>NC_084559.2:41830645-42193145 GCF_033978685.3 Nerophis lumbriciformis
AGACAGTAGTGATGATAACGTCCCCGTTTTCAAATAGAGGAGAAAAAAAGTTCCTCCTTTCTGTCTAATACCACATGAAAGTGGTTGGTTTTTGGCATCTTATTTGTCCAGCTTCCATATTCGTTTTTATACACTTTACAAGAAATACATTGGCGGCAAACTCCGTAGCTTGCTAGCTTGTTTGCGCTGGCTTTCGGAGACTCTTATTTTGAAAGCGCAGGCGCGATGGAGCGGCACTTTTATTGTGAAGACAGGAACTGTGCAGTCAGTCTTTAGGCTTTTGACGGGATGTACGGTTGAAATGGAAAAGGGTCTTTTTTCCTTCACACTTTTGATTGATTGGAACTTTTATTAGTAGATTGCACAGTACAGTACATATTCCGTACAAATGACCACTAAATGGTAACACCCCAATAAGTTTTTCCACTTGTTTAAGTCAGGTCATGTGACCACCTGGCTCTGTTTGATTGGTCCAACGTCACCAGTGACTGCATCTGATTGGTGGAACGGAGTGAACGTCACCAGTGACTGTATTTGTTGAAACGCAGGCACTATGGAGGTCTGTCTGACGGACCAAAACAAACAAAGCGTGCATTAACAGATCGATAAAAATTAGTAGCGAGTAGCGAGCTGAATGTAGATAAAAGTAGCGGAGTAAAAGTAGCGTTTCTTCTCTATAAATATACTCAAGTAAAAGTAAAAGTATGTTGCATTAAAACTACTCTTAGAAGTACAATTTATCCCAAAAGTTACTCAAGTAGATGTAACGGCGTAAATGTAGCGCGTTACTACCCACCTCTGGTTAAAGTTAAGTTAAAGTACCAATGATTGTCACACACACACTAGGTGTGGTGAAATTTGTCCTATGCATTTGACCCATCCCTTGATCACCCCCTGGGAAGTGAGGGGAGCAGTAGGCAGCAGCAGCAGCGTCGCGCCCGGGAATAATTTTTGGTGATTTAACCCCCAATTCCAACCCTTGATGCTGAGTGCCAAGCAGGGAAGAATGCTGGTATGAGCTTTTAAACATAACCTGTTAACTGCTGCCAATCGAATGGTGAATAAGATACTCTTTAGGGTTCATATGTTTGTAAATCTGACTGTGATGAAGTCAGTGCCTCACCAGCCATGAACCTCACCGCACGTCACTGACCTAGAGGGAGTTTGGCTCAGTGCTGCTGGAGTGATGGCCAAGTGGCGAAGCGCCAAAACTACCGGGCGTGACGTCACGCGCAACCATGGGCGTAACTACCATTGAGGACACCGAGGTCATGTTCTCTGACAAAAAAAAGATGAAAAATTTACTTTGTGGTGGACATCGTGTGTACTGTACTGTACAGCAGTATTTTTCAACTACTGTGCCGCGGCACACTAGTGTGCCGTGAGATACAGTCTGGTGTGCCGTGGGAAATTATCTAATTTCACCTATTTGGGTTACAAATATTTTTTGCAAACCAGTAATTATAGTCTGCAAATTATGTGTTGTTGTTGAGTGTCGGTGCTGCTTGCAAAATAAACAAAAACAGAATGCTGGACGACAGCAAAGACTTACTGTGGAGCAAAGACGGCGTCCACAATGTACATCCGAACATGATGTGACAATCAACAATGTCCCCACAAAGAAGGATAAAAACAATTTAAATATTCTTGACTGCTAAAACAAAGTAGATGCGGGAAATATCGCTCAAAGGAAGACATGAAACTGCTAGAGGGAAATGCCAAAAAAAGAGAAAAAGCCACCAAAATAGGAGCGCAAGACAATAACTAAAACACTACACACAGGAAAACAGCAAACAAGTCAAAATAAGTCAGGGTGTGATGTGACAGGTGGTGATAGTACACCTACTTTGAGACAAGAGCTATATTGATGCATGCTAGGTTATGCTTTAAGGTCATATCCAACAAACAACTTGTTATTGTCTACTGAGTTTCGTATTTTAATGATTTCTGCTGGTGGTGTGCCTCCGGATTTTTTCAACGCAAAAAATGTGCCTTGGCTCAAAAAAGGTTGAAAAACACTGCTGTACAGCACTATGCGATCATCCTCTCACAATATACGATCTTTGGTCATGCAATGCTGGCTGCAACTCCAGCAATGTAAAACAACGACGTCCACTTTTATTATAAATATCATCCGACCCGAAATGTGTTGTCATCAAAATATTAACATTAACTTAGACTGATATAACTCATTTTGGTTTCATCTGAATGAAATTGATGTGAAACGTTGTCGGGGAAAGACCGTTGTCATGTCAGCCAGGTTCTGTTCGCAGAGATCAACTTAGCTGCGCGTAGGTCTTTGTGATCCGTGGTGCGGGGCCCCGTTTTGCGTAAACAAGCACGACACATGTCACATGTGAATTATTGAATGACAAGGCCCTCCTTATAAAATTTGACCCCAAACGTACTCCTGGCCACGTCATGTTCTGTCACTGATAATAATATGACAACATATTTCCTAACAATCTTTTGGAAGCTTTTGTGGCACGTGTCATTATTCTACAGTTGCTGAACAAGAGACCGTGGTTTCCATCCCCGGTCATAGTCGAAACTATGGAATGGTGTTGAATGTATGTTTTAATGATGTTAAAATTGTTTAATACGCAAAACTTCAGCATATTAATTAAAAAAGTGGACTGTTACAAAATCATGCTGATTGTCCAAGATGGTAGATAATACAACACGGGAGAGTTCTACCTTAATGGAAGCTTTTGTTAATCTGGAAATTCATTATGTTGCTGGGATACCCAGGATTTCAGCCTTTCAAACCTCCTCTTGACACACCAACTTTTGACCTCAGTATTTGTCAAATCCTAGTTACGGCCCTGTAACATGGCATCGTTGGATTTTACGTGAATTGGTGCCCGACGGGACCGGTGGGATTCGGTCGGTACCAAAAAAAAAAAAGTACCGGATTTGGTACCCATCCCTCGGCCCAATTAGGTTCCAGTATGACTGTTTTACTGTACTACTGTAATACTGTAATATTGTACATCGTAATTGGGATTTGTTATATATTGTATATATTACATACAAATATAATATAATAATATAATATATCAGTATATAGTATATACTGCATATATATAATATGTAAATATTGCATATATGTTATATCTTATATTGTTAGTACGGTACATTTTTTAGTCTACTTTACACCAGCATTATCCTTTCCATCCTTACACTTTCCATCCTTTGTAACTGAGCTACTGTGTGGAACAATTTCCCTTGTGGATAAATAAAGTTTGTCTAATCTAATCTAATCTAGGGCTGCAACTAACGATTAATTTAATAATCGATTGATCTGTCGAGTATTACTTCGATTAATCGATTAATAATCGGATAAAAGAGACAAACTACATTTCTGTCCTTTCCAGTATTTTATTGAAGAAAAAAAACAGCATACCGGCGCCATATCTTTCAACTTGCCAAATAAAACAAGGAAAATGTTACAAAAATGCACACTTTTGACACCCCTGCTATAGATAATAAAAAATTAAATCTGATAAATCTATCGATAAAAAGTAGAGCCTGACGACGCATGCACATTTATCACAACTCTCTCTGTCTCTCCCCCTCCCTCACGAATGCTGCTGCGCGCACAATTTGTTTTATTTTTATCCTTTTTAACCCTGAACGTACATTGAAAATACACGCAACCCTAACTCAGAATGCCAGACATTTGAGGCATTTCGTCCTCTTCTCACCGGACATGTCCTCTTTTGCGGAGCTGTCAGGGCGGACTTTCTTAAATGCCTCAAATGTCCGGCATTTTGAGTATTGTTTACACAACGTGCAGTACGCTACTTAATATGTCCGTGTGGAAACTCGTTCAGTGCACCTCCGAACCGAAACCCCCGTACCGAAACGGTTCGATACAAATACATGTACTGTGACACCCCTATTATTAGGGCCCGCAATGGCCCATTGCAAAAGGACTCCCACAGGGAGTCCTTATGCAATGGGACATAAGGACCTATTGTTATTCGTTCGTTTTATTCTTTATTCTTTTTCTTCCGCCGCCTCTTTGAGCACTAATTTGACCCACTTAACATGCTTCAAAACTCACCATATTTGACCCACACATCAGGACCTGCGAAAATTGTCTTTTAATAAAAATCCAAACTGCAAAAATCAAAATTGCGCTCTAGCGCCCCCTAGGATAAAAAAAAAAACTAGACTGCCTGTAACTCCCACTAGGAAGGTCGGAAAGACATGAAACAAAATCCTCTATGTAGGTCTGACTCAGACCTAACTTTCATAATGGTACATTCTCGGGCTAAAATCTACAGGAAGTTGGCAATTCCCCCTTCAAGACAAAAAAGTACTAAAAACAGTCACTTTTGCCTCTTTGCGCTGTAATTTGACCCCCTTAACATGCTTCAAAACTCACAGAACTGAACACACACATCAGGACTGGCAAAAACTGTGATCTAATAAAAAAACCTAACCCCAAATTCAAAAATTGCGCTCTACAGCAATTTTTGAAAAAAACTGATAAATAACTGCTCCTCGGAAGAAGAAATTACAAAACTGCCTGTAACTCCCACTGGGAAGGTCGGAGAGACATGAAACAAAAACCTCTCCGTAGGTCTCACTTAGACCTACATTTCATAAATTGACTACCCCCAGCAAAAATCAACAGGAAGTTTGCTATTCCCCCTTCAAAATAAATTTTTTGTAAAAACCACTCACCTTCCTTCAAAAACGAACTCCTCTGAGCGCGTTTGTCGCTTCGCCTTCAAACTAACACAGGAGAGACATTGAACCCTTGTGATTACAACAACAGAAGCGCTTTTTAATTAACTGCTCCGGTTTTGATTTTATGACCCTTCAAAGACCCGCTGCGCTGATGCTGCTGCAATGCTGTTTTTTTAAGATGGCTGCTTAAAAGCAGGAAGCACCAACGTGCCCACACAATGCAGACAAGGTAGGTACACTAGACAAAAGTCTTGGGACACTTCAGACTAAAAGTAGACAAAAGTATTGGGACACTTAGGACTAGCACCTGCCAAATACGCGGGCCCGAACAACGCTGCTTGCAGCTTTAATTTTGATTATTGTTTCTCAGCTGTTTGTAAATGTTGCATTTGTAAATAAAGGTAAAAAAAAAAACTTAAAAAAAAAAACTAGCCTAAGCGCATGTGCATAGCATAGATCCAAGGAATCGATGACTAAATTAATCGCCAACTATTTTTGTAATCGATTTTAATCAATTTAATCGATTAGTTGTTGCAGCCCTAATCTAATCTAATTTTAGCTTCCGTTGCAATTTGAGGGTGTTTTGCTGAGGAGCACACATCTGTAGAATTTGAGAACAGTTGATTGAAAAACATGGCTGCCATCAAGCAAAACTGGAGCAGAGGCTTTAAAAAGTCAGTCCTTGTTTAGGCAAATTCAACCAATCTGCGAAAATTATACGCAGCCTCGCAGTTTTGTCAAATGCCCACAATTTCTTCGCACAGTTTGGCCAATCAGCGTCATTTTTGCCAATCAAATTCGTCTCTGAGCAGCGCTCAAACGTGCACATCCACTGTGTCATCAAACGTATGTGTGTGTTGTGTAGACCAACAATATAACACACATGTAAGTCTTTGTTGCTCAAACAGCAGAATTGTTGCGCTCCCGCGTAGCTCAGACCGACTTCCTGTTCCTGTCTGCAACGCTAAGCCTTCTGGGAAATATAAACATTTAGCAACAAACTGGCCGTCCCCACGTTCCTAGTTTACGTGTATTTGTATATTTATTTAACATTTATTTATCCAGGTTAAGGCAATTAAGAACATAGTCTCATTTGCAACGCTGGCCTTGCAAAGAGGCGGCATTTACATGACCGAGATGTTAAAGTGTGATGATAATCTCGCATTGTCTCTCATTTACCAACACACATTACTCCTATACATCGCTCTCAACAGTTCACAAATGTGCTTAACTTACAGGGAGTTGCAACTTCCAAGTTGCAACACAGGTGCTTTACACTTGTAATAAAGAAGAAGAAGAAGAAAACATGCAAGCATGCGAACACAGCACTATTGACATTAACCAAACACGGCACTGAGGTTTGACGAAAAACTTCACCTTTGAGGCGTCCACACTGGTCATATAAAAAAATAATATAAAATGTATTTAAAAACATATATAAAAAGTATGCATAAATAAAGAAATGATAAATTACTACAATTAAATGTTTAAAATTGACGCACACTTTTCAGGCATCAAACAAATGTCTGCAGCTTGCAGACGACAGAGCAATTTCTATAATTAATTATTACATATAATTACTTAAAACCGTACAGTGATTTTCTAATGAGCTGTGAGTTTGTGCTAGTGTCACATTTAGGTCGGCGTGGTATAAGAGGAGTAAAACATCAATACAGTAGTTGTTGTCCAAAATTCTAGAGCGACTGATGAATCCAGTGATCATAAAACTTTGAGGATGTGTGTAATAATGAGGTGGTGACTTGTCCAGGGTGCATACTTGCCAACCTTGAGACCTCCGATTTTGGGAGGTGGGGGTGGGGGGTGGGGGGGCGTGGTTGGGGACAGGGGCGTGGTTGGGGGCATGGTTCAGAGGAGAGGAGTATATTTACAGCTAGAATTTACCAAGTCAAGTATTTCATATATATATATATATATATATATATATATATAAGAAATACTTGCCTTTCAGTGAATTCTAGCTATATATATATATATATATATTTTATTATATATATATATATATATATATATATATATATATATATATATATATATATATATATATATAAATAAAATAAATACTTGAATTTCAGTGTTCATTTATTTACACATATACACACACATAACACTCATCTACTCATTGTTGAGTTAAGGGTTGAATTGTCCATCCTTGTTCTATTCTCTGTCACTATTTTTCTAACCATGCTGAACACCCTCTCTGATGATGCATTGCTGTGTGGCACGCACAAAAGTGCTTTCATCAAATGCACTAGAGTCTGCAATCTTCCATCTCTCCCTAGCATGGCCCAAAACCGGTCAATCTTTGCTTCCTGAGGAAGATCTTCACTGCCAAGCACTTGGTAGTCCACTACTTCTTCCCGGAGGCTATCCAGGTCCAATCGCAGCTGCGGCTTGGAACTTATAAGCGTATTTCTTGATCTTACTCGTCGTCGGCGTCGCCATGGCTGTATCTTCCTCGTTCTTCTGCTTCGTCTCCTTGTTGTGTGCGCAGTTGTGCACTGCACTCTCTAAAAGCCGTAGATGTTATTGTCACATATGCATGTACAGTAGATGGCAGTATTGTCCTGTTTAAGAGTGTCACAACATTGCTGTTTACGGCAGACGAACTGCTTTACGGTAGACGAAAACGTGACTGCTGTTGTTGTGTGTTGTTATCGCGCTGGGAGGACGTTAATGAAACTGCCTTACAATAAACCCACATAAGAAACCAAGAACTCGCCCTCGATCATTCTACAGTTATGACGTGATTGGGCAAGCACGCTGTTTATATCGTGGGAAAGCGGACGTGAAAACAGGCTGTCGACACGTCACTCAGGTCGCATGGAGCTGGAGGGGGCGTGGCCTCCAGCTCCGCCTGAATTTCGGGAGATTTTCGGGAGAAAATTTGTCCCGGGAGGTTTTCGGGAGAGGCGCTGAATTTCGGGAGTCTCCCAGAAAATCCGGGAGGGTTGGCAAGTATGCCAGGGTGTACCCCGACTACCGCCCGAATGCAGCTGAGATAGGCTCCAGCACCCCCCGCCACCCCTAAAGGGACAATCGGTAGAAAATGGATGGATGGATGGATACATGTATTAGTTCATACATCACATTTACTGTAGTTACATGCATTAGTTCATATATTACATTTACTGTAGTTAAATGTATTAGTTCATACATCACATGTACTGTAGTTACATGTATTAGTTCATACTTCACATTTACTGTATTTACATGTATTAGTTCATATATCACATTTACTGTAGTTACATGTATTAGTCCATTCATTACGTTTACTGTAGTTACATGTATTAGTTCATATATCACATTTACTGTAGTTACATGTATTAGTTTATCCATCACATTTACTGTAGTTACATGTATTAGTTCATATATCACATTTACTGTAGGTAACTGTATTAGTTCATATATCACATTTACTGTAGTTAAATGTATTAGTTCATATATCACATGTACTGTAGTTAAATGTATTAGTTCATATGACATTTACTGTAGTTAAATGTATTAGTTCATAAATCACATTTACTGTAGGTAAATGTATTAGTTCATACATCACATGTACTGTAGTTGCATGTATTAGTTCATACATCACATTTACTGTACTTACTAGTATTAGTTCATATATCACATTTACTGTAGTTACATGTATTAGTCCATTCATTACGTTTACTGTAGTTACATGTATTAGTTCATATCACATTTACTGTAGTTACATGTATTAGTTTATCCATCACATTTACTGTAGTTACATGTATTAGTTCATATATCACATTTACTGTAGGTAACTGTATTAGTTCATATATCACATTTACTGTAGTTAAATGTATTAGTTCATATATCACATGTACTGTAGTTAAATGTATTAGTTCATATGACATTTACTGTAGTTAAATGTATTAGTTCATACATCGCATGTACTGTAGTTAAATGTATTAGTTCATATATCACATTTATTGTAGTTAAATGTATTAGTTCAATATCACATTTACTGTAGGTAACTATTAGTTCATATATCACATTTATTGTAGTTAAATGTATTAGTTCAATATCACATTTACTGTAGGTAACTATTAGTTCATATATCACATTTACTGTAGTTACATGTATTAGTTCATATATCACATTTACTGTAGGTAAATGTATTAGTTCATATATCATCAATCAATCAATCAATCTTTATTTATATAGCCCTAAATCACAAGTGTCTCAAAGGGCTGCACAAGCCACAACGACATCCTCGGTACAAAGCCCACATACGGGCAAGGAAAAACTCACCCCAGTGGGACGTCGATGTGAATGACTATGAGAAACCTTGGAGAGGACCGCATATGTGGGTAACCCCCCCCCTCTAGGGGAGACCGAAAGCAATGGATGTCGAGTGGGTCTGACATAATATTGTGAGAGTCCAGTCCATAGTGGATCCAACATAATAGTAAGAGTCCAGTCCATAGTGGGGCCAGCAGGACACCATCCCGAGCGGAGACGGGTCAGCAGCGCAGAGATGTTCCCTGCCGATGCACAGGCGAGCGGTCCACCCCGGGTCCCGACTCTGGACAGCCAACACTTCATCCATGGCCACCGAACCTGTGCCCCCCCCCCCTCAAGGAAAAGGGGAGCAGGGGAGAAAAGAAAAGAAACGGCAGATCAACTGGTCTAACAGGGGGGCTATTTAAAGGCTAGAGTATACAAATGAGTTTTAAGATGGGACTTAAATGCTTCTACTGAGGTAGCATCTCTAATTGTTACCGGGAGGGCATTCCATAGTACTGGAGCCCGAATAGAAAACGCTCTATAGCCCGCAGACTTTTTTTGGGCTCTGGGAATCACTAATAGGCCGGAGTTCTTTGAACGCAGATTTCTTGCCGGGACATATGGTACAATGCAATCGACAAGATAGGACGGAGCTAGACCGTGTAGTATTTTATACGTAAGTAGTAAAACCTTAAAGTCACATCTTAAGTGCACAGGAAGCCAGTGCAGGTGAGCCAGTATAGGCGTAATATGATCAAACTTTCTTGTTCTTGTCAAAAGTCTAGCAGCCGCATTTTGTACCAACTGTAATTTTTTAATGCTAGACATAGGGAGCCCCGAAAATAATACGTTACAGTAATCGAGACGAGACGTAACGAATGCATGAATAATGATCTCAGCGTCGCTAGTGGATAAAATAGAACGAATTTTAGCGATATTACGGAGATGAAAGAAGGCCGTTTTAGTAACACATATCACATGTACTGTAGTTAAATGTATTAGTTCATATGACATTTACTGTAGTTAAATGTATTAGTTCATACATCGCATGTACTGTAGTTAAATGTATCAGTTCATATATCACATTTATTGTAGTTAAATGTATTAGTTCAATATCACATTTACTGTAGGTAACTATTAGTTCATATATCACATTTATTGTAGTTAAATGTATTAGTTCAATATCACATTTACTGTAGGTAACTATTAGTTCATATATCACATTTACTGTAGTTAAATGTATTAGTTCATATGACATTTACTGTAGTTAAATGTATTAGTTCATATGTCACATTTACTGTAGGTAAATGTATTAGTTCATACATAGCATGTACTATAGTTAAATGTATTAGTTCATACATAGCATGTACTATAGTTAAATGTATTAGTTCATACATCACATTTACTGTAGTTAAATGTATTAGTTCATAAATCACATTTACTGTAGGTGCATGTATTAGTTCATACATCACATTTACTGTACTTACTAGTATTAGTTCATATATCACATTTACTGTACTTACTAGTATTAGTTCATATATCACATGTTGCTCCCCACACTGGGCAGCCATCATGGGCGTCTCGCAGGCGTTCATCCCCGTAGAAATCCCTTCTAGACGGTTGCTAAAAAGTCGGCAGCAGATGTTGCAAAGGTGTTAATTGCTGCGCAGACATTCGTAGAGGGCACTCGCCAAATCGTCACACTGGAGGAGCTTCCTCTTCGTCCTTTATGCCACAGACCATCGCATGGCGTCAACCACTCACTCAATCTGGCAACCTATTACAAAAGGGACGCGCTGAATAGCCTGGAGGTATATTAAATTATATACCTCCAGCCTTGAGTGTTGGCCGATATCGATATTAACCCGATACAATATCAGCACAAACCATAGCACATACTTGTATTATTTTGTAGTGTGGGATGTTAGAAAAAGGTTTGATTACGGGAAATTAGTCAGAAAATAATGGTAGGTATGAAAAACAATAACCTTAAAAGGACCTATTATGCTAAACCTTACCTATTGGTACCTGTTTTTGTGTATTTGGGATCAGCATAAGTCCCAAAAATGTGAAATCAAACCACTGAGGCATGGTGGAGATATTTAGAAAACTATCTTGCCTTCCTTCATACTTCCTCCAAACAAGCTGTTTGAAATTTGTCTAATTTGTGACGTTTTTCCCAAGGGTCATGTCAGCGGAGGATTTTTCCATATATGGTAAAGGTTTACCAGGAGAGCTTTGCGCAGGTCCGCCATTGCAGTCCAACACTGTTAAGCTCCTTCTTTTTCTCTATGCTCTTGTCGTGGGGCAGACTGGACTGTACATGCACATATATCCTCCGCTGTTGCCATTTCTAATACAAATTAGCGTATAGTTCTAACTTACATCTGTCAGTAGACTCGCCATGGAAGTGCTGAAAACTACTTTGACGCAGTCTTACTTGAAATGATTCTTAACTGATTAAAAAATATATCTTTTAATCTGTTCTGTCCAGTCACTCAGGAAAATCATATTATTGATGAAGATGATCTATATCTGATGTAGATTTACTTTAGAAAATAGAAGTGTGGGATACTTCGCTTGTTGCCTTATTAGTATTTGACTTTATTAAATGTTTGGCTAGAATTTAATTATCAAAACCAGTTTTCTTTTAAGTAATATATAAATGTGTCAGAGCTGTTTTTCTATTCTATGGAAAAATGTAGTTAATCATAGAACTGGCACCCAGTGTTTTGAAAAAAGTATTATTTTTGAATCAATAATCATTTTGAATCGGGAATTGATTCAAATTGTGTGGTGCCCAAAGATTAACAGCCCTACTAAATATAATTGTTTAATACTTGTTTTTATTGACAAATGGGATGTTTTGGACTGTAATACTGCTTAATGAAGGACACTTATTACATATGTCTAGCATGTGTGCTACTGTGTGCTTAGCTGTGGAGTAGCTGCTTACCTTTTGTAAATAACTTGACTAAAATACAAGAAAAGACCAACCTGGTGTGCTTATTGGAGGACATTTAGTTGTGAACTTGCTGTCCAACACGCTGCAGGACTGCTTGTATCAGAACTACAAAACGTTGTTCATTTCTAATTGTTTTATTATTTTTTATTAATGTTTTTAATGATGATATATATGAGGTTTTTTTTTAATCACTGCTATTTTGAAATTGTTACTAATATTGTTGTATGTTCATGGGGGTGTATTAGTGTCCAAGGCATGTTCATTTTTGTTTCACTACATTTGGATTGCTCTCAATTGCTCTGTTTATTGTTGTTCTTAATGTTGCTGGGACGGGTTTGGTTTTGGAATTGGATTGCATTGTTGTGGTGTTGTTGTGTATTGTTTTGTTGATTGATTAAAGAATTCATAATTTTAAAAAACAAACAAACAAAAAAAAAAGAACTACAAAACCAGTGAAGTTGGCATGTTGTGTAAATTGTAAATAAAAACAGAATACAGTGACTTGCAAATCTTTTTCAACTGATATTCAATTGTATAGACTGCAAAGACAAGATAAACTATTTTTTTTGTTGCAAATAATCATTAACTTAGAATTTAATGGCAGCAACTGCCCCTGTGCCAAAAAGTTGGCACAGGGGCATTTTTACCACTGTGTTACATGGCCTTTCCTTTGAACAACACTCCGTAAACGTTTGGTAACTGAGGAGACCAATTTTTTAAGCTTTTCAGGTGGAATTCTTCCCATTCTTGCTTGATGTACAGCTTAAGTTGTTCAACAGTCGGGGGTCTCCGTTGTGGTATTTTAGGCTTCATATTGCGCCACACATTTTCAATGGGAGACAGGTCTGGACTACAGGCAGGCCAGTCTCGAACCCGCACTCTTTTACTAAGAAGCCACACTGTTGTAACACGTGGCTTGGCATTGTCTTGCTAAAATAAGAAGGGGCGTCCATGATAACGTTGCTTGGATGGCAACATATGTTGCTCCAAAATCTGTATGTACCTTTCAGCATTAATGGTGCCTTCACAGATGTGTAAGTTACCCATGTCTTGGACACTAATACACCCCCATACCATCACAGATGCTGGCTTTTCAACTTTGCGCCTATAACAATCCGGATAGTTATTTTCCTCTTTGGTCCGGCGGACACGACGTCCACAGTTTCCAACAAAAATTTGAAGTGTGGACTCGTCAAACCACAGAACTTTTCCACTTTGTATCAGTCCATCTTAGATGAGCTCAGGCCCAGCAAAGCTGGCGGCGTTTCTGGGTGTTGTTAATAAATGGCTTTGGCTTTGCATAGTAGAGTTTTAATTTGCACTTATAGATGTAGCGACCAACTGTAATTACTGACAGTGGTTTTCTGAAGTGTTCCTGAGCCCGTGTGGTGATATCCTTTACACACTTTTTAATGCAGTACCACCTGAGGGATCCAAGGTCCGTAATATAATCGCTTGCGTGCAGTGATTTCTCCAAATTCTCTGAACCTTTTGATGATATCACAGACCGTAGGTGGTGAAATCCCTAAATTCCTTGCAATAGCTCGTTGAGAAATGTTGTTCTTAAACTGTTGGACAATTTGCTCAAGCAATTTTTGACAAAGTGGTGACCCTCGCCCCATCCTTGTTTGTGAATGACTGAGCATTTAATGAAAGCTGCTTTTATACCCAATCACGGCACCCACCAGTTCCCAATTAGCCCGTTCACCTGTGGGATGTTCCAAATAAGTGTTTGATGAGCATTCTTCAACTTTCTCCGTTTTTTTGCCACTTGTGCCATCTTTTTTGAAACATGTTGCAGGCATCAAATTCCAAATGAGCTAATATTTGCAAAAAAATAACGTTTTCCAGTTCGAACGTTAAGTATCTTGTCTTTGCAGTCTATTCAATTGAATATAGGTTGAAAAGGATTAGCAAATCATTGTATTCTGTTTTTATTTACCATTTACACAACGTGCCAACTTCACTGGTTTTGGGTTTTGTATAATGTGACTTTAGATGTAAGCTCATTTGGTTATTGTTTTTGCTGATATTAGCATCCCTAATACATACTCTAGATGCATATTACAATAATTGAACTACATAAATCTGTTTTTGATAGGTTTGACTGAAATCCAGAGTTTCCACATTGCTATACTTTCAGTTTCAGTCTTTACTTTCCTGTCTGTGAAGCAGTGTGTTGTTCATTTCCCAGCCAGTAATAATATCTAGCTGTATTTGCACACTGTATCATGGCATAGCATCGAGAACAAGACTTCATAGATATTTTTACCCATTCTATTTTCACCCGAGCCTTCATCTTAGGAAAAACCCAGCGTCTCTAAACACACCGTGCCTTGACACCTGCCCTCATTAAGAGCCCCGCACAACACAGGTAGAGAAAGTAAATATTATAAGGGGAGGAAACAGCCCATTAGACCGCCAGGGAGTCACTTTCCTGCGGAGCAACTCCGGAAAGTGCAGGAGAAAAGTGGAGAGGGAGTAGGAGACAGAAGAAGAGGCTTTGGGAGAGACGGAGGAAGAGGCGGAGTCAGACGTGGTGACAGGTGACAGAATCAAAAGGTCATGTCACTTTTAACTGGGAGCGCCATGTGCCCCACTGATTTCCCTGGTGCCACCCTGACACGCCACGCTCATCTGCGCCGCCTCTCTCTCCCCCGCTAAACTGGCAGAGGATGGCAGGCAGAAAGACAAGTGAGCGCAGTTTGAAGCGGGACGGGATGCACCGGGAACGTCGGGAACGCCGCTGCCGAATCTTCCCAGCCTCCCGTTTCATCACGCCTCTTCCATCCATCCACCTGACTCCCTTCATCACCTTTGTGACTGCAGAACAACACCATGTCTGCCTCGCTTCTCCTTGTTCTTTCCTCTTCTTCTCCAACGCCTGGTGTCAACTTTTTCTCTCTGGCCTCGACGCCCACAGAAGGTCGGCTGCTTGTGGGACGCAACTATCTACTTAAAAGGGACAGCAGAATTTCACTTTCAGTCTAAGAGCAGACATACAGCATACGGGGTGGACGGAACAGGGAGACTGACGTGTCGCCACTAGGGCGGCGCCCCATAAAAGGTAGGAAATAGGTGAACATGGGGGGAGAAGGAGGGGGAAAGAGTAGATGCCAAACTAAGCTCTGATGGGGGAGGGGGTCCACAGTTTGAGACCAGGAAAATAAACCTATATGAACACACATTACAGTACACAAAAACCTGAGTCAGCAAAAGTGGCACGAGGAGGGGGGGCGTGTTCAGTTTGTGTGTGTGTGTGTGTGTGTGTGTGTGTGTGTGTGTGTGTGTGTGTGTGTGTGTGTGTGTGTGTGTGAGTGTGAGTGTATATATACAGGTAAAAGCCAGTAAATTAGAATATTTTGAAAAACTTGATTTATTTCAGTAATTGCATTCAAAAGGTGTAACTTGTACATTATATTTATTCATTGCACACAGACTGATGCATTCAAATGTTTATTTCGTTTAATTTTGATGATTTGAAGTGGCAACAAATGAAAATCCAAAATTCCGTGTGTCACAAAATTAGAATATTACTTAAGGCTAATACAAAAAAGGGATTTTTAGAAATGTTGGCCAACTGAAAAGTATGAAAATGAAAAATATGAGCATGTACAATACTCAATACTTGGTTGGAGCTCCTTTTGCCTCAATTACTGCGTTAATGCGGCGTGGCATGGAGTCGATGAGTTTCTGGCACTGCTCAGGTGTTATGAGAGCCCAGGTTGCTCTGATAGTGGCCTTCAACTCTTCTGCGTTTTTGGGTCTGGCATTCTGCATCTTCCTTTTCACAATACCCCACAGATTTTCTATGGGGCTAAGGTCAGGGGAGTTGGCGGGCCAATTTAGAACAGAAATACCATGGTTCGTAAACCAGGCACGGGTAGATTTTGCGCTGTGTGCAGGCGCCAAGTCCTGTTGGAACTTGAAATCTCCATCTCCATAGAGCAGGTCAGCAGAAGGAAGCATGAAGTGCTCTAAAACTTGCTGGTAGACGGCTGCGTTGACCCTGGATCTCAGGAAACAGAGTGGACCGACACCAGCAGATGACATGGCACCCCAAACCATCACTGATGGTGGAAACTTTACACTAGACTTCAGGCAACGTGGATCCTGTGCCTCTCCTGTCTTCCTCCAGACTCTGGGACCTCGATTTCCAAAGGAAATGCAAAATTTGCATGGTTGGGTGATGGTTTGGGGTGCCATGTCATGTCATGTGATCCAGGGTCAACGCAGCCGTCTACCAGCAAGTTTTAGAGCACTTCATGCTTCCTGCTGCTGACCTGCTCTATGGAGATGGAGATTTCAAGTTCCAACAGGACTTGGCGCCTGCACACAGCGCAAAATCTACCCGTGCCTGGTTTACGAACCATGGTATTTCTGTTCTAAATTGGCCCGCCAACTCCCCTGACCTTAGCCCCATAGAAAATCTGTGGGGTATTGTGAAAAGGAAGATGCAGAATGCCAGACCCAAAAACGCAGAAGAGTTGAAGGCCACTATCAGAGCAACCTGGGCTCTCATAACACCTGAGCAGTGCCAGAAACTCATCGACTCCATGCCACGCCGCATTAACGCAGTAATTGAGGCAAAAGGAGCTCCAACCAAGTATTGAGTATTGTACATGCTCATATTTTTCATTTTCATACTTTTCAGTTGGCCAACATTTCTAAAAATCCCTTTTTTGTATTAGCCTTAAGTAATATTCTAATTTTGTGACACACGGAATTTTGGATTTTCATTTGTTGCCACTTCAAATCATCAAAATTAAATGAAATAAACATTTGAATGCATCAGTCTGTGTGCAATGAATACATATAATGTACAAGTTACACCTTTTGAATGCAATTACTGAAATAAATCAAGTTTTTCAAAATATTCTAATTTACTGGCTTTTACCTGTATATATATATATATATATACAGTATACTAACCCCGTTTCCATATGAGTTGGGAATTTGTGTTAGATGTAAATATAAACGGAATACAATGATTTGCAAATCATTTTCAACCCATATTCAGTTGAATATGCTACAAAGACAACATATTTGATGTTCAAACGGATAAACTTTTTTTTTTTGCAAATAATCATTAACTTTAGAATTTGATGCCAGCAACATGTGACAAAGAAGTTGGGAAAGGTGGCAATAAAAAGTTGAGGAATGCTCATCAAACACTTATTTGGAACATCCCACAGGTGTGCAGGCTAATTGGGAACAGGTGGGTGCCATGATTGGGTATAAAAACAGCTTCCCATAAAATGCTCAGTCTTTCACAAGAAAGGATGGGGCGAGGTACACCCCTTTGTCCACAACTGCGTGAGCAAATAGTAAAACAATTTAAGAACAACGTTTCTCAAAGTGCAATTGCAAGAAATGTAGGGATTTCAACATCTACGGTCCATAATATCATCAAAAGGTTCAGAGAATCTGGAGAAATCACTCCACGTAAGCGGCATGGCCGGAAACCAACATTGAATGACCGTGACCTTCGATCCCTCAGACGGCACTGTATCAAAAACCGACATCAATCTCTAAAGGATATCACCACATGGGCTCAGGAACACTTCAGAAAACCACTGTCACAGTTGGTCGCTACATCTGTAAGTGCAAGTTAAAGCTCTACTATGCAAAGCGAAAGCCATTCATCAACAACATCCAGAAACGCCGCCGGCTTCTCTGGGCCCGAGATCATCTAAGATGGACTCATGCAAAGTGGAAAAGTGTTCTGTGGTCTGACGAGTCCACATTTCAAATTGTTTTTGGAAATATTCGACATCGTGTCATCTGGACCAAAGGGGAAGCGAACCATCCAGACTGTTATCGACGCAAAGTTCAAAAGCCAGCATCTGTGATGGTATGGGGGTGCATTAGTGCCCAAGGCATGGGTAACTTACACATCTGTGAAGGCACCATTAATGCTGAAAGGTACATACAGGTTTTAGAACAACATATGCTGCCATCTAAGCGCCATCTTTTTCATGGACGCCCCTGCTTATTTCAGCAAGACAATGCCAAGCCACATTCAGCACGTATCACAACAGCGTGACTTCATAAAAAAAGAGTGGGGGTACATTCCTGGCCATTCTGCAGTCCAGACCTGTCTCCCATCAAAAATGTGTGGCGCATTATGAAGCGTAAAATACGACAGCGGAGACCCCGGATTGTTGAACGACTGAAGCTCTACATAAAACAAGAATGGGAAATAATTCCACTTTCAAAGCTTCAACAATTAGTTTCCTCAGTTCCCAATCGTTTATTGAGTGTTGTTAAAAGAAAAGGTGATGTAACACAGTGGTGAACATGCCCTTTCCCAACTACTTTGGCACGTGTTGCAGCCATGAAATTCTAAGTTAATTATTAGTTGCAAAAAAAAAATAAAGTTTATGAGTTTGAACATCAAATATCTTGTCTTTGTTGTGCATTCAATTGAATATGGGTTGAAAAGGATTTGCAAATCATTGTATTCAGTTTATATTTACATCCAACCAATTTCCCAACTCATATGGAAACGGGGTTTGTACTAAATATGTACGTACGTGTACATATTTGTGTGTAATACTAAGCATGTACGTACGTGTACATATATGTGTGTAATACTAATAATGTACGTATGTATACATACTTATTTGTATGTAATACTAAATATGTACATATGCGTACATATTTGTGTGTAATACTAAATATACACATATGCGTGAATATTTGTATGTAATACTAAATATGCATGCATGTGTACATATTTGTATGTAATACTAAATATGTACGTATGTGTACATATTTGTATGTAATACTAAATATGTACGTATGTGTACATATTTGTATGTAATACTAAATATGTATGTGTGTGTACATATTTGTATGTAATACTAATTATGCACATATGTGTACATACAGTATTTGTATTTAATACTAAATATGTACATATGTGTACATATTTGTATGTAATACTAAATATGCATGTATGTGTACATATTTGTATGTAATACTAAATATGCACGTATGTGTACATATTTGTATGTATTACAAAATATGCATGTACCGGGTATGTGTACATATTTGTATGTAATACTAAATATGGCTTCCATTGCGTTTCTTTATCGGGAAGAAGAAAAAAAAAACACGCCCACCAACGCATAATTTTTACTAACGGCAGATCCTTCATTAACACGGAGGCATCCCTCTCACCCTGCCCCCACTGGCACCGGGGCCTCACCCCAATCTTTCCCCCTGCTGGGTAACCCTGGCTGGGGGGAACTGCAGATAGAAAGGGGGCTCTGACAGCTTGTGGAGGGCCCACATGGGTCAGCCAGCAGCCCCCTTATCACACTCTCAGCCCTCCCTCGGTCGGTGCAAAGTGTGGCATAGGCATTATGCACACACACACACACACACACACACACACACACACACACACACACACACACACACACACACACACACACACACACGCGCGCACACACACGCGCGTACACTCATGAACAGTGCATACCAAGTAGGGCCTTGAGATCCCCCAGCCGGCAAGTGGGCCCAACCTCGGCAGCTGCATAGGTTAAACCCCTCACCCCCTCCTACCGTATCAAAGAAGAAGGAGATAGGCGGAGGGATGGAGGCAAAGTAGATCTTCATGTTCACTGGAATGTCTGCCCAGGCATCAATTCCCCCTGCGGCTGTCATTGGCAAGGTTAGGCGGAGAGATAGAGGAACTCTTTGCTTCGTCAGACAGACCAAGGAACCTTTTTGAAAGCAACCGGGGGGGAAAAAAGTGGTTGATTTCCACGTTTATGTGCGGTCATGTGACACGACCACGACCTCTGGGCGGTGTAGAAACTGCTCAGCTAACACATGTTACACAGACAAGTCTGACTATGGATGACTTGCACACACCTGCCCCTGCAGAGACCTCTTTTTGATGGCGGCCATGTTTTCCTACCAACCCAGATCAAATGTGCAGAGTAATAATAATAACGGCACATTCCAATGCGGAGATGTCCCCGTCATGGGATCAATTTGCATTTTTTCATCTTTAGCGCAGCTGTGTCCCAGTGTTTCCATGGCTACGGATTGTACTCGTGGGAAAGATTCCATATTCCTCATGCAAGTTCCTGCATGTTTTGCCAGAAACACCGAAACAATACGGTCTATCCACAGTGCGAAGCCGCTTCTAAGGTACTAATCCTCACCACCGTGTGGCAGGAAGTAAACTAAGTTTCATCCAAGTACTATTATCACTGGAGGACACACACACACTGAACAGGACGACGCGAGAAACTCGTGGCTAAAGCTTCAATGTAAAATAGGGGTGATCGATCCAGATGTCAAAACTATCTATGCCTAGTATGATATCAGTGTACAAACGATACTAAAGTGATGCGATCGATATATACATATTTTTTTCTTAAAATCATGTTTTTGCTCGTTTTTGTTATTGTTTACAAAGTCAGGGAGTAAGTCCCTGGGTACATGAAGGGAAAAAACAAATGATTTTAATAGGAGCCAATACCGGTAGTAGTTTTTACTTTTGTTTAATTTTTGTGCACTTGCTACTTTATTCTGTTAAAAAATGATCATTGAGAACCACACTGCAGTGTTTTTTTTACACAAATATACTGTAAATGGAAAAATGGCAGCATTTTTATTTTACACAAACAATTTTGGCGACTCAGCTGCCGGATTTCTAGCGTAAAATTAACAGTTGTTGTTTTTACAGTGCATTACTGTAAATAAAAAATAGTACCACTGTTATTTTTACGTTAAAATCCTGGTGACTAAGCTGCCAGTTTAGTAATTTTCTTTTTTTCCATTTTTTTAATCGGTAAATGGAAAAATAGTACAACTGTTGTTTTTACTGTAAAATTATTGTTTATGAGCTGCTGTTTTTTTCAACGTAAAATTGACAGTTGTCGTTTTTACAGTGCATTACTGTAAATGATATAATGGTACCATTGTCACTTTCATGGTAACATTCTGGCACTGACCTGCTGATTTTTTTCTATGTAAAATGAACAGTCATTGTTTTTACAGTCTATTCCTGTGAATTGTTATTTTTACTGTAAATTTCTGACGACTGGGTTGCCGTTTTTTTTTAAAATTAAATTAAGTTATTTTTATTGAATGGGAAAAGACTACCACTTTTCTTTCAAAGTAAAATTCTGGTGCCTGAGCTGCTGGGTTTTTTTTTTACCGTAAAATGTACAGCTCATTACTGTAAATTTAAAAATAGTAGCACTGTTATTTTTACAGTAATATTTTGCAGAATTTTCTGCAAGTTTGTTTTTTTTTCACCGTAAAATCAATGATTGTTTTTACAGTGCATTACTGTGAGTGGAAACAATGTATTAATGTTATTTCACCGTAAAATTAACAGTTGTTTTTACAGCGCATTACTGTAAATGTAAAAATAGTACCACTATTATATTCACAGCAATATTTTGCAGACTTTTTTGCCATTTTTTATTTATTTTTTACTGTAAAATCAATGGTTGTTTTTACAGTGCATTACTGTGAGTGGAAAAAGTCTATTAATGTTATTTTACAGTAAAATTCTGGTGACTAAGCTGCTGTTTTTTTTTAATGTAAAATTAACAGTCAGTGTCCTTTTCTTCCATTTTATCTTTTGTACCACTGTTCTTCTTCTAGTAAAATTCTGTCGACAGAAATGTCAAATGAATCTTTACAGTGCTGCACAGTAAATGGAAAAATGTTTTCACTGTTATTTTTACAGTAATATTTTGGCTACTGCGCTGCCAGTTTGTTTTTTTGTTTGTTTTTTTTACTGTAAAATGGACTGTCGTTTTTCCTACCGTGCTTTACTGTAAATAAAAAAAGGGTACTCTGGTATTTTTACGTTAAAATTCTAAATTCTGGCGTCTGCGCTGCCGTTTATTTTTTTTACAGTTAAAATATCAATTGTTTTTACAGTGCATTACAGTAAATGGAACATTTGGGGCGGTATTGCTCGGTTGGTAGAGCGGCCGTGCCAGCAACTTGAGGGTCGCAGGTTCGATCCCCGCTTCCGCCATCCTAGTCACTGCCGTTGTGTCCTTGGGCAAGACACTTCACCCACCTGCTCCCTGTGCCACCCACACTGGTTTAAATGTAACTTAGATATTATGGTTTCACAAGAGAAAAGTGCTATATAAATATAATTCACTTCACTTCACATTTCTACCACTGAGAGCATTTGGTGAACATCGTTTTGTCCTACTAATTTCCGTAGTTCTTGAACACACCATAGTGTGGACTGCGACGCAACAGTTTGTTTACATGTAAAATCTTCCACTCCTTCTTTGACTCATTTTGTCCACCAAACGTTTTATGCTGTGCGTGAATGCACAAAGGTGCGCTTTGTTGATGTTATTGACTTGTTGGAGTGCTAATCAGACATATTTGGTCAGTGCATGACTGCAAGCTAATCAATGCTAACATGCTGTTTAGGCTAGCTGTATGTACATATTGCATCATTATGCCTCGTTTGTAGGTATATTTGAGCTCATTTAATATTTTTACTTTTATCCTCTTTGTATATAATTTAGTTTTGCATGTCTCATGACACATTTCAGATAGTTGTTTGTGTGCCATGTTGTTCCAGACCACAGCAAACATTACCTAGCTTGCCAGAGATTGTCATACATCTATGAAAAGAAGACCGCCTGCCGTTTACTTAAACTTGGACACACACATCTATACCTTTGGCCATTAAAAGCCAGTAATTTCTAGGATTTATTTCACCCTCTGAGTAGCCTCTGATTTACTAATGGTTTCTAATGTTGTAAAAATGTGTAGAATAACTATTACATTTCAACATTTCTGTCAATGAAGATTTGATTCAGCCTGTGACACATAGTCATTTTGATAGTAGGCTATTATAGCTAATATAGACACTTACGTCACTTATATAAGACTTTTAAAGTCATTTTGATAGTAGGCTATTATAGCTAATATAGACACTTACGTCATGTGTTGCCTTCATTATAACACTTAATAAGACTTTTAAAGTCATTTTGATAGTAGGCTATTATAACTAATATAGACACTAACGTCATGAGTTGTCTTCATTAAAACACTTATATAAGACTTTTAATTTTTTGCCGCTCCAGACAGATTTGTTTTTTGTATTTGTGGTCCAATATGGCTCTTTCAACGTGTTGGGTTGCCGACCCCTGCACTACATATCAGCTAATATGAAAAAAAAGGTAAACTTGACATATTCATAATTTTTGTATACTGTATTTAAGTGAATAATGACAGGTACTTTGACTATGTTCAGTCACATTCTGAGACATTATAAGACTTTTTAAAGTATTTTTGATAGTAGGCTATTATAGGTAATATAGACACCTACATCATGTGTTGCCTTCATTATAACATTTATATAAGACTTTTCATTTTTTGCGGCTCCAAACAGATTTGTTTTTTGTATTTTTGGTCCAATATGGCTCTTTCAATGTTTTTGGTTGCTGACCCCTGCATTACAGCAACATCTGCTCCACAAAATATAATTCTAGTAAATTATAGTTTTTAAGCCACTAAGGTAAAAGATATATTCATAGACTATTTACTTCCCAATGTCACTGTGTGGTTGTGTATATGCTCCATGTAATCAGCATACCGGAATGCATTGATCGTCCCTTTATCATTTAAATAGCTTTCAACTTGTCCATCTCCACTCCATATTGAATTGGCCGGAGCGCCTCTGCAGGCAATGTTAGGTTTCGTCGACTGGCTTTGGCGTCGTAATGACAGTAATTCAGACGACACGATGACGGAGGTGAGGACAAGCAGGTGAATCATGTCATGGAGCAAACAGGTCTGAGGAAGAGACAAAGAGAGAGATATTTGGAATTGACGGGCATAAGAGAGGTCATTTATATCCCCTCGAGTAGCGTTTAGCCAGCGCAGACGGCGTGTTTTGATGTACGACTTCTACGTCTGGTCGCGGCAAACACCATGTTCCGGATGTTTCCCTCTCGTTTTCATGTGGGGTTTTTTGCCTTTTGGTTCGGGACCCTTTGGGACTGTGTGACAAGGGGTGGCACTTTTGTGACTTCTGCGGAGCTTTTTTGTGAACATCTGGATCTTCCTCCCGCGAGCCTTTTGGCCATGGAGACCAGCTGCTGGGTCTCTGCCACACCAGAGCCCGTTTGGAGATGCAGATAAAGAGACAGGGCTGCGGAGCTGGTGCTGAGCGCCGGGACGGACAAGCTTCACAGTGTCTTGGCTGAATGAGCAGGTATCGGACACTTCGGTCTCCTTGGATGCATCCTCGCTCATCCATGCAGACTGGACACTGGCCGAGAGTTAGTAGGCGGCCGAGGGTGGGGTCAGCTCTCTTGGTTGCTTTGTTGGGTCTGCTTCTATCTCTGGACCCCAGCAGACGATGGCGTGGAACACCGCAGAGGCCACCACAGTGTATATGTTTTGTTGTTGTTTTACTTTTGTAGCTGTATGTAGAAATGGCTGGTTGCATCAGCTCTGCTCTTTTTAATGTCTTTAATGTTGTTTGTGTTCTTTGATGTTTCCCTTTTATGTGGCTTTTTCCAGAGGTGTGGACTCGAGTCACATGACTTGGACTCGAGTCAGACTCGAGTCATGAATTTGATGACTTTAGACTCGACTTGACAAAATGTAAAAAGACTTGCAACTCGACTTACACTTTAACATCAATGACTTGTGACTTCACTTGGACTTGAGCCTTTTGAATTGACATGACTTGACATGACTTGCTACTTTCCCCAAAACCCAAAGATGAAAAAGTTATTCGGGAGCGCTCCGTATTTTTCATTGTGTACTTGTCTATCAGCGTTGCGTGTGTCAGCTGGTGTGCTCTCAGTACAACAGCCAATCAAATTAGATCTACTTTGTTTTCATCACACAGCATTTATCCAATCAAATTGCAGGACAACCAACGAAGAAGACATGTCCAAACCACACGCCAGTGAACAAAAAATGATACCTAAAATAATTTTGTTTGGGTATAAAAATTACGAGGTGGTCAACACAAAACGGTTTGCAGTATGCAACACATGCGGTTCGAAAATTACTGATGGAGAGGCAACAACTTCCAACTTCGTCCGGCATTTGAAGTTGCACAAAGAACGGTAAGTTTTGAATGAAAGATAACGTTTATTGGCTAAGTAACGTGACTTTTATTTGCTGTGTAGTTAAATCAGTGAGGCTGTAAACTCACTGCTAACGTTATAACGTTATTGCAAACACGGGAATCTGTTGCAGTTCACTACCTTATTCATACTTTTTGTTCAGTGATTTTTTTTAAGCAGGGTTACGTTAGTCAATATATCACACGCAACGTTAGACGGCGGTCAGCAGCACCGCGTATTTTAGCCACCTAAAAAAAGACAAAAATAGTAAAATAAAGGTCAGTTAAAATGTATACTATATTATGAATATGTGTACCGTTTTAGCTAGCTTTCTGACATACTGTTGGTTGTTTACCTCAGTGGTCCCCAACCACCGGTTTTGTTATGTTCACGTATATGTCATGTTTTTTCAATGTTAACACTTTTGTACAAATAAGTACATTTGCACTTTATTTTTCAATGTGTTTGTTCTGTAAAGGAATGAGTTAATGTTTAAAATGACTGGTTAATAGTGCTATTATGAAGTGCAATGTCAGCACTATTTTCTTTCCTGCAATTTAAAATGCACTTGTTTTAATAAATAAATACAGCGTTTGAAAAGCATACACAATCTGTGTTAATATATTAGTCTGTGGTTAAAAGGACTTGAAAGGACTCGAAACTCAAAATGCAGGACTTAGGACTTGACTTGAGACTTTCCAGTCTTGACTTTGGACTTGACTCGGGGCTTGCCTGTCTTGACTCGGGACTTGACTCGGACTTGAGGGCAAAGACTTGAGACTTACTTGTGACTTGCAAAACAATGACTTGGTCCCACCTCTGGCTTTTTCCTTGGCCTCAGTCTGGACCCCCTCTCCAGGGGCCCAGGCTTAGACTTTATTTTTTTTCCTCCCCCCCCCTCCGCCCCAGCGTTTACCCGTTTCTCACCGTTTTTCTGAGGGGCGCCGGAAGTTGGCAGACCTGTCAGCGATCCTGTTCTGTCTTCCTGCAATGTTTGTCTGATCTTGAATGGGATTGTGCTGAAAATCTTAATTTCCACTCGGGGATTATTAAAGTATTTCTGATTCCGATTCTGATTCTGTTCCTCCGTAACCAGAGGTGACTGGATCATTCTGTCTCTCTCCGCTCGGTCGTGCTTCGCCAGCTCGCCCGTGCTGGCGCCGCCTTTTGTTCAAGTTGGGCGTGTGTGCCAGGCGTGCCCCTCTGCGTGCAGGACTCCATTATGTGGAAGGATGGGGGCGGAGCCGTGATGACTTTATAAACAGTTATAGCTCATTTGTCTAAGGAGCCAAAAGGCTTTACGATATTTCATAGACTTCTGTTTATGTAACGGAGTGGCGGAGTGACTCCTCTGAGGGGTGACGGCGTCTCTGCGAAGTGGGAATTACACGTTTCAATAAGACGTGCCATTCATACTTGACTGGGAGTTATGCGCACACAAATATGTCGGAACACTGTTGACTCCACCGTGCTGTTCTGAACTCCTCTTTGTTTGTGTGGGAGGCTGTATTTACATAAGAGGCTTATGTCAGCTGCCACTTATTCAACAGAAAACAAAAGCTATTGTCCCTTTAAGTCAGAAGTGTTGGATGTCTCCGAGTGTTGCTCTTGACGCGGTTCGAGGGCCCGTGTGGGGGCGGCAGGGCCAGTCAGAAGGTTTCAGGCTGTGACAATGAGAGTGGAGGGGGCGGCAGCTCATGTGCTTGTTTGTTGACTAAATTGGGAGCAATTACACAACCTTGTACTTGGGATGGATGACTGGCAGCCGGAGAATAAATGGAGCAGCACATTCACTAATGAGGTTATGTTGTGTAATTGTTCATATTGTGGCTTTTTTTTCCCGATGACAATATTATTCACGCATTTCACCCTTCGATCCTGATCCCATTTTTTTTGGCCTCAGATCCGATCCAATTTCAAGTCCCAATCCAACACTTCGACAATATATGATTTGACTCCGGCCGAGTCATACCAAAGACTATAAAAATGGGACCCATTACCTCCCTGCTTGGCACTCAGCATCAAGGGTTGGAATTGGGGGTTAAATCACCAAAAATGATTCCCGAGCACGGCCACCGCTGCTGCTCACTGCTCCCCTCACCTCCCAGGGGGTGGAACAAGGGGATGGGTCAAATGCAGAGGGTAATTTCACCACACCTAGTGTGTGTGTGACTATCAGTGGTACTTTAAATGTAACTTTATATCATAGAACTGACAAAAACACACATTGTTATAAAGCTCATCCCAATACATTTCAAACGTGCTGATAAAGCTGTTGTTCCAATTGAATGCTACATAGCTACAATTCACATCTGAACCCATACGTACCGATTCCCGGTACCTGAGAATCAATACCGGAACTCAACGTTTTGTTTGTTAACAAAAGTGATTTTTTTAATAGTAAAATTTAATTTTTTATTGCAGAATTTAAAAATGAGCTGATTATGATAACTGCTGTCCAGTTACATATTGTTTCATGAACACATTTCTGAGTCTCATTTGCAAGTTTTACATTGAGTTGCAAGTCCAAGACGTTACATGGACTTGCATCTAACATGAGTCGGTCAGCTCAGTCTTGGTTGTGTGTTGCACCCTACAAAGTGTTAATACTGCACCTTTTGTACTTATTAGGCACCAGCTGTTTAATTGTAACGTGCATCTTAGTTGTAGTTTACATAAACAAATTCGGAGGTGTTGAAATCATGTAAAATCGCTACTGCTAATCAGTAGCATGTCAACAGCAAAGCCAATGTATATTGACATCAAGCTAGCACATTTTAGGAAAGACGGAGCTCTACGTACATTGGAGTATTTTTTTATTACATTTCAATCAATCAAGGTTGACTTATATAGCCCTTAATCACAAATGTCTCAAAAGGCTGCACAAGTCACGACATCCTCGGCTCCGATCCCAGGTGACCGGTGCAATGGATACCGAGTGGATGTGGTTAATACTGTGAATGACAGTTTCTTTGTTGGCATTGAAAATTGCAACATTACCTAGAAGTAGTTCGGCCTAGTCCGCTCTCAGTGCCGCTGGAGTGATCACCAAGTGCCGAAGTGGGAAGAGCCACGCTGAGTTGGCAACTGAGTTTGTAAACAATAACAAGAACAACAAAAAATAATTTGGTAATAATAAGAACAAGAAAAGATAGACCTAATCACTTTAGTATCGTTTATATACCGCTACTATGCCAGTTATCAACAGTATCGACATCTGAATCGATCACTCCATTGACGCTTTAGCGGTTAGCTTCTTGTGTCGTCCTGCTCACTGTGTGTGTGTGTGTGTGTGTGTGTGTGTGTGTGTGTGTGTGTGTGTGTGTGTGTGTGTGTGTGTGTGTGTGTGTGTGTGTGTGTGTGTGTGTGTGTGTGTGTGTGTGTGTGGCATGCTTAGCCATTCCTTTTCCTCCAGTGATAGTAATACTCGGAAGAAACTGTTTATTTTCCGCCATGGTGGTGAGGATTAGTATTTTAGAAGAGGCTCTGCACTGTGGATTAACCAAATGTCGGTTGCAACTGATCGGGACCAGAACATCTGTGACACTTGGTGTACATTAGATATTCTTGCACGGAACACTGTGGAAGGGTTGGGGATGGGCAAGATAAAAACATTTTGGTGCAGCTCTTGAAGTTTGTCTCCGAAATACACGATGCAAGATCGGCCATTTTTGGCCATTTTCTTCAACCGTTGACCTGGATGGACTTTTTGAAATCCTGTTTAAGAATGGTGGCCAACTTCATAACTTCATTACCTTATTCATCCAAGAATCAAATGACCCTGAATATCAGACAAAAAGGACATGTCAAATATTTTTTTAAATGATTTCAATATCAGTGCAACAGACTGATTACAACAATTAAAAGATATCACGTGTCTTAGCTGTTCGGCAGTTGTTGAATGACTCTGCTTGTAATACAATTGTCTTAGTAAATCCTGCCATGTTAGACTTGTGTGTGCAGTTTTACTGTGTTTTGGTATTTAGTTTCACTTTCTGTTTGCTTATTCCCCCTGATTCACCACACTTGATCATGGTTAGTGATCAGGGGACTCACCCACCTTTGATCACTAAACAGGAGGGTTTAGTGTCATCTCATGGACGATGTTAGCTCATTGTTTATTTTGCATTTTTGCGTCTACTTCCTGTTTTGCTTGGCCTTGTTTCCCCTCAGCGATATGCTTTTGCCGTATTTGTATTTTCACTTGTGGTCCACTGCTGCTCCCTTTGTTGGTATCTAATAAAAGCACCTTCTACCTGCACGTCGCTGCTGTCTCTACGTCCTGGGGTCACGCCGCCTGCTAATATGCCGGAACATGAATTTTTTAAAAGGTTTCAATTTTGAGGGTTTTCAAGCTATTAGTCACTGTGTGAGCGAAAGGAAGAAAAGCTCTGACTTGTCATTTGCAGCCGCTTGATGGTTTGCATGTCTCTATATCTGTCAAGACAACTATTTCAGAAAAAATACTGTCAGTACGGGCACTGACTGAACGTATTTGTCAATACTGTACATGTATATTCTGTTTTGGCGGTGGATGCAGACGGCACAGAGATTATTAAAAAATCTACTGAATGCTCGTTGAACGCTTTTGTACATTGCGATTTGAGTGAATGAAGACGTTAATCCCCTGCGCACGTTGAAATTTTACACCAGAGCCTTTGCTTACAATTTCCACAAATGTCAACAGTCTTGAACAATAGAAGGTTTCTAAAATTAAATTGTAATTCGAGACATTTAGAACCCTCCAACAAGCACACAAATGAAAGCCGCCTGGTTACTCTGTTCATTCAAAGAAGGCTGCCAGACCAAATCATCAATATTTTGCTACATAAACTGCTCTACAGATGTCGATTCTGCGTTATCTAAAGTTTATCTACATCAGGGTGTCCAAAGTGCGGCCCGGGGGCCGTTTGCGGTCTGCAGCTAATTTTTAAACGGCCTGCGGCACATTCTAAAAAACACCATTTAAAAAACAGAAGTTGAACTAAAGGGCAAAGAGGCGAAATGTAACCTTAAAAAGTTGCAATGTTGACAAAAAGCTGCCTTCTTTTTTTGTATTGCTCCAAAAAATTATATCTAAATCAATGTTGTAAATAATTAATTAATGATTTAATGCTCCAGTTACTTCGTATCAAATATTCTACTTTGAAATTATTTTTTGGGGTAAATTATTGCATATTTTGTGTGTTTGCTAAAAGGGCATAAAACAAACAAACAAACAAAAAACGTTAAAAATATGAACTTGCTATCGACGGATAGCTCTGAACTTGATTTGGTAGGCATTGAAAGTTAAAAAAAATAAATTCTTATGACTTTTTTAACACTTTAATGAGTGGGTCTTTTTTGATGCCAGGGCTATTCAACTACATAATGAAGAGGGCCACAGTTTCAGGAGCCCAAGGGCTCAGGGGCCGGACATCAAAATGTGGATGTTTCGTCAGAAAGTGCCTCCGCAGGTTATTTTACTTTGAGACTGTTTACTTAATTACAAAGTAAACACATCTGTTTTCACACTGCACTGTCAATAAATGAATTATTCTGCCCTCACTACTATTTTCTAGCGTGTACAGCTAGTTAACAGCATGAAGCAACAGAAGCCCCAGAAGTTTTGAGGATTGATGTTCCTTCCTTTTAATTATGTTCTTTAGTCAGTTTTATGTCTTTACACTTCTTCCTGTATGGAGGTTTGTAAGACTGAAAATATAAACATAAAAGTTTAATGTTCATTGTGTATTTTACATCAATAAAGGAGGTTAAGCGTTAATATATTTACACAATAAACTACAAAGGTTTATGACTATAGAAATGCAACACTTAACCATTTCACACAATGTCTGTGCCTCATCACAATTAAACCTAAGGTGTAGCGTTATCGCCCCCCACTGGTCCAATTTAGCGCTACAATTTAGCTTTGATTACCAGAGTTACTCTCAGACAAAAACAACATGACCACGAATACAAAAGACATCACAAAGTCAGTAATTTCAATACAAAACAAACTAAATATATTTATGCACAATATCTACTTACAAAGAGTTGACCAAGTTTGGTGATGAAGATTACTCGCTGGGATTTCTACCGTTGTTGCCGCTTGTCTGGATCAATGTGTCCGTCACTTAAAAGGTCCGACAGGAAACAATGACTCGAGAACTTGCTTGGAGTAGAACATTCAAACTTTGTTGTCCAATCGTTGTTAAAAGTCAGATTTTTGCAATTTAAGTTTTTTCCAGGTTTGAATTAGTAGTCTTCTTCTACTCACCCTACTGCTGCTTCATTGTGACACACACGCCTCGCTGTTGCCCCATGTGGGTGGCGGAAATACTGCGGGCATGACCAACCCTCGTTTAAATGGTTTGACCAAGTCTATTTGGGTGATGTTCGGCGGGCCAAATGAAAAGCCAGAGACCTTTAGTGGGATTTGTATTTTTTTTTAAACTGTCATTGCTCAAAAAACAAAAGTGTCATCATAACAACATTGAATATTTTAGCAGCAACATCTTGTGTCTGTTTTGTTTTTTAGGAATATGTCGAAGTTTGCTGGCTAATTTACCGATGGGAGGCGTAACCACTGTGATGTAATGTCACGGCTCCGTAGGGCAATGGAAAATAAAAGTAGTGTAGAACTACTTTGGTTCAAGTCCGGCTCCGAGCTTAAACTTGTCCAACTCCAAAGTTCACTGCAGTGAAAACGGGGAATCATTGACCCAGTTAACGACTTTACTTTCAAATATTCCACTCTGGAAAATATTGCATATTTTGTGTTTTTCCCATAAAAAAATCAGGGTTTGTTTGTTTTTACAAAAAAAGCATTAAACAAACAAAAAAAGAAAATCAAACTTTATATCCATGAATAGATCTGAAGTTGACCGAAAGATTCAAGCGTTGAAAGTAAAACAAATAAATAATATATGACATATTTTAACACTTATGAGAGGGGCCCTTTTGGGTCCCCGGGAACTGTCATTGCTCAAAAAATAATAATTAATCAAAATCAATGTTATGAATTATTGACCTTTTTCAGGCTCTAATTACTTCACATCAATTATTCCACACCTGAAGATTTAAGGGTTGAAAGTAAAACATATACATACTGTATATATATATATATATATATATATATATATGACTAATTTTTTAAAAAATTCTGACTGTGACCCTTTTGGGTCCCCAGGACCAAACCTGAGAGGAGCCCTTAAAGTAAAGAAAAAAAGCTACAGTGTGGGCTTTGAAAATGAAACATTACCAAAATGGCCCCTGCATGCTTTGCTTTTTCAGCACGTGGCCCCCAGTGGAAAAGGTTTGGACATCCTGGATCTACATTCACTTATCTTTCTTTTCTTTCAGCAAGCAATGGAGGACCTGCTGCAGGACGAGGAGGACGATTTTGACAAAGATGACAAGGTAACATACACACACACACACACACACACATACAGACACACGCACGTACACACACACACACACACACACACACATACACACACACACACACACATACACACACACACACACACACACACAAACACACACACGCACACACACAAACACACACACACACGCACACACACACACACACACACACACACACACACACACCCGCACACACGCACACACACACAGGAACCTTAGAAAGAAAGTCTTTAGTCATTAGCCAAACAACATTTTTGAGGCCATATTTCTCAGCGTCTGCTTAGCTGAGGTCCAGTACGCCTTTCTTCTCCCCAGCATGTTGTCATGGTGACATTACTGCCGTCATGCTCCAGCTCTGTTTCCTGACAACATGCGCCCGTATAAAGTGCTTAGTCGGCTATTTAAGCCCTTTATGCCGCTATAAAACAGCATCTGGCCTTGTCAGACACTATCAGGTACCAACAGGTGGCTCCTTTACTGCTGCTTTACACTGCAGGAACAGCTACTGAAACTATGCCACTGAACAGGACTTGGTCCTTGGAAGTAGGAACGCTGTATTGGCCCCTCCACAGGACTTGGTCCTTGGAAGTAGGAACACTGCAGTGGGCCACTGGATAGGACTTGGTCCTTGGAAGTAGGAATACTGCAGTGGGCCAATGGATAGGACTTGGTCCTTGGAAGTAGGAATACTGCAGTGGGCCAATGGATAGGACTTGGTCCTTGGAAGTAGGAATACTGCAGTGGGCCAATGGATAGGACTTGGTCCTTGGAAGTAGGAACACTGCAGTGGGCCACTGGATAGGACTTGGTCCTTGGAAGTAGGAATACTGCAGTGGGCCAATGGATAGGACTTGGTCCTTGGAAGTAGGAACACTGCAGTGGGCCAATGGATAGGACTTGGTCCTTGGAAGTAGGAATACTGCAGTGGGCCAATGGATAGGACTTGGTCCTTGGAAGTAGGAATACTGCAGTGGGCCAATGGATAGGACTTGGTCCTTGGAAGTAGGAACGCTGCAGTGGTTCACTGGACAGGACTTGGTCCTTGGAAGTAAGAACACTGCAGGAACAGCTACTGAAACTATGCCACTGGACAGGACTTGGTCCTTGGAAGTAGGAACGCTGCAGTGGGCCACTCCACAGGACTTGGTTCTTGGAAGTAAGAACACTGCAGTGGGCCTCTGGACAGGACTTGGTCCTTGGAAGTAGGAACACTGCAGTGGGCCAATGGATAGGACTTGGTCCTTGGAAGTAGGAATACTGCAGTGGGCCAATGGATAGGACTTGGTCTTTGGAAGTAGGAACGCTGCAGTGAGCCACTCCACAGGACTTGGTCCTTGGAAGTAAGAACACTGCAGTGGGCCACTGGACAGGACTTGGTCCTTGGAAGTAGGAACACTGCAGTGGGCCAATGGATAGGACTTGGTCCTTGGAAGTAGGAATACTGCAGTGGGCCAATGGATAGGACTTGGTCTTTGGAAGTAGGAACGCTGCAGTGAGCCACTCCACAGGACTTGGTCCTTGGAAGTAAGAACACTGCAGTGGGCCACTGGACAGGACTTGGTCCTTGGAAGTAGGAACACTGCAGTGGGCCACTGGACAGGACTTGGTCCTTGGAAGTAGGAACACTGCAGTGGGCCAATGGATAGGACTTGGTCCTTGGAAGTAGGAATACTTCAGTGGGCCAATGGATAGGACTTGGTCCTTGGAAGTAGGAATGCTGCAGTGGTCCACTGGACAGGACTTGGTCCTTGGAAGTAAGAACACTGCAGGAACAGCTACTGAAACTATGCCACTGGACAGGACTTGGTCCTTGGAAGTAGGAACGCTGTATTGGCCCCTCCACAGGACTTGGTCCTTGGAAGTAAGAACACTGCAGTGGGCCACTGGACAGGACTTGGTCCTTGGAAGTAGGAACACTGCAGTGGGCCAATGGATAGGACTTGGTCCTTGGAAGTAAGAATACTGCAGTGGGCCAATGGATAGGACTTGGTCCTTGGAAGTAGGAATACTGCAGTGGGCCAATGGATAGGACTTGGTCCTTGGAAGTAGGAATACTGCAGTGGGCCAATGGATAGGACTTGGTCCTTGGAAGTAGGAACGCTGCAGTGGTTCACTGGACAGGACTTGGTCCTTGGAAGTAAGAACACTGCAGGAACAGCTACTGAAACTATGCCACTGGACAGGACTTGGTCCTTGGAAGTAGGAACGCTGTATTGGCCCCTCCACAGGACTTGGTCCTTGGAAGTAAGAACACTGCAGTGGGCCACTGGACAGGACTTGGTCCTTGGAAGTAGGAACACTGCAGTGGGCCAATGGATAGGACTTGGTCCTTGGAAGTAGGAATACTGCAGTGGGCCAATGGATAGGACTTGGTCCTTGGAAGTAGGAATACTGCAGTGGGCCAATGGATAGGACTTGGTCCTTGGAAGTAGGAATACTGCAGTGGACCAATGGATAGGACTTGGTCCTTGGAAGTAGGAACGCTGCAGTGGTTCACTGGACAGGACTTGGTCCTTGGAAGTAAGAACACTGCAGGAACAGCTACTGAAACTATGCCACTGGACAGGACTTGGTCCTTGGAAGTAGGAACGCTGTATTGGCCCCTCCACAGGACTTGGTCCTTGGAAGTAAGAACACTGCAGTGGGCCACTGGACAGGACTTGGTCCTTGGAAGTAGGAATACTGCAGTGGGCCAATGGATAGGACTTGGTCTTTGGAAGTAGGAACACTGCAGTGGGCCAATGGATAGGACTTGGTCCTTGGAAGTAAGAACACTGCAGTGGGCCACTGGATAGGACTTGGTCCTTGGAAGTAGGAACGCTGCAGTGGCCCACTGGACATGACTTGGTCCTTGGAATTAAGAACACTGCAGTGGGCCAATGGATAGGACTTGGTCCTTGGAAGTAAGAACGCTGCAGTGGACCACTCCACAGGACTTGGTCCTTGGAAGTAAGAACACTGCAGTGGGCCACTGGACAGGACTTGGTCCTTGGAAGTAAGAACACTGCAGTTGGCCAGTGGACAGGACTTGGTCCTTGGAAGTAGGAACACTGCAGTGGGCCAATGGATAGGACTTGGTCCTTGGAAGTAGGAATACTGCAGTGGGCCAATGGATAGGACTTGGTTCTTGGAAGTAAGAACACTGCAGTGGGCCACTGGACAGGACTTGGTCCTTGGAAGTAGGAACACTGCAGTGGGCCAATGGATAGGACTTGGTCCTTGGAAGTAGGAATACTTCAGTGGGCCAATGGATAGGACTTGGTCCTTGGAAGTAGGAATGCTGCAGTGGTCCACTGGATAGGACTTGGTCCTTGGAAGTAAGAACACTGCAGGAACAGCTACTGAAACTATGCCACTGGACAGGACTTGGTCCTTGGAAGTAGGAACGCTGCAGTGGGCCACTGCACAGGACTTTGTCCTTGGAAGTAGGAACGCTGCAGTGAGCCACTCCACAGGACTTGGTCCTTGGAAGTAGGAAGACTGCAGTGGGCCTCTGGACAGGACTTGGTCCTTGGAAGTAGAAACACTGCAGTGGGCCAATGGAAAGGACTTGGTCCTTGGAAGTAAGAACACTGCAGTGGGCCACTGGATAGGACTTGGTCCTTGGAAGTAGGAACGCTGCAGTGGCCCACTGGACATGACTTGGTCCTTGGAATTAAGAACACTGCAGTGGGCCAATGGATAGGACTTGGTCCTTGGAAGTAAGAACGCTGCAGTGGACCACTCCACAGGACTTGGTCCTTGGAAGTAAGAACACTGCAGTGGGCCACTGGACAGGACTTGGTCCTTGGAAGTAGGAACACTGCAGTTGGCCAGTGGACAGGACTTGGTCCTTGGAAGTAGGAACGCTGCAGTTGGCCACTGGACAGGACTTGGTCCTTGGAAGTAAAAACACTGCAGTGGGCCAATGGATAGGACTTGGTCCTTGGAAGTAGGAACGCTGCAGTGGGCCACTCCACAGGACTTGGTCCTTGGAAGTAGGAACGCTGCAGTGGGCCACTCCACAGGACTTGGTCCTTGGAAGTAGGAACGCTGTAGTGGTCCACTGGACAGGACTTGGTCCTTGGAAGTAGGAATGTTGCAGTGGGCCAATGGATAGGACTTGGTCCTTGGAAGTAGGATCGCTGCAGTGGCCATGTTTGCATCCAGATGACCATTTGATACCGCGATGTGACAGGATTTGAGAAAACAAGGATGCCTGATTAACATGTGGAAACGTGAGCTTTCAAGTGAAATTGCGCTCGCTGGTAGCTGATGCCTTAAAGCAGGTGTGTTGATTGAAGGCCACCTCACATTTATGGCTGAGGGCGACCTTAATTGATTTAGCGGACCAGGTTAAATGACATAATGGACCATGTTGAATGACATGGAAGGCCACTTTAATGATGTGACGGACCACAATTAATGACGTGACAGGCCACTTTAATGATGTGACAGGCTGCATTAAATGACGTCAGAGGTGGCATTAAATGATGTGACAGACCAAATTAAATGACGTGACAGACCAGATAAAATGATGTGACAGACCACGCTAAATGACATGACAGACCACATTAATTGACGTGACAAACCACATTAATTGACGTGACAGACCACTTTAAAATGTGACAGGCCAAATTAAATGACGTGACAGACCACAATAAATGACGTGACAGACCATCTTAAATGACGTGACAGGCCACAATAAATGACGTCACAGACCACAATAAATGACGTGACAGGCCATTTTAAATGATGTGACAGACCACAATAAATGACGTGACAAGCCACAATAAATGAGATGACAGACCACAACAAATGAGATGACAGACTATGTTTGATGAAGTGACAGACCACATTAAATGACGTGACAGACCATGTTTGATGACGTGACAGACCATAATAAATGACCTGACAGACTGCATTAAATGATGTGACAAACCACAATAAATGCCGTGACAGGCCACAATAAATGACCTGACAGACCACAATAAATGACATGACGGGCCACAATAAATGATATGGGCGGGCCAGACCTTGTGTTTGACACCCATGCCTTAAAGCCCCACTCCAGCATTACAAAGGTTAGTGGGCTAAGATGAGGTCATTTGCGTGGTGTGAGGGTTGCCATGGTAACTGTAAAGCATTTGACCAGGCAATTTCCTATCTTAAAAAAGGACATTTATACGCTGGACTTTGACAATCCCAGTAAACATGCGAGCGTCGTCTTGGCACTTGAAGGGTGGTAGGTGTAAGTTGGCAGCACAAGGGTTAAAACAACAGATGGTCATCATGTCGGCCATAGGGCAAGACGCCCTGAGAAGTTCCAAGGCCCAGAAGCCATTAAAGAAGTGCACAAGGCATCCTTGTGCACTTCACCTTTTCTTTCTGCCCCCTCTCCAGAAATACGTGTGAGAAGCTGCGATGAAAGTAAATACACGGGACACTTTCATATTGAAATGAGGTCCAAACTGATTATTCCTGGCCTGCTCACAGGGGGGCTGGGACTGCGGATAGCAGAGCGGCCACAAGAGCCACAATTGATCAACTGGGGACTTCATACATTTTGATCTATGGCTGCCTTCAACTGTGAGCATTTCACTGCAGCGGCAGGGAAGTGTTTTTTTTCTTTGCCTCCCACTCTCTCTCTCTCCGTCTCCACTGTCCATCCTCTCTTTGCTTTCATCCTGACAAATGCTCTCTCACCTGGTTAAGTGTGGCACAAATGCAATTTCTTGTCTTTTGCTTTAAATATGAGTTTAAAAAAAAAAAAGCTGACTTTTTTGAGCAGGGGAAAAAGAAACTGATAAATGTGCCAAGCTCTCACTCAAATGGAAGTTGAGGCACAATCCATCCCAGATGTTCACAGCTATTAGCAGGACAACCTTTGCTCTACAGGCTAAATGAGGTATTACATGGCCTCCAAAAACGGAGCACCTGTTTTGCATTGCACAGCAGAGTTTTTTTTGTTTTTTTTTGCATTGGATCACCACATGTTAGACTGAACAGATTGCAGGGGAACATGCAAAGTGTACATTGAGTGAAGACTTTATCTTCATGGAAGTCCAACATCGATGCTAATTGACGTGAATGTTTCCTTCTTCCATCTTCAATTCTGGGTTTCTACAAGACCCATCTTGATCGGATATTGATATCGGGGGGAACAAGAATCGGATGATATTGGCTTGCATGTAAAATCTGCGATACGAGCGTGTTTACTTGTGCAAAGTTGAACAGACAGTTAAAATCCAAATGTCCTCCAATACAGTAAGCACACAAATGTGGTCTTTTCTTGGTTTTTAGTCAAGTTATGTACAACAGGTAAACATGCTAGGCATTGCACATTGTCCCCTTCTCTGCACATGTTTTGTACATATTTTTCTTTCTTTTATTTATATATATATATATATATATATATATATGAAAAAAATACACACACACACACACACACGCACACACACACACACACACACACACACACACACACACACACACATATATATATATATATATATATATATATATATGTGTCAGCTGATACGATTTTGTAATCGTATCAGCTGATCTTAGGCCGTATGTTTTGGACACTCGGGTGAAGAGAGGGGCTGAACTGTCAACCACCATCTGGTGGTGAGTTCGGTCAAATGGCAGGGTAGACCTCTAGACAGACCTGGCAAACCCAAGCGTGTAGTGCGGGTGAACTGGGAACGTTTGGAGGAGTCCTCTGTCCGGAAAGATTTCAACTCCCACCTCCGGCGGGACTTCTCTGCCATCCCTGTGGAGGTTGGGGATATTGAACAGGAATGGGCAATGTTCAAAGCCTCTATTGCTAAAGCTGCAGCTGCGAGCTGTGGCCATAAGGTCTTAGGTGCCTCAAGGGGCGGTAACCCTCGAACACCCTGGTGGACAGTGGTGGTCAGGGAAGCCGTCCGACTGAAGAAAGAGTCCTACCGGGATATGTTATCCCAGGGGACTCCGGAGGCAGTTGCAAGGTACCGACAGGCCCGAAGGGCAGCGGCCGTGGCTGTGGACGAGGCTGTCTTGGTTGATACGCCTTTTCAACATTGCGTGGAAGTCTGGGACAGTGCCGAGGGAGTGGCAGACTGGGGTGGTGGTTCCCCTATTCAAAAAGGGGGACCAGAGGGTGTGTGCTAATTACAGGGGATTCACACTACTCAGCCTCCCTGGGAAAGTGGAAAGGAGGGTCCGACCGATAGTCGAACCTCAGATTCAAGAGAAGCTATGTAGATTCCGTCCTGGTCATGGAACAACTGACCAGCTCTTTACTCTTGCGGGAATCCTGGAGAAGGCCTGGGAGTATGCCTATCCAGTCTACATGTGCTTTGTGGATTTGGAGAAGGCGTATGACGGGGTTCCCCCGGGAGATCTTGTGGGAGGTGCTGAGGGAGTACGGGGTGAGGGGAACCCTGCTGAGGGCCAGCCAATCTCTGTACAATCAAAGCGAGAGTTGTGTCCGGGTGCTTGGATGTAAGTCGGATCCGTTTCCAGTGGGGGTTGGTCTCCGCCAGGGCTGCTCTCTGTCACCTATCCTGTTTGTGATTTTCATGGACAGGATTTCTAGGCAGAGTCGTGACCATGGCGGAGAGGGTATACGTCTCGGGGGGCTAAAGGTTGCGTCACTGCTGTTTGCAGATGATATGGTCCTGATGGCACCTTCGGTTCGTGACCTTCAGCTCTCACTGGATCGGTTCGCAGCCGAGTGTTCAGTGGCTGGGATGAGGATCAGCATCTCCAAATCTGAGGCCATGGTTCTCAGCAGGAAACCGATGGTTTGTACAGTCCAGGTAGAGAACGAGACTCTGTCCCAGGTGGAGGAGTTTAAGGGTCTTGTTCACGAGTGAGGGAAAGATGGAGAAGGAAATCCGCCGGAGAATCGGAGCAGCTGGGGCAGTATTGCAGTCTCTCCGCCGCACTGTTGTGACAAAACGAGAGCTGAGCCAGAAGGCAAAGCTCTCAGTCTACCGAGCTATCTACATTCCTACTCTCACCTATGATCGTGAAGTGTGGGTCATGACCGAAAGAATAAGATTGCGATACAAGCGGCCGAAATAAGTTTCCTCAGTGGCTGGCATCTCCCTTAGAGATAGGGTGAGAAGTTCAGTCACCCGAGAGAGACTCGAAGTAGCCTCTGCTCCTTCGCTTGGAAAAGAGCCAGCTTAGGTGGTTCGGGCATCTCGTGCGGATGCCTCACGCGCGTCTCCCTAAGGAGGTCCTCGTTGTACGTCCCACTGGGAGGAGACCCCGCGGCAGGCCAAGGACCAGATGGGGGGATTACATCTCCTCTCTGGCCTGGGAACGCTTCGGGATTCCCCAAGAGGAAGTTGCTAATGTTGCTCTGGAGAGGGAAGTCTGAGGGTCTCTGCTGGAGCTGTTGTCCCCGCGACCCGATTCCGGATAAGCGGTTGAAGATGGATGGATGGATGGACTGTGATTTGTGCTAATATTGTATCGGATCAATATCGGTATCGGCCAATGGCTCCAATATTGGCATAATATCAGAACAAGTTGTATCGGGACACGCTTAGTTTTAATAGCTTTATGTTTGTAAGAAACCCCACTAAGTGTCTGTTACATATTGAATAAACAAGCAATTCTTGTGAGGATCACTAAAATTAAAAATGAAGCCGCATAATGATTAAAGCACAAAATGAGTAGTGAGCCACTCCCAAATTGTTTCCTTATGACTTCAGTTTTCAATCAATATCTCTAAAGTCAATTATTCCTTCGAGTCAACTGTTTTTGCACAACTTCATTGGCCTTTTCATCGTGGTCGAGCAGCCTCTGTGTGTCGTGTTGGATGGCATCAACATGTGATACATTGCCGTGACGATTTTAGGCCTGTGTCACCTGCAGGTTGAGTTTGTGTTTATGTGCACAAAAAGTGTGTGTGAGAAACAGTTGTCTGCCAGACGGAGGGGGGTAAAGCGAGCGAAGGAGATTACCCTCACACGGTCGACTGGTCACTGAAGCGCGTGTGCTCTGCTCAGCTCGGCTCCACTCGCCTCAGGAGGACCTGACACAGATAAGATACACACTGCAATCATGTCCTGCTCACGGGCTTACTAGTCACTGCTCCCCCTGTGCCATGTCTGTCTAGCCATATCTCTCTCACACACACACACACACACACACACACACACACACACACACACACACACACTAGTATTTGTTACCTTCTACCTTGAGACCTGCAAAAAATGCCTACCTCTTTAGGACCACCCTTTCTAGATATATAAAGATTTGTATTTACAATATTGTTAATATATACATACTATGCAAATATAAAAAAGCTTGTTGTGAAAAATGAGTTGGAATTTCACAGGAAAAACTTATAATTTTGGCAGTATTATAAAAAAAGTCGTAATTTTACTCAACGCAAGTCAAAATTTTACTAGAAAAACTGAACATTTGTGCAATAATATGATATAAGTTGGAATTTTACTCAATAACAGTCGCAAATTTACAAGAAAAGCTTAACATTTTGGCAATTTTATGAAAAGAGTCGTAAGTTTACTTGACAAAAGTCACAATTTTATAAGAAAACTTAAAAATGTTGGCAATATGATAATAATAATCGGAATTTTACTTGGCAAAATTATGACTAAAGTCATAATTTTACTCAAAAAAGGTCACTATTTTACAAGAACAACAAAAAAATGGCAATATTGTGATAAAAGTCAGAATTTTACATGACAAATGTCGCCATTTTGCATTAAATAGTTATATTTTTACATAAAATGTTTTAATAATTTTACAAGAAAGTATTGCAATATTACAGAAACAGAAAGAATATGAGAAATTGTTCCCACTTTTATAAGAAAAAAGTCGACACATTGTGAGAAAAAGACTGCTTTTAGTTCATTAATTTCTTTTTTAATTTGTTGTTTGTAATTGGTTTTTAATCTTCATCATTAACTTCAATTTATTACAGTATGTCTCTATAAACATATTTATTTTATTTTTCTAAAATAAATTTTGGCCAAAGGGACCGCATTTCAATTTCTTACACACACTTGTTATTACATATGTTGACCAGAGGGGGAGCACTTTTAAAACCGACACACAGTCCATTTGAAAATTCCCTCCTTTTTGCGACCACCCTCATTTTGATAGATTTCACCACCAGGGGTGCAAATGAGACATTCTCTATTAGATGCAATGGTTTTCCGTATTGGGACCATGATTTATGTCCTAACTTGTTTACCGGTCCTCATATGGAAGGTACTTTTCCTTGTTGATGTCTCGAGCAGGGTAGAAATACAAGAACACACACACACACACACACACACACACACACACACACACACACACACGCTGCAAGTAACTCACACAATTCCCCTTCCCTCCCCCCTTATGTCCAGGACTGGAGAAAATAAAACGTGTATTATTTGTAAATATTGATCACTGTAATCCACATTTCTACATTCAGTTATTTTCTACTGCTTATCCTATTGTGGGTTACAGGTGAGCTGAAGCATATTATGACATAAACATACAATACTGCAGTAAATATACTTGTGACTATGTATGTATACCTAGTACCGGTACTTTTTGGTACCGTGGACCGTGAAGATTCTGGACTATTTTTTGTTCCAGCTAACCGACGTAATGTTTAGTTCAGTTGCCGATACTACACATTAAAATCAGCTTTGGATAATGACAAATAAGGTAGCAACACCACACAAAAGTTTGTAACAAACAATATTCCTCCTCAAAAGTTCCTCAAACGCTGTGTCAGTTTGAAGTGAACGCACTTTACTCACGACGAGTCACGTCCGCGTTTGATCAAACGTCCTCCCAGCGATCCAATAATCCACAGGCCAACATTAATCCACTTAAAAAGGTGAAACATCGAGGGAATATAATAATCCAAAAAGTTGCTTTGCAGCAAGATAGAATCCAGTGTGACTGAGATATCTCTGGTTGCTGTCTGACGTCACTCCATTGTGCAGCGTTTACGTGTCATCAAAAAACATTGTGCTTAAATGTTTAATTTCCTTCTGTCTCTTGACTACAAACTGGACGATAGAGCATTACACTTGTTCACTGAGTCTTTGTATTTATGTAATTAGGACAACCCTCCCATTTGTTTTATAAATTTTGGCCAAAGGGGGCGCATTTCAATTTCTTACTTGTTATTTCATATGTTGACCAGAAGAGGAGCACTTTTAAAACCCACACACAGTCAATTTGAAAAAGCCCTCCTTTTTGGGACCACCCTCATTTTGATAGATTTCTCCACCAGAGGTGCAAATGAGACATTCTCTATTAGATAAATGGTAAATGGGTTATACTTGTATAGAGCTTTTCTACCTTCAAGGCACTCAAAGCGCTTTGACACTATTTCCACATTCACCCATTCACACACACATTCACACACTGATGGCGGGAGCTGCCATGCAAGGCGCTAACCACGACCCATCAGGAGCAAGGGTGAAGTGTCTTGCTCAAGGACACAACAGACGTGACGAGGTTGGTAGAAGGTGGAGATCGAACCAGGAACCCTCAGGTTGTTGGCACGGCCACTCTTTCAACTGCGCCACTTGTTCACTGGTCCTCATATGGAAGGTACTTTTCCTTGTTGATGTCTCAAGAAGGGTAGGAATACAAGAACAGACACACACACACACACACACACACACACACCCACACACACACCCACACAATGGTAGCTGTGAACACTCAGTATGACTTCGGGTCCGTCCCTCAAATACGTCCGTGTGCAACATAAACACAAATAACAATTCCGATTGTTACAAAATGCACATCCACATAACATGCTCATTGATTGTATTGATTTATATGATATATTTGATATAGCATGTAAAAGGTATTTGTTCTGCACATGCATGCCATATATAAATATTATTTCCAGCTGAGTGTCATTGTAATGAATAGAAACACAGGTGTTGATAAAAGACTTTCCTGCTCTGAGATGTTACACTACATCATGTTGGAGGTGCTATGGTTTAATTTGTGCTAATATAAATGGTAATTAAAATGCATGTTTTCACATCTTTATTTCCACAAATTACAAATAGTACTGCTAAGTGTACGATAAATACCGATATCGATAAGGGTATTGTACCGATCAAATCTTGACGATATAAATTCCTACTTGTGGAGGTGTGTTCCACACGCGGCGTCACTTAAAGACCGGCACGCCCATTTCTCTCTCTTTGGCCGTTAAAAAAAGACTTTCCCACCCGAGTGTGTGCGTGCATAAACTGTCCCTCTGTTACCCTCCCCGGGACAATATAATGGATCACGTAGTGCAGTGGTCCCCAACCTTTTTGTAACTGCGGACCGGTCAACGCTTGAAAATGTGTCCCACGGACCGGGGGAGGGGGTAATGGTATTTATTTATTTATTTATTTTTGTCATAAAAAAATACAATCATGTGTGCTTACGGACTGTATCCCTGCAGACTGTATTGATCTATATTGATATACAGGTAAAAGCCAGTAAATTAGAATATTTTGAAAAACTTGATTTATTTCAGTAATTGCATTCAAAAGGTGTAACTTGTACATTATATTTATTCATTGCACACAGACTGATGCATTCAAATGTTTATTTCATTTAATTTTGATGATTTGAAGTGGCAACAAATGAAAATCCAAAATTCCGTGTGTCACAAAATTAGAATATTACTTAAGGCTAATACAAAAAAGGGATTTTTAGAAATGTTGGCCAACTGAAAAGTATGAAAATGAAAAATATGAGCATGTACAATACTCAATACTTGGTTGGAGCTCCTTTTGCCTCAATTACTGCGTTAATGCGGCGTGGCATGGAGTCGATGAGTTTCTGGCACTGCTCAGGTGTTATGAGAGCCCAGGTTGCTCTGATAGTGGCCTTCAACTCTTCTGCATTTTTGGGTCTGGCATTCTGCATCTTCCTTTTCACAATACCCCACAGATTTTCTATGGGGCTAAGGTCAGGGGAGTTGGCGGGCCAATTTAGAACAGAAATACCATGGTCCGTAAACCAGGCACGGGTAGATTTTGCGCTGTGTGCAGGCGCCAAGTCCTGTTGGAACTTGAAATCTCCATCTCCATAGAGCAGGTCAGCAGCAGGAAGCATGAAGTGCTCTAAAACTTGCTGGTAGACGGCTGTGTTGACCCTGGATCTCAGGAAACAGAGTGGACCGACACCAGCAGATGACATGGCACCCCAAACCATCACTGATGGTGGAAACTTTACACTAGACTTCAGGCAACGTGGATCCTGTGCCTCTCCTGTCTTCCTCCAGACTCTGGGACCTCGATTTCCAAAGGAAATGCAAAATTTGCATGGTTGGGTGATGGTTTGGGGTGCCATGTCATCTGCTGGTGTCGGTCCACTCTGTTTCCTGAGATCCAGGGTCAACGCAGCCATCTACCAGCAAGTTTTAGAGCACTTCATGCTTCCTGCTGCTGACCTGCTCTATGGAGATGGAGATTTCAAGTTCCAACAGGACTTGGCGCCTGCACACAGCGCAAAATCTACCCGTGCCTGGTTTACGGACCATGGTATTTCTGTTCTAAGTTGGCCCGCCAACTCCCCTGACCTTAGCCCCATAGAAAATCTGTGGGGTATTGTGAAAAGGAAGATGCAGAATGCCAGACCCAAAAACGCAGAAGAGTTGAAGGCCACTATCAGAGCAACCTGGGCTCTCATAACACCTGAGTAGTGCCAGAAACTCATCGACTCCATGCCACGCCGCATTAACGCAGTAATTGAGGCAAAAGGAGCTCCAACCAAGTATTGAGTATTGTACATGCTCAAATTTTTCATTTTCATACTTTTCAGTTGGCCAACATTTCTAAAAATCCCTTTTTTGTATTAGCCTTAAGTAATATTCTAATTTTGTGACACACGGAATTTTGGATTTTCATTTGTTGCCACTTCAAATCATCAAAATTAAATGAAATAAACATTTGAATGCATCAGTCTGTGTGCAATGAATAAATATAATGTACAAGTTACACCTTTTGAATGCAATTACTGAAATAAATCAAGTTTTTCAAAATATTCTAATGTACTGGCTTTTACCTGTATAATGTAGGAACCAGAAATATTAATAACAGAAAAAACAACCCTTTTATGCGAATGAGTGTGAATAACTCTACCTCGAGTTAATGTTGCAATCTTCAATGCCAACAAAGAAATTGACTTAAACGCTCCAACATAAGTTAAGTAAGGCTCAATTTTTTCCAAAATGCGCTAAGTCTGTTATGATCTGATGTTGGATCATAGTTTATTTTGGGTTTTGAGTCACTTGTGATATAAGTTATGTTTCAGCACTCCTGTTTTGTGTTGTCATGGTTACTGATTGTTTTCGCCTGCATCTGATTAGTGTTCGGGACTCACACCTGTTCCCGGGCACTAATCAGAGAGCTATTTAGTCCTGCTTTTTCCCGTCACTCAGCCTGGTGCTTTTGTTTGCTTTACGCAACTGTCACGTTCATTCCTTGTGTCCGTAAGCTAAGCGTTGCCTTATGCCTTCCCTGTGTGTGCTATTCCGTTAGCTTTCCTTGTGCTAGGCACGCTCTCCTTGTGTTCGCTTGTTTTGTTCGTTTCAATTTTTGTGTATGATTTATACAAATAAATCATTTGTCCTACCTGCATGCTGTCTCTGGAGCTCCTGCTGTCCTCACCGGAAAAACAATCGGCATAATCATGCCTCCTCGCCACCAACGCAACAAAGTCAATGCTAATATACATTGGCTTTGCTTTTAACATGCTACTGATTAGCATTAGTGATTGTATATGGCGATTTCAACACCTCCAATGTTTTAATGAAAACTACAACTAAGACGCACCAAACAAACAAACAGCTGGTGCGTAATAAGTACATTACTTACAGTAGTAACACATTTTAGGGCACAACAAAAACCAAAAAAACACCGTAAACTAAACACTACGGACATCTAACGTGTTAGACATTCTAATTGTAATTGCAACCTAATGTCATAGTTGCAAACAGTAATGGGCAGTTGCAAGCTACATGTAGCTAAGCTACGTAGCTTAACTGCATTTTACAGTAGCGTGGCGGTAGTTTAGCTACTTTTTAAATGAGTAGCTTTGCTACTTTTAGACCCATGTAGCGAGTAGCTTAGCTACAAAACTACAAGCTACAAAGAGAGAAAATGGACTGTGAATCTAGGCCCCCCAAAAAAGATATGGAGAAAACACAATGACCTGGATGAGTGAGAACATCCATGATGATTGGTCGGTGTTCCTATGATGAGTCACAATTGGCTAAGGTTAGGGGGAAACATTATGGACTGGCCAATCAGAGGCAAGATAAGGCAGGTCTCGATACTAGTAAGCAAAATCATAACAGACATGCACTCATGGGAGTCAGAGACAGAGAGACGCTTCAAGCTGACCACTTAAAAAAAAGAAACATACCGTATTTTCCGCACCATTAGCCGCACCTAAAAACCACAAATTTACTCAAAAGCTGACAGTGCGGCTTTTAACCCGGTGCGCTTTATATATGGATAAATATTAAGATTCATTTTCATAAAGTTTCGTTCTCGCAACTTCGGTAAACAGCCGCCATCTTTTTTCCCGGTAGAACAGGAAGCGCTTCTTCTTCTACGCAAGCAACCGCCAAGGTAAGCACCCGCCCCCATAGAACAGGAAGCGCTTCTTCTTGTACTGTAAGCAACCACCCGCCCCCGGAAGAAGAAGAAGCGCGGTGCATGCTGGGATATGTGACGTTTCATTTCCATTTGTGTGTTTATGTAAAGACCCCAAAATGGCTCCTATTAAGTGTGTTGTCTGTCTAATTATAAATAATGCAGACGAGGCGTGTTAACTGAGTTCTCAACGTTTACTCACAGCGTGCTCATAACCACATTCTAACTGCCAGCATACAACGCTTCTCAGGGCTACCGCGCATGCTCGTCACTATCGTTGCATGCTGGGTAGTGTAGTTGTTATATTTGCTAGCTCATAACATCACATTAAGAGACACGCTTACGCGCTTAATTCAATACTCGCCGTCATTCCGGGTGGATTGACAAAAGACCTCCAGCCGCTAGATATTGGTGTCAACAGGGCATTCGAAGCTAGACTGCTAACTGCGTGGGAACAGTGGATGACAGAAGGCGAACACACCTTCACTAAGACAGGGAGGCAGCGCCAGACGACGCCAACATCTGCCAGTGGATCGTAAATGCCTGGGCAGATATTTCGGTCACAACTGTGGTCCGAGCTTTCCGGAAGGCAGGATTCACAGAACTGCTGGACAACAGTGACACTGACTCCGATGACTTCGACGAGACGGAACCGGCCATTTTGGATCCCACATTTGCCCAACTTTTCACTTCGGACACCGAAGACGAAGGATTTACGAATGAAGAATAACTTCAGAAAGTGAGCGCTATGTTTATTTTGTGTGTTGTGACATTAACGTTCGAGCAACATTATGTTGCTATTGCTCTGCACTATTTTGAATTTTACTATGTTTGTGATTGCACATTTGCGTACATTTTGGGAGTGAACAGAGTTGTTAGAACGCTGGTTTTTAATATATTATTAAAGTTTGACTGACCTATCTGACTGTTTTTTTGACATTCCCTTTAGCGCAGCGTAGGCGCGGCTTATAGTCCGGGGCGGCTTATAGGTGGACAAAGTTTTGAAATATGCCATTCATTGAAGGTGCGGCTAATAACCCGGGGCGGCTTATAGTGCGGAAAATACGGTACTTAAAAATGTCATAGGAATTTTATCCCACGGATTAGATATGTCCTCTAGTGATGAAGATGACGTGCAGGAAACCCACAATAATGAGTGTCTTTGGCCGTATTTAGACAAATGTATGCCTTTAGAGAAAACAGTGCCTTCGTTTTTAGTCGTTTACTCTGTAAACCAAAATCATGACCGCTCTCTTCATCTAAGATGTGGAACACAAATGTAGGAACACACATTAAGGTGAGTTCATGACAAGTTTTACTGCACAAAACCACTACCAACTGTTCCAAAACAACACGAATCATTGTTTTTATCAACATATAGATAGATGCTATTTTTTACTGGAGGTAGGGAACATTATTAACATTATAGGGGTGGGCCAAAGAAAAGGCAAACTAAATACGGCGGGGGGACCCCTAAAGGTAGTTGTAGGGTGTCCCCAGCTAAATGACAGATATTTAATAATAATATTTGTACACTTTCATGAACATTGATAGACATTTTGTTAAATGTAGCTTTGATGTAGCTAGCTACAATTCTCCGGGGATGGCTTCCCCTGTAGCTTAGCTACATTTAACCGAGGGTAACATGTAGCTTAGCTTACTACATTTTCCGAGTAGCTTGCCCATCACTGCTTGCAAATGATAATATGATTGACTACTGGACAGCAGTTATCATAATCAGCACATTTTTAACACAAAAAGTACTCACTAATGTTAATGTTGGCGAGAATTGGTACTGTTATTGGTTCAAATGTGAACAGTACCCAGCCCTACTCGCACATGCTTTTTTTCCCCTCCAAAGAAAAACCGTGTAGCGTAAAGCGGAGTTATCGCCACGCTTGAACAGCAGCAACTTCCCAGGACCCGACACGCCTCTCTCAGTCAGGATGGCTCCGATAGCGACATGGCATCATGTAATTGCCCTAAAGAGCGCGCTGGGACTTAAATCAACCTTCTGCAAGGCAAAGGTGTGACTGAAATGTTCTGGGGAGCCCATTGAGCTCACCGTGCGGCAGGGTTGTCCTCCGGTACCACGGGGGCGAGGGGGGGCGGGCATAATGGGAGATGGAAGGGGGGGAAAGAAGCTTGAAAGTCTTTTCTTCTTGCTGCCTGTGAAGGATGAAAAGCGTCACGTTGTAAAAGATGCTATTGACTTTTCCGCTTCATTTTACTCCCATTCCATCTTTTTTTTTGAACGTTCTGCAGAGACACTGCTTGGTTAGTGCTGCATTTTAATCATCTCCGGCTAATAGAGGAGTGGAAGTGACAAGGAGCATTGTGACAACGACACAGCATTGTTTGTTTGTCTCCCCTTTGTCACGCATGCATATGAGGTGGATCATCTCCCCATCTCCCTGCAGACACATTCTTCTCATCTTTACACCATCTCAATCTATTCCCTCCGCTTTTTTTCTTATCGTGGGGGTAAAACATCCTTTTTCCACATTTTGTTCATTCAGTCGACCACATTCATGGCTGCCATTATCACTGCTCGGTCCTCCAGGACTGGGATCGTCGTGGTCTCAAATGCATGAATTTGTGGCAGCTTTTTTCAGAAAGTTGCACCAAAATACATATTGAGGCTTTTGTTTGCATTTCTACCTTGACTAGTGACGTGTGCTTCGATACATACATGTCCATACTGCCGATACCAGCTCTAAATGCTATAATATCGATCCTTAAAACAAAATATCGATACTTTTGATACTTCGGGGGAGTTAAACTTTTTCCACCAGGGGCCGCATACTGAACAGTAAAAGTATTTGGGAGCCATATTGACATTTTTTCATAAAAAAATGCTAAAAGAGATATTGTCAGCTTTGTGATTTCTATTATTGATGACGAAGTCTTTAACTGTATTAATTATTAGTTAGAACTAGAGATGTCCGATAATATCGGCCTGCCGATATTATCGGCCGATAAATGCGTTAAAATGTAATATCGGAAATTATCACTTATCGTTTTTTTTATTATCGGTATCGTTTTTTTTGTTTTTGTTTTTTTATTTATTTTTTTATTAAATCAACATAAAAAAACACAAGATACACTTACAATTAGATCACCAACCCAAAAAACCTCCCTCCCCCATTTACACTCATTCACACTCATTCACACAAAAGGGTTGTTTCTTTCTGTTATTAATATTGTGGTTCCTACATTATATATCAATATATATCAATACAGTCTGCAAGGGATACAGTCCGTAAGCACACATGATTGTGCGTGCTGCTGGTCCACTAATAGTACTAACCTTTAACAGGTAATTTTACTCATTTTCATTAATTACTAGTTTCTATGTAACTGTTTTTATATTGTTTTACTTTCTTTTTTATTCAAGAAAATGTTTTGAATTTATTTATCTTATTTTTTTTAATTAATTTTAAAAACAAGTACCTTATCTTCACCATACCTGGTTGTCCAAATTAGGCATAATAATGTGTTAATTCCACGACTGCATATACCGGTTGATATCGGTATCGGTTGATATCGGTATCGGAAATTAAAGAGTTGGACAATATCGGAATATCGGATATCGGCAAAAAGCCATTATCGGACATCCCTAGTTAGAACATAACAGCTTCTTCTCATTATATACCGATTTTGTAGCTCTTTTTTTCTCACATTTTTATTGTTTTTCCCCATGTAAGAATATAATAAAATAATATGATTGTATAACTGATTGTGTAAAAAATGCAGCCTGTATGACAATATCTAAGTTCAGTTACATATTTTCTGGTGTTTATTATGGTTGTTGTACATTTAAAAATGTATCCATAAGTTAGTATTTAATTTTTTAATTAACTAATTAATTAATAACTATTTTAAGTATATTTTATTTTTATTTTGAGAGTTTCTAATAGGTCAGGGGTGACTACATTTATTCTACTGACAAGTCAAGTATGGGGTGTTATTTTGATATATTTTTTAATTTCAAAAGAAAATGCTAAAACAGATATTATACTGTATATATTTAATGGCAACACTTTGTGTTGTAGGTGACTAAGTATATTAATATCATTATTAGTTTAAAATTTCATCTTTTCCTCATTACATTCCAATTTTTGCTCTTTTTTCTTACATTTTTTTAAGATATGTTATTTGAAAATGTGAGTGAGTGAATTATATTTATATAGCGCTTTTCTCTAGTGACTCAAAGCGCTTTACATAGTGAAACCCAATATTTAAGTTAAATTTTTAAACCAGTGTGGGTGGCACTGGGAGCAGTTGGGTAAAGTGCCTTGCCCAAGGAAACAACGGCAGTGACTAAGATGGCAGAAGCAGGAATTGAACCTGAAACCCCAAGTTGCTGGCACGGCCACTCTACCAACCGAGCTATACCGCCCCAAAATGCACAACTTTTTCAATTTTAGCAGACACCTACGTTATATTTGCACAAAGTATCTATCGGATCTGTATCGCTGGTACCAGTTTGACTTTAACTCGGTATCAAATCAGTGGTATGGCACTTCACTCACGATGACATTGAATCAAAATGTAGTTTTAGGATTGTTTCAATGTTTTAAGTGTTCCTTATAACCTTAACCTCAAAAAGGACATGATCTCAACACAAACTGTAATGTACTGTTTTGATGTTTTACTCCTTTTTTTATAGCTGGAAAGTGCACGGGATTTCGCAATGCATTATGGGGATGCATTAGCCATTTTTGTTGGCCAAAGCTTTTGTTTACAAGACTGTACTGGAAGAGGGAGCAACAAACTGGATTCTAATGGATCGTAGGAAATACAAAATCAAGGGAGCGTACCGAGACGAACTATTCTAAAGACTCGCTACCTCCAGAAAATGAGTAAAGTTGGTGGACTTGATCCAATGAAAAAGAGATTTGAGTAAGCTGCCGCCATTGTCGGAGAGAAACTTGTCTATCTGGTCAACGGAGTCAGTTTTTATACCAAATTTCAGAATGCAAAGTCCGTTAAGGCTCATTGTCCTCCACACTTTAATGGCTTATGTGTTTGAGATGGAGGGAGGGAGCCCAGCCTCATTTTATAGGCTTTTTTGACAGAAAAAAACTAACTAAATATTACTTTTGAATACTTTGATCACTGCGCTACTTCTCCAAAAATAAAACGTCTTCATTTTTGTGCTAACACATCACTAACAGTAAACACACAAATAATGTACGGTGTCTGTCACCTTCAGCTAGCTTGGCTAATGCTAACATCCTACTAAATGCTACATGTGTAACTAAATAAGACTTAGCATTGTGAAAATGCTGTGAACACACCAACATGTACCAGGTGATGGCAATAAAAGTCATGCTTGATCGTCTCTATCAAGGCCATTCACCGTCTCTTTAGTTCACTAACCCGAGTTCCTTAGGTTTGGTTTCTTGCCGTAAATGAGAATATATATTGTTTTTTGTTTTTTCCACCTGAAGCAATCATGACAACAATTGTGGCAGTTAATGATGCTGCACGTTGGTGCCATTCTTTGAACTTGTTAGAGAAAACACAAACAAAACCTAAACACAGTCTTGTAATTTGGCGATTCAGAGTCCCACAATGCATTGCTTTACTACGTCACACTTTCAAGCCCTATACCGCAAACACTTAAAAGTAAACACTCGATGGCAGTGAAATCACACACTCATTGTCAAATTAACGTAGTTTTAATTCATTTAAACTAATATTGGTAATAATTATGCAAAGAAACACCACCAAAGGCGTCCTTATTGTCCGCGGTCTACTCTGTCCTACACAAGTTGCAGACATTCTCCATGTATGTTTTACTCTTGAAAAAAGTTTGTCCATGTTTAACATGAATTTATGTTCACACATTTACCTCGCACATTAAGAGAGTTTGTGAACTGTTCAAAGTGATCTGTAGATGTCATTTTTGTTGGACAAGGAGAGACGATGAGAGATCATCATCACACGTCAACATCTCTAACATGTCAACTCTGTCAGTCAGCATTACAAATCGAGTCTTAATTGTTCAACTACAGATAAATAAAGGTTGAACAAATATATAAATACATGTTAACTAGGAAGTAAGGTGTGTAGCTAAATGTTTATACATCTATACTACACTACCCAGAAGGCTTTGCCCTGGAGACAGGAAGCGGAAGGACAATTGTTTGAGTAATAAAGAGTTAATAAACTGTTGCTGTTCCTGCTTCGTCTACACAAGAAGCAAACGTGCTCGCGTTTGAGCGCCGCTCAGACAAATTTGATGACCAAAATGACGCCGATGCGCCCAAACGTGCGGGGAAGTTGCCGTCATTGGACAAAGTTGCCAGGCCGTGCATAATTGGCCAGGATTGGTTGTTTTGGAATAAATTGGCACGGTGGCAACTCTGTGAATCCCTGCAGGGACCGACTACAGTGTGACGTTTGTGAGTGAAAGTCAGTTGCTTGAGGTTTTATTTTGCTAAGCAAGCAAGCAGCTATTAAAACAACTATGGACTGAACTATTTTTATTTTTTTGAAAGTCAATCAAATCTGACTGTAATTTATCCACAAGGACCCTAAAGAGGAGGAGAGCCGTGATAAAAACCATGTCCTCGATGATATGTTGGCTTCCTGGCACTTTGAGTGGATACGGGCACTGGTGGTAAGTGGGCATGCGTGTGGTTCCGCTAGCGACTACTGGTGTGTGTGGCCCCTGTCCTCCTGGGTTCACCTCCTTTCCAGCCTGTCTTCTTGTCCTGTCGGGATCCACGTGCCCTGTCCCCTGTTCGCATCTCACTCCAGCACCCGCATACTTGCACGTTCCGCACTCAACCCAGTCCCACCTTGGGGGCTCCGCTCCTGCCTGCTCTTTAGGCTGATGGGGAGTGCGTTAATGGGCGCTTCCAGCATGGCAGCCTGCGCCTGTCTCGTTATGTTACGTCCCTGCAAGGTGACAGCTGGAGATTGAATCGTGCTGTGAGAACGTAGGCTCTGAGGTGTTTAAGGGTGACTTTGGGACCGTTGTGATTCGTGCCTCACTAACTGACGCACGTTTCTTCATGGTACTTTTTGGTCCAAAATAGACTTTTGTTTTCAGTTTATAGGCAGTATGGCAATTGTTATCGTATACGAATACCATGGCATCAAAGCAGTACAACACAAAGATTTCAATGGAATACAAGGCGTGCGCTGCATTCTGACATAAACAATGAAGAGCTTTGGATCCTATTTCTGATCTAATCCACAGGATATGTTTAAAAATGAAAATGTGGTCTCCATATTTGACGCTCATTGTCACGGGCGTCTTTGTCGAGGTCTACACTATTGTGGATCAGTAGGATCACCCCTACTAAGGCCAGGGGTGTCAAACTCATTTTAGCTCAGGGGGTAGCCCGCACTAGTAAAACCATGGCATAATAACTTAAAAATAAAGACCAACTTCAGATTGTTTTCTTTGTCCAAAAATAGAACCAACACCATCTGAAAATATACACATTACAAATAATCCTTTTGGCAAAACACTTCAAGTTAGTGGAAAATTCTGAGGGAAAAACTGCTGCCGTTTCAAAAACGCCATGTAGAACACAATAAACGTAGACTTTGTCTCAGCGTTTTCTACAAAGCTAATGAACTTTAAACACTTCCTGTTTAGCATTCTCATGTTGGCAGTTCACCAATAAAAACGTTTCTCAAAACGCCGCATTGGTGAAATCCGCAACTGCCACGACACATTCATTTATCATTATTCAAATATCCATCTATCCATTTTCTGCCGCTTGTCCCATTCGAGGTCGCGGGGGGTGCTGGAGCCTATCTCAGCTGCATTTGGGCGGTAAGCGGGGTACACCCTGGACAAGTCGCCACCTCATCGCAGGGCCAACACAGATAGACAGACAACATTCACACTCACATTCAAATACAACATTCATAATATAAACAAAACTATGATCAAAATGACCCCATAGCCGAAATCAAGGTAACATAACTACAAACTTAACCAATGTAAACATGGTATATTTTAGCATAAAATAAACAAGAACAAACACAACAAAGGTAGAAACACACATTTTTTACAATGTGAATTATATTTGAAGTGAAGTGAATTATATTTATATAGAGCTTTTCTCAAGTGACTCAAAGCGCTTTGCATTGTGAAACCCAATATCTAATTTACATTTTTAAACCAGTGTGGGTGGCACTGGGAGCAGGTGGGTAAAGTGTCTTGCCCAAGGACACAACGGCAGTGACTAGGATGGTGGAAGCGGGGATCGAACCTGCAACCCTCAAGTTGCTGGCACGGCCACTCCACCAACCGAGCTATACCGCCCCGGAGTACTGCACCCTGAACTCCCCAATGGAGTTCAGGGTGCACATCGTGCATTCAACCAATTGCGAGCGCTGCATGGAACTCTAACTAAAAAGATGATGGTCACGTTGACTTAAGTCTTTACATCTTACCGTTTCGTTATTTTATCCATTGAGCGGATAATTTAAAATGGAAGGAGGTACTGCATCAGTCTGACGCCATCTGCTGCCAGCCACAACAGGGGAAGCTGATTGCTTGCACCTGATTGGAGTAGCTGCAGCCAATCCAGAGAGCGCTTAACATCATCTTTAAACACTGTCATGTGTGACATGGGTTACACTTGAATTGCGACATTTAGAACAGCGGTTTCTTTCATTAAAAACATGAAGCAAACTGGTCTTACGATTAAGCTCGTAAGTTTGACACCCCTGACTGAGGGTGATGGAAACCCAAGGATAACAAACTTAATCAAACTGCAATGCTTGGCAAAAATCTGGCTTTTATAACGCAAAACATGCTAACTAATGTACCTACTTGATGATGGCAATACCGGTTATACTTTTCCATTGGCAAAACCAGTCGTTCCAGGTACTATTTCTTGCATCTTTTCAACCAGAGTTCCAGGTGTGCCGAGTCCGTCCCATATGGTTCTGGTAAACCCCTGCTGGTCATTCATGGGTGGACATTTGGAGATACATGGCAAGAAAAAAACAAACCATTTTCTGCTGCCCTGAGTCTCCTTCTTGATGCATCTTCCGTAGTAAGAAGTGATTACAGTTGTTTGAACCATTTGCTGGGAGTTATACTTGCCGACTGATGCACTTAATTCAGTGTGGCTTTCACAGTCCAACCAACCTACTAAAACCGCTCTGGCTCTGCTGTTTGGCTTTGATAACCTCACTTAGTACAGGATAATCCTCCATGGTGCAGATACGTTTTGAACTTCTAAACTTTTAGCCCTCATTTTGCATAACTCTAAAATAAATATTTTTTAAATTCACAATTATTTATGTATCAAACTTTAATTTAGTTCAATGCATGTTTTGTACTAAAATGAATTAATGGGGGGAAAAAAATGTTAAGTAATTATTTTTAACATAATAAAAAGGTAGATTCTGACACATACTGTATCTAAGCAGGTTGCTCACTTAGTGACTTTCCAACTGGCAACTTTTTCATCAAATAAAAGCGACTTGTGACAAACGTAGCGACTAGTTTGGATGTTGTTTTGGAACATGTAAGCATGTATCACGCTGCAGTTAATGGGCCCCATTCAGCAACCGTTCTTAAGAACAAAAGTTGTTCTTAGGCCCACTTACGAAGTTTTTAAGGAGATTTTTGTATTCACCAATGTTTTCTTAGCTGGGATTTGTTTGTAGGTAAGAACAAAATCTAAGAGTCCAGAGCACTCTTAGGGTGGTCTATTTGTTCTTAAGTGTGACAAGTTCCCTTACATCTATTGTCTAATTTTAAATTAATATCATAGATAGATGGATGGATAGATAGATAGATAGATAGATAGATGGATGGATAGATGGATAGATAGATAGATAGATAGATAGATAGATAGATAGATAGATAGATAGATAGATAGATAGATAGATAGATAGATAGATAGATAAGACAAACAGACAGACAGACATGCAAAATGAGCAATATATAGACATTTCAAAATACCGTGTGCGTGCGCACACACACACACACACACACACACACACACACACACACACACACACACACACACACACACACACACACACACACACACACATTCAGCAACTTAAGAAACAGCAGGTGGGAACAATTTGGCCGTTTAAGAAGATGTCATGAATTTGAATGGACTCCTCTTAGGAAATCACTTAGGAATAAAGATAAGAGGAAAAGTTAGGATTGTATTGCTGAATGGGGCCCAATGTCCTCAATGAGCAGCAGTTGCTGCCCTTAACGCCTCCTCACAGGTGTCAGGTTGACAGGAGCCTTGCGCAGCAGTCCCAGCTGCAGTCAGAGACTGGGTGTGGTTTACAGAGTGAGCTGTAAATGTAAACGTTTATTTACTGTCAAGCTAAAAATAAATCACTGCAACGTCCCCATCACTCGTGTTAACGAGCCAGTCAATAGATTCGGTTCGTTCGTGAATGTCACAACCGGGAATGGGTACCAGATCTAGAACTTTTTTTTGACAAAGATCGAATCCCGCCGGTCCGACTGAGCACTGATTCACGTCAAATCCAACAGTGCCATGTTTCGGTATCTGGGTTACGTGTAACGTCATGCCCGCCATGCATTTGGCGATCACCCCAGCAGCACTGAGAGCGGACACAGCCAAACTACATCTAGGTAATGTTGCAATGTTCAACGCCAACAACTAAAAAAACTCTTCACATAAGTAAAGTAAGGTTTCACATTAGTAAGGCTTTACAAAAAAAATGCACTAATATACATTGGCTTTGCTATTGACATGCTACTGATTAGCATTAGCGATTTTACATGGCAATTTCAACCGCCTACAAGTTTGTTAATGAAAACTACAACGAAAATGCACGTTACAATCAAACAGCTGGTGTGTCATATATACAGTCGTGTTCAAAAGTTTACATACACTTGTGAAGGACATAATGTCATGGCTGTCTTGAGTTTACAATAATTTCTACAACTCTTATTTTTTTGTGATAGAGTGATTGGAGCACATACTTGTTTGTCACAAAAAACATTCATGAAGTTTGGTTCTTTTATGAATTTATTATGGGTCTACTGAAAATGTGACCAAATCTGCTGGATCAAAAGTATAGATACAACATGATCAAAAGTATAGATACAACATGATCAAAAGTATAGATACAACAATGATCAATTTTGGTGATGTAGAAAAGTTACAATCAAAACAAATGAGCTTCATGGCATGGCCTCTTAACTTCATGTGAGTGATTATGATTGACAACACCTGTTGACTTCTCTGAGCCCATTTATATAGGGCTCATGTGAGGCAGTCATTAAACTCGGTTACAAACGCGACAATGGGAAAGTCAAAGGAACTCAGCACAGATCTAAAAAAAACTAATCATTGACTTGAACAAGTCAGGAAAGTCACTTGGAGCCATTTCAAAGCAGCTTATGGTCCGAAGAGCAACTGTGCAGACAATTGTTCGTAAGTATAAAGTGCATGGCACAGTTTTGTCACTGCCATGATCTGGAAGAAAACAAAAGCTATCACCTGCTGCTGAGAGAAAATTGGTCAGGACGATCAAGACTCAACCGAGAACCACAAAAAAGCAGGTCTGCAATGAATTGGAAGCTGCTGGAACACAGGTGTCGGGTGTGCACAGTCAAGCCTGTTTTGCATCACCATGGACTGAGAGGCTACCATGCAAGAAGGAAGCCCTTGCTCCTGAAGCGACATCTCAAGGCTCATCTAAAGTTTGCTGCTGATCACATGGACAAAGATAAGACCTTCTGGAGGAAAGTTCTGTGGTCAGATGAAACCAAAATTTAGCTGTTTGGCCACGATACAATGTAATGCATCACACAATTCCAGGTGTTTCTTATCGTATGCATGTTCGAAATAAACTCAAACTGCACTGAACTGAACAATACCCAGCAATATGTTTGGAGGAGAAAAGGTGAGGCCTTTAATCCCAGGAATACCAAGCCTACCGTCAAGCATGGTGGTGGTAGTATTATGCACATTTTCAGTCGACCCATAATAAATTCATAAAAGAACCAAACTTCATGACTGTTTTTTGTGACAAACAAGTATGTGCTCCAATCACTCTATCACAAAAAAATAAGAGTTGTAGAAATTATTAGAAACTCAAGACAGCCATGGCATTATGTACACTTTGTAGGGCGCAACATAACACATTCAGCTACTTTCTAGACAACATACTGTACCATAGATTGCCTATACAAGACTGCCATCTAATATCTTTCAGCAAGTTTTCATTACCAAATTTGGAAGAACTCGCCATGTAAAATCGCTAATGCTATTAGTAGCCTGTCAACGGCAAATCCAATGTAAATTAGCATCAAGCTAGTGCATTTTGGAAGAGTGGAGCCTTACTTTGCATTACAGCGTTTTCTGCCGAGCGTACTTGCTTTGTTGGAGTTGAAAATTGCAACATTACTTGGAGGGAGTCTGACTGGGTGCTGCTGGAGTGATTGCTTACGTGAGCCGACGTTTAGTCTGCAACCAGACATGACGTCACGTGCAATAAAGGTATTGAAATATGGAACTGTTATGTTTTACGTGACTTGCCGACGTAATTCGGTCGGTGCATATAAAAGTACAGAATTCGGTACTCCTCCCTCGTGAGAAGCAGGCAGCATATTAAGCGCTCATAAAGGTAACTTCCTAAGAGTACCCTGAGCGTACGTTAGACTATTGTTTTTTTAAGTTGCTGGAAAAACAGCAACAATGTTTCACATCGCAGGGCAAATCCCCACACTCATTATGACTAATGCAGCAGTGTGCACTTCCCGGCTGTTATTGTTCTGAGTCGCGCATAAAAAGCCGAGCCAACTGAACTTTGTGACTGATGAACTCCAGTATGCATCAAAGCGATGTAGCATCGGCACTCGCTGCGTCGTAGGTGAGTTCCTGTGCGCTCTCATGCACCCAAAGTAACTTTTGCAGCGCACCGTCACTGAATGGGAGGCTGAGAAGGTACTCGCTCAATTCTCCCCTCTCTGGCTCTCATTGGACGGAATGTGGAGCACAACACTTGACAGGAGTGTCGTCTGCATTTGAAAGTCAGACGTGTTTGCAGGCAGCCGCCACCTTTTCTTTTAGCAGGAGTCATAAATCTGTAATGAGCACACAAGATGCATATTTTATTCATTTTCTTTTTTTTGAAGGTGTGATCCCTTCACGTCATAATAAGCTCTGTTTATATCCCCAAACAAAATATTTTAAAAACACCTTGAAGTGAATATTTCACATTGAAATCATCCATGTGGATCATAACTTCACAACTACTAAAATGTGTTCATTTTAAATATTTCAGCACTAGATTAACCAATTTATGTTTTTTTGTCGGAAAAGTTGCAGCACTGATGTCACAAAAAAGTTACAATGTATTTTATATTCAAACTATACGTTTCCCCCATTGAAGTACCGTATTTTCTGGACTATAGAGCAGTGGTCCCCAACCACTGGGCCGCGGCCCGGTACCCGGTCCGTAGATCGATTGGTACCGGGCCGCACAAGAATAAAAAAAATTAAAAATGTTTTATATATATATATTTTTTTATTATTAAATCAACATAAAAAACACAAGATACACTTACAATTAGTGCACCAACCCAAAAAACCTTCCTCCCCTATTTACACTTATTTACTCTCATTCACACTCATTCGCACAAAAGGGTTGTTTCTTTCTGTTATTAATATTTCTGGTTCCTACATTATATATCAATATAGATCAATACAGTCAGCAGGGATACAGTCCGTAAGGACACATGATTGTATATTTTTATGACAAAAAAAAATAAAATAAAAAAAAAAATAAAAAAAATCATATCAATTTGTTTAGTTATGATGTAAAACTAAACCTTGGAGTGATGAATAAATAATCTATGTGTAACGCTATGGATGACTTGTACTTCTGGTTGAAAGCTCAGTCTCAACAGAAGAGCACTGCAGCACCTGCAGTGAGGAAACTTGTCCAAAAGATGGCGCCATAAGCACAATCAATAACATGACTTTTCATCGTCTTTGCTTGTTTTCTATTTAATTTTTTTTTAAACTATTTGTATTATGGCCGTCAGCGAAGAAAAAAAGCTATCATCCGCACCGTTTTATAAGCTGCAGGGTTCGAAGCATAGGAAAAAAGTAGCGGCATATAGTCCAGAATTTACGGTAATCCAGAAGGATCCAGGTCGCCCTTTCCTACATCTGGCTTCAAATAAGCACAATAAATACATGGAAGATTTTTTTGATATACATTTTTTTAAAACTTATTTTTAAAGCATATTTCTACATTCTGGTCTTTATTAAGTATTGAATTAAGTAACTGTCTTATTTTCAATTATGTTGAGGCAATTAATAAAGACTGCCATTTCCGTATTCGGGGTGAACAACGCTAACAACACCGCGACTAATCCTGGCGCTACTGTATCTTCACTGCGACAATCAAGTTGACCTTTTCTACTTTTGGCTGAAAAACGTTTTGATACACTTTATCTTCAACTCCTGCCTCATCAATAACGCATCTCCACATTGGTGAGACATTGACGCCAGCAATGTCAACATGCGACCGCACAGCTTTTCTGGCTAACAAGACTGCGAAAAACTCTCAGCTTTGGCTTGAGAAATGTGAATTGACAATGTAAACAAGCAATGCTAACAACACAGAAAACTAACATTACAGCAAATGTCATGTTGACCAAATATTTTAAGCACATCGAAGCCCAGTTATAATTTTGAGGAATTACCCAGGATGTTATGAAGTGTTTTCAAGTCGTGGCCCTGTTGTAGTGGCCGGGTGATGACCATAGCAATGATGCGAGTACTGTAATCCACCGTGAATACATTCAAGGCTACTTAGTTGAAACAAGTGTAAAAGTGACTATATGGTTATTATTTCATGTTAAGAGGAGTCTATTAATGTTAAAAAAAATATTTTGAAGGTCAAAAAAAGCTTGTTATGCTCTATGAAAATATTGAATTCATTAATTAAATTCGTACTTTGCGGAAATTTGTCTGTCTTGGTTTTATGTTTGGTACCAATTGACTACGATAAACGAGGGAAGACTGTGCATCGTCATGGCCATCTTGATGTCACGCATGTCCTCATCTTCGTTGTCATGGTGAAGCAGCCAAGAGTTGTCCTGCCACAACTCTCGCCTCTTCTCCCGCATGGGAGAAGTCTGCTCAGTTGCATTGTGGTTAGAGTGTCCACCCTGAGATAGGTAGGTCGTGAGTTCAAAAGACTATAAAAATGGGACCCATTACTTCCCTTCAAGGCTTAGAATTGGGGGTTAAATCACCAAAATTATTCCCGAGCGCGGCCACCGCTGCTGCTCACTGCTCCCCTCCCCTCCCAGGGGGTGGAACAAGGGGATGGGTCAAATGCAGAGGGTAATTTCACCACACCTAATGACTATCAATGGTACTTTAACTTTAACGGTGGACGTGCTGGTTGATCTGTAGGACAAAGCAGCACAACTAAGGAGGACAAAAGCATGAGAGACGGGCGACCATTTTAGAGATAACCTCGACCTTTTCATAGCTCAGTTCATCCTGTTCAGTTTATTCATTTATCTTTTATTCATAAAAACCAAACAGGAATACAATTTTAAATGAAAGAATCAACATAACATTTAAGTAAATTATGAATGAAAAGGTCCCCAAAAGGGACAAATGGTAGAAAATGGATGGATGGATGAATGAAAAGGAGTAGAAATAAGTTAAAACGTATTCTAACTTACGGTTAAAACGTATTTCTCTCTCTATTGTTTGTACTTTTATACTCCTTTTTAGTCGAATAAATTGTTAAACCTCAATTCTAGTCACCTCATCATTTTAGGCAGCCTTAGAACTCAAGAATATGGGTGGGACAGGGGGGTTTCCTAATAAAAATAAAAAACAGTACTGTGCAAAAGTCTTGGGTCACAACGAGGTGTGTTATTTGAGTACAGAGTTAATATGTTGTGACGTTGTAACAGAGCATCTGAGATGGACTGTCAGATATGACCAGACAAGGAAAGATGGTGTGAAAGAACAAAAGCAGGCCATCAGAGGACGAGAGTAATGTGCTCCCATTCATCATTCTCAGCCAGGCTGCGTTTAGAGGAAGGACAGGGAAAGGGGAGCGCAGTACTGTAGCTGCAGAGGGGCAGAGGTGAGGCGAGGCGGGGGGACGGGGACTATGGTGTGCGTGGCGGGTTCAAGTCCACGGGAGGTGAGAACCAGGAACATGCACAGAGGTCGTCGGGTGTTTGTCATTATTGTGTTGTGTTTGTGTGCTGACCTTCAAGGTGATGGAGGAGTTGGAGTGGCGGGGGTGATGAGAGGGCCCAGAGGGCAGGAAACCTCATCATTGGCCACACACACACACACACACACACACACACACACACACACACACACAAACACAAACACACACATGACTCCACGCTAACACTGATATAAAAATACATTCTGAAGTTGTAACACAAACCGTACTGTGCAAAAGTCTTGGGTCACAATGAGGTGTGTTGTTTGACTACAGTTAATGACCATACGGAACTGCAATGGTATTTAGTACAGGTCTCAGTCATGGTTAAATTGTTATACAAGTTATGATTTTTATTTATGTTCCTTTGCAACTTCCTGTCCTGTGGAAAATTATTTTCTTTTGATTGCAAAGTGACTCCAAGTGAAATCATATATCCATGCACAAGTGTCATTAGTTGGATCTTCACCCACATTTTATGAAGTCTTCCTTGCCAAGATCTCTCATCACTGTTTTAGACTTTATGTTTGCTTCCTCTCCAGCGCTCTTATTCTGGTTCCTCTTCCTGTTGTTGGTCTGTCTTGCTGTGAGTTTACTGCTTCTGACGGCTGTTCTCCTCACCTGTTCCTGATTGCCTATCAGGAGGTTTATGCCTTGCAAGGCTGGTACATTGCCAAATGTACCTTATCTTATCTTCTCTTTCTTAACCTAGCCTTGTTTTGCTTTGCTTGTTTCAGTCACATTTATGTCTACCAATCATATTGTTTAACATAAATATCATAAATTCACTTACAGTATTTCTAGAGAATGATTTGTAATGATTTACTCATGATTTTGTGTTTAAAGTATGAAAATTATATTGTGCAACCGTCTTAGGCCAACCAACAGCTTTACTGTTTTAATCAACTTTTTGACAGTAAAACAGACACAATTAGCAGGAGTACACTAAAAATACAAAACCAATATCCACCAAACTTTGTAGAGGGGTTCATATATCGCCGCATGTCGACGGTTATCATGATCCCAGGATGCAGAGAAGGCAGGTGAGGAGAATGAGGTACTAAAAAAGGGGAGCTCCAGCGTGGCTACAGCAGTAGTTAATTGGTACAGTTGGTATAACCACTGGTAACCAGTGGTTCTCAAATGGCCTGGGGGTACTTGAAGGTATGCCAAGGGGTACGTGAGATTTTTTTTTAAATATTCTAAAAATAGCAACAATTCAAATATCCTTTATAAATATATTTATTGAATAATACTTCAACAATATATGAATGTAAGTTAATAAACTGAACATCAAATCAAGTAGGCTATTCCATTCATTACAATGCAACAATGCAATATTCAGTGTTGACAGCTAGATGTTTTTGTGGACATGTTCCATAAATATTGATGTTAAAGATTTCTTTTTTTGTGAAGAAATGTTTAGAATTACGTTCATGAATCCAGATGGATCTCAATTACAATCCCCAAATAGGGCCCTTTAAGTTGATATTACTTCTATGTGTAAAAATCTTTATTTATAATTGAATCACTTGTTTATTTTTCAACAAGTTTTTAGTTATTTTTATATCTTTTTTTCGAAATAGTTCAAGAAAGACCACTACAAATGAGCAATATTTTTGCACTATTATACAATTTAATAAATCAGAAACTGATGACATAGTGCTGTATTTTGCTTCTTTATCTATTTTTTTTAACCAAAAATGCTTTGCTCTGATTAGGGGGTACTTGAATTAAAACAATTTTCACAGGGGGTGCATCACTGAAAAAAGGTTGAGAACCACTGTGATAGACAATATGGTAGAAACATGCCTGTAAGGTTAATTCGCAGGTATAAAACTCAAGGCCAGGGGGCCAGATCTGACCCGCCGCTTAATTTAATCAGGCCTACATCATAATTTTATCACATCATTTAACGTGGCCTGTCATGTGATTTTATGTGCTCCGCCACGTTATATAATGTGGTACATGACATTGTTTTATATGGCCTACCACATCATTTGTGTGACCCGCCACATCATTTTATGTGGTCCACCATGTTTAATTTGGCCCGCGAGGTCATTTTATCCACATTATTTATCGTGGCCTTCCAAGTCATTTTAGGTAATCCGCCACATCATTTAATGTGGTCATCCAGATCATTTGATGTGGCCTGCCACATCATTTTACCCTATAACGGCAATGTGACCCTCAGTAAAAAACAGTTGAACACCCCTGTGTTAATTGGAGACTGCAAATTGTCCATGGGTTAAAAAGGTAAATGATTGTCACACACACACACTAGGTGTGGCAAAATGTATTCTCTGCATTTGACCCATCACCCTTAATCACCCCCTGGGAGGTGAGGGGAGCAGTGAGCAGCAGCGGTGGCCGCGCCTGGGAATCATTTTTGGTGATTTAACCCCCAATTCCAACCCTTGATGCTGAGAGTGTGAATGGTTGTTTGAAGCCAGCTGTAATAAGTTCCAGCTCACAAATGGTAAAAAATTAATGAAAATAACGATATTAAGACGCAGAAGCACTGTTGCAAATAATATTATTCCTGCACTCGCTGGAAAACAAACATTCCTCAGCTTGACTCCCCAAACAGACAAAATGTCTTATTTTTCTGGGGTAGAAGTTACTTCTTCTCTCTTCAGTTGCCCCCTTGGGAAGCACATATCACCATGATGTCATGTTTCCGTTGACATTCCATTTTTTACAGTACAAAAGGTAAGAATTTGTGTTTGGTTCAGACTAATTATGCAGTAGGATGGGATATCATCCTGTTACATTTATATTTATTTACATTCCAATGTAGATATAGGACATATATTTGGTTCCATCCTAATTGACTGTGTCCTCAGTGTCCTCAGGCTGGAGGCATCAGGTCAGCGAAGGACACGCTGTCTTTGCAAAGTTAGCTGCCCACTTTGCTCCTTTGCAGGCATGACGCTGATTTTTGGAAGAGCGGCGAAACACACGACCACATGGCACATATTTCCTTTGGTAAATATTTCATCAAGCATTTCAGCGAGTTTACCACAAGTCAACCACCGAGCGCGGCGCTGTTAGCCTGACTTAGCTGTTTCCTGTGCAGCGCGTGCCTTTATGCATCCACATCACTTTAACAAGCGCTGCTGTCCTCCTTGATGCGAGCACTCTAGCACTGAACCTGCTCCACACGCTTTTACACAGCCCTAACATAATGGCTCAGAATTCACGTCACACTTTCAAACAATGATGCAAACTTGGGACACAAGTGCAACACTCTTCTCCCGACGGATCACTCGATATTTTCACTTCCTTGCCTGATGAAAGTTGATTAATGTCAAGGAGTTTCCGATGCACACTTTGAGTATTGTTAGTCCTCTCTCATGCAACCAAAATATTAGAAAGACCTGAGAGCAGTTGTACACCGCAACTACAATCTTAATGATAAACAAATTGTGAAATCAATAACTCCCCAACTGTCATTTTGTCATGATCCGTGGTCAGATCATGTTTTGTGTTATCGGTTTGTTTTGGACTCCTTTTAGTTCCTGGTTATGCACTTCCTGAGTTTAGTCACCATGGTTACTTATGATTTTCACCTGCCTTTCCACGCACCTGTTGCTTATCAGAGACTACTATTTAAGCCTGTCATTTTCAGTTGGTCGTCCTGGCGACATTGCTTCTGTTACCCTTGCTACCCATGTTACCTGATGATACCTCTGAAATCCATGCCATAGTTCCCTGCATTCCAAGTAAGTTTTTGTTTATTGTCCATAGTTTTGCCTTTGTGGTAGTTTTGTTTCTTAGCCAAGTTTATCACCGCCTTGAGCGCGCCTTTTGTTTGTACCCCTTTTGTAGTTTAGTGTTAAAATAAATAATGTCCTTACCTTCACGCCGATCCAACCTTTCTTGCATCTCAGGAAAACAAACCCCCCAAAGTCCACGCCATGACACAATTCAACTTTTAGGAATGTTTTGAGAAATAGGCTCCAGCACCCCCGCCACCCTCAAAAGGGACAAGTGGTAGAAAATGGATGGATGGATGGGTACTCCGCTAAAACAAACCAGCATGCAATGGCAGAGAATTAATAATGTTTAGTAAACAAGTCCTTGAGGTGCACACATGCTGTAATGTTGAAGGACTGTGCCTTACCTCAATCCAATAACTCATCAAAGAGCCCCTCTAATACTAATGAATTATTATTATGTATTACTTATTGGCAAAATTCCCCCCAAAATAGACAAAACTATAATCTGCTACCCAAGAATATTCAACAATTATTCTCAACAAAAGAGGAGAAATATAATCTTAGAGAAAAATGTAATTTAAAACATTTGTATGCACGTACAACACTTAAAACATTCAGTATATCTGTATGTGGAATTAAATTATGCAATGGATTAAGTAAATAAATCAAACAATGTACTAATATGATCCACTTCACGAAACTCTTCAAACTTAAAGTGTTTACAAAGTACACAGAAGAAGAACCATGATAAACATTCTGAATGTATTTCATCCGTCTATTCATTTTCTAGATAATCTTACTCATCTCACCATATGAAATATAACTTACTTCACTAATTATAATTTATTTTTAATGTTATTACTTATGGAGTATATTGTGAATAAATTGAGAACAGGAAGTGAACAAAAGTGTTAGCAACTGCTAAGTAAAGGAAAAGGGGTAGGATTAAATCAGCTCTGCTTCTTCCTACTCTTTTTCAAACATGCTGAATAGAGAAACTGGAAATTGTGATGCATCATGTTGTATGCATGCATGTTCCAAATAAACTCAAACTCAAAGAAGTGATTTTAGGCTTGTTTTCTAACGAGTTTCAACAAGGGCCTGCTCATGCAATTTTATATTGTCTAGTTTGTGTTTTGGTGGCATCTCCAGCCCGAATCATGTTATTTTTGTGCAGAATATGAAATAATGATCAAATATGGCTTCCAGATGCATTGCTGCAGGTTGTAACGATACAACTAAAGAAGGGTCTTGCCTGCATACATTTGCAAATGATGGGAACATAATGTACTGTAAGTATGGACCTCCCCAGTAAAACTGACTTGTGCAAAATGGGACAGACTAAGCGAGAGGGGTGCATTTTGTTGACTGATTGGGACTTTGAAGACTAAAAATATAAGACTCAAGCTAAATGTGATCCCAGCAATCAGGGGAGAAAGAACCTGCAGAAAAATGTAGGAAGAAGAGCAGACTCGGCGCTCAACGATAGAAAAAGAAGATTTTGCGGTAGGTAGTATTCTATTTTGTGTCCTCTTCTACTGATGTTTTTCTTGAGATGCTTGAGGAAATACTGAACGAGCATGAGGAAACACAGACTGTTATGTATGGTGTTTTGTGTGTTTAATGTTAATGAATTTGTCTAGTCTCCAATAAGGTGTGGCTGTCATTAGCGCTATTGTGCACTTTGAACATACTGCATACACTTGTTCAACGTACAGTATTTATGCCATATGTCAGTTACATAACTTCAAAGAGTAGGGGAGGACACAAACAGTAGTATAGTAAAAATACAGGTGAAAATCAAAAAAATGTATTATTGTGGCCAGGTTTGTTTATTCCAGAAATTAGATTTACAAGGTGAAACTGATATATGACTAGGGATGATGTTCGAAACCGGTTCTCTCGGTTTTTCGATAAGAAAAGAACCGTTCGATAACAAAAGAACCGTTTGATAAGAAGAAGAAACGAAACGATTCCATGGGCTCGAATCCCTTTTTGAGAACCGGTTCCCGTTATCGAGGCCACTATAGTAAAGAAAAAGAGTTGGTTCTTTATTCGAATCCCTGGGAACGAATCCCGTCCCACAAGAAATGCCCTGTGGGACATCACAGGAAATGTAGCTCAGTCTAATGACTGAGCTACGTCATTTCCTTTAATGTCACACAAGCAGCAAAAATAATGGACCGGAAAAAACGCCTCAAGGCATGGCTATTCACCTATAGTGATCACAGAGACAGGTTGTTTTTGTGTTACTGTTTATATTTGTTTTTCTGAAAAATCCCACTTAATATACTTTGGGAAACAACAGTCAATATTTATGTATTTTATTTTTTTAGGGGGGTAACAGTCAATATTTATTTATTTATTTATTTATTTATTTATTTTTCTTATACAATAAAAGTGAGCTTTTGTTAAACCAAATATTGTGTTTTTTTCCATATACAACAACCTATCTGGATTCGATAAGAGAATCGATAAGGAATCGGTTCGATAAGAGAATTCGATAATGGGCTCGAACTCGATAATTTCTTATCAAACATCATCCCTATATATGACACAGTCTCATAACATGCATTTCAAGATATTTCAAGACTTCTTTTGGTATAGATTTGATGATTATGGACTACAGCTTTTGAAAACCTCACATTGAAAATGTGGGGTTTTCAAAAACTGTAAGCAATGATCATCAAAATAGGCTTGAGATGTCTCACTTTGCATGCAATGAGTTTATATCACATATTAGTTTCACATTTAAAGTTCAACTGCTGACATTAATGAACTTTTGCTCGATATTCACATTATTGGAGTTTCACCTGTAATGCTTACAACACTTTCGAAAAAACGAAAGGTTTCAAACAACCCCTTCAATGAAAACAAAATGTTAAAATTTAGCTCCCACATCTGTAGCTGACAGACTGGGAACTTAAGTAGATACCAGCGCACTGTAGGAGCCATGTGGTCACCAACTTAGTGGGGGCCACTTGCAATAAATGCTATGCAATCTATATAATGCCTTGTATGTTGATAATCATTCATAACTCGCCTATTCCTCAATGCATTTTCATGTGGTTTTCAACATAACATGAGCTGTTAATGCACATTTAATTATAAACATATACACTGTTGGCGTTAACGCACTTTTTGTGTCTTTTTATGCATTGAAATCAGAAAGGGCGCACATTTCCGGAAATCAGCGTGTCTCCGGGATACAGATTTCTTTTTTTTTTACCGACTCTTTACGACTGGGTGCACTGATTTACAATATCCAGCCTCACCAGGCACCAAGAAACTTCATGTTACACCTTTCCTGCTTGTTTGCTCCCAGACCGTGGTCGAGGAGCGCGGGGGAGACGTTCTCTCCAGGGCCGATGTATTTTTGGGGGAAACACTTAACAGTGGGTCCCTACAGTTCCGCTCTTTGGTCGGAATGACGAGGCCATCGATTTGTTACAACTCTTTATTTATGTTTTCCGCCAAGCAGACATCCACCATGCTATTAACACTCACTCACATGCTAGCGTTCCCTCTCCTAACTTTCCCACTCACTTACACACGTCACTCACCCCACATACCACCAATCTTAAAGGGGAACACACACCTTATGGCCATCACCAAGCCAGATATGAAATGCTAGAGGCATTGAGTGCCACTGTATTAAATGACATTGAAACTAACTTAATAAATTCTAAGTTTGTTGGCATTATTTGCCATGTAGATGTGGCGGTTTTTAAACGACTGATCATCTACATACAGGTGGGAATAATCAATTCAATGTGTCATATGCATGTATGCCCTGGCACACCATTATCATCATAGAAAAAACTACCGGCAGCGGTAAAGTTTAGATCCATGAAGGAAAGAAGAAAGTGAATGAATGTTTATAACAGAATACATTTACATATGCAAACAAATTTGTTTTCTTTTGTATTATTTCTTTAATGACTTACCATATTTTACGGTATATAAGTCGCAGTTTTTTTCCTAGTTTGGCCGGGGGTGCGACTTATACTCAGGAGCGACTTATGTGTGAAATTATTAACACATTACCGTAAAATATCAAATAATATTATTTAGCTCATTCACGTAAGAGACTAGACGTATAAGATTTAATCGGATTTAGCGATTAGGAGTGACAGATTGTGTGGTAAACGTATAGCATGTTCTATATGTTATAGTTATTTGAATGACTCTTACCATAATATGTTACGTTAACATACCAGGCACGTTCTCAGTTGGTTATTTATGCCTCATATAACGCACACTTATTCAGCCTGTTGTTCACTGTTCTTTATTTATTTTAAATTGCCTTTCAAATGTCTATTGGGTTTGGGTTTTATCAAATAAATGTCCCCAAAAAATGCGACTTATACGCCAGTGCGACTTATATATGTTTTTTTCCTTCTTTATTATGCATTTTCGGCCGGTGCGACTTATACTCTGGTGCGACTTATACTCCGAAAAATACGGTAAGTAACGTTTATGACAACCTTTTTCCAAAACACAATATAGAATGTGAGATACAACAGGATAATGCATACATTTATCATTTGTTTTCAAAACGGTTACAAAAAAGTGGGACCCCAAAAATTTACCGTGGGACCACATTTTTATAAATTTGATGGGGTCCCTGGGACCCCATTTCGAGAATTCCTAGCGCCAACACTGAATATACATACAAAACACTCCGCATCAAGGGTTGGAATTGGGGGTTAAATCACCAAAAAGATTCCCGAGCGCGGCCACCACTGCTGCTCACTGCTCCCCTCACCTCCCAGGGGGTGGAAAAAGGGGATGGGTCAAATGCAGAGGTAATTTCACCACACCTAGTGTGCGTTTGACTATCAGTGGTACTTTAACTTTAACTTTAAAAAGGTTATTGCCAGTGTATAGCGTATTCTTGTTGTCTTTGTTTTACGCTCTGTCCTAGCTTAATTTATCAAGAAGTCGCTTCTGTTCTAGAGCTTAAGACTTAGGCCGGGACTTTTGTTTATGATGTCACTTCCTTTTGGATTGAGTGATGACTGACATTAAAGTTCTCACGCAATCTTACTCTGTCAAGGAAGTGACCCTTACTGTCTTTTTGTTTTGGAATACGTAATAATGTTTAGAGAGTTACTCAGCAAGACCAGGTGTGCAGATCAACCTCACCTAATAGCTGTGGGGTGTGTGTATTGGGTTGCATTATAGGAACAGGTTGCCTGGCTCCATATGTGCGCAGTGAGTGGGGAAGCTGGGAAAACAAGGTTCTCCCTGGCGCTCTGTGTTATTACTACCTCCCGCCTCCCCGAGTCTCGTTTGAAGACAGGAAATAGGAGTCAGACCGCAGTCCGAGGGGCATGTGGCAGCGGTTTATGCTTCAGTGACCTTTGACATGTCCTATCCACCCCCGCCCGCGCTCTCACACCTCTCCCCTGTGACCCTCCGAGGTACAGACGGCCTGATCCAGCCCGGCTGGGATGGGCCTCGCCAGGCAATCACAATAGACTGAGACTTGTTTGAGTGAGCAATGAAAAGCAGATGGAATCAGAGGAACTGATTCACCACATGACGATAAAGGCAGGAAGAAATAAAGACGGACTGGTGAAGTATTTGCAAAGAAAACTAACCCCTTGGCTTTGTGACTAATTATATCTATTTGTCTTGTGTGGTTTTGCTGGGGAGGCAAAGACTTTCCGACTGTCCCGTGGTTCATTCTTCACATGATCCCATCAGAGAAGGAGGGACGTTTGGAGTCTGGATGGGAAGGATGTAGTGGGGCCTCACAGAGGTTCAGGATTTTTTATACATAGAGGGCCTGATGTACTAAGATCCAAATACCTCGCTCCAAACAGTGTGTGCAATCTATAAAATAGTGTGTACTGGGGTTGTACCGGTATTGGTATAGTATCGCGATACTAATGAATCATATCGCCCCGCCCCTCCGCCGTCGTCACGTCGTGTCGTTGTTGGTTTTACAAGCATGTTCGCCAGTGCACACACACGCAGTACTTACAAGCAGACACAGTATGTAGACAGAAAAGGAAGAACGGATGCATTTTGGTCTAAAAAGTAAAGATAAAGGTGAAGTTATAAGACTGAAACACCCTCAGGAAGAGGTGCTGTAAGACAAGGATTAGGTGGGATTTACCCTGGATAACCTTAGTTATCTTAGTGTAGAAGGGGCCTTTGTATAAAGAAGGTGAAGATAATCCATTGTTGTCGGTCACCAGAAGAGTTAAGAATATATTTGCATTACATCGCTGTCATCTGATGCTTCTCGTCAACCTTTTACTATTCCTCTTTGACGTGGGCATGCTTATTAAACACACCTACTTAACTCCGACTGCCCCCCAAACCTCGTTGTGTGAAGATTCCTCTCCTTCCTGTTAGTCTGCATGACTCGCTCAACTCTTTGGTTTCCAGTAGAGACTCCCAAGTTCTTGTTGCCATCCAAAGTCAATGATGATGATGTCACGGCCGGTGACATCATCACAGCATGCCAGTCAGTTGCACAATTGGCCTCAGCCTGATTTTGGCAGCGCCGGGAGTGGGCGGGGTGAAGATTGATGTTTCCATTGGGCTTTCCGTTTGATTCTGCCGTTCTATTAACATATTCAAATTGTCTGTGTGAGGAAAACATGATGATTTGTTCTGCTGACTTTATATCTCTATTACCGCCTGGAATGAGCACAGTCAATTGGAGCGGGATATCCGGAGATTTGGCTCCTTTGCCGCTATTCAACATGTATTGTTTCCACTAAGATGCCTTTTGCCTCGTCTCTCTCCTTTCCCATTTCTCCCCCTTCCATCTCTTCCTGTTGCACCCTGCCTTTTTATCCCTCCCTTGCCCACAACCCTATCTGTGTCTTTGCAGGACTCTGAGAGAAAGGGCTTCATGAACAAGCTTTATGCCATTCAGGACGTGTGTATCAGTGTGCAGAATGCGCTGGATGAAGTGGCCTCCTATGGCGAGAGGATAAAGAAGTGAGTCGTAAGCCTGCTCCTCGGAGCCCGGCCCACTGCGCTTTGTGCTTCGCTCCGCACGTCCCAGTGTTTTTCTGCAGGTTGCCCCACTTTGCCTTGCCAGCCCGATTAGAACTTACAAACGCTGCCAACAGATGATCCTCCTGAATCATATACTTTTGAAGCACCCTGCCTGCGCCCTGTCAATATTTTTTCCTTTTCTTTTTTTCCACAGCACTTTTAACTGGACTGTGCCTTTTTTAAGCTGGCTTGCCATCGTCACTCTGGGAGTGGCAACCATCGTGGTGTACTTCATCCCTTTCAGATACATTGTGCTAGCCTGGGGTAAGCACAAGTAATCGATGTGTATTTATAGTGCAGTCATCCCTGGTTTATCGCCGCCTATTGTTTCCAGACCTGACCGTAGGGCTGGGCAATATGGACAAAAAAGTATTTCTCGATATATTTTTACTTTAACTCGATATTCGATATATTTTCCGGTGAAAGTATACATACAGTCGTGGTCAAAAGTTTACATACACAAAGAACATAATGTCATGGCTGTCTTGAGTTTCCAATAATTTCTACAACTCTTATTTTTTTGTGATAGAGTGATTGGAGCACAAACTTGTTGGTCACAAAAAAACATTCATGAAGTTTGGTTCTTTTATGAATTTGTTATGGGTCTACTGAAAATATTGTGGCCAAACAGTTACATTTTATTAATCTGACCACAGAACTTTCCTCTAGAAGGTCTTATCTTTGTCCATGTGATGTCAGATGAAACAAAAATTGAGCTGTTTGGCCACAATACCCAGCAATATGTTTGGAGGAGAAAAGGTGAGGCCTTTAATCCCAGAAACACCAAACCTACCGTCAAGCATGGTGGTGGTAGTATTATGCTCTGGGCCTGTTTTGCTGCCAATGGAACAGGTGCTTTACAGAGAGTAAATGGGACAATGAAAAAGGAGGATTACCTCCAAAATCTTCAGGACAACCAAAAATCATCAGTCAGGAGGTTGGGTCTTGGGCGCACTTGGGTGTTCCAACAGGACAATGACCCCAAACACACGTCAAAAGTGGTAAAGGAATGGCTAAATCAGGCTAGAATGAAGGTTTTAGAATGGCCTACCCAAAGTCCTGACTTAAACGTGTGGACAATGCTGAAGAAACAAGTCCATGTCAGAAAACCAACAAATTTAGCTGAACTGCACCAGTTTTGTCAAAAATTCAACCAGAAGCTTGCCAGAAGCTTGTGAATGGCTACCAAAAGCGCCTTATTGCAGTGAAATTGCCAAAATAAACATTGCTGTATGTATACTTTTGACCCAGCAGATTTGGTCACATTTTCAGTAGACCCATAATAAATTCATAAAAGAACCAAACTTCATGAATGTTTTTTTGTGACCAACAAGTATGTGCTCCAATCACTCTATCACAAAAAAACAAGAGTTGTAGAAATTATCGGAAGCTCAAGACAGCCATGACATTATGTTCTTTACAAGTGTATGTAAACTTTTCACCACGACTGTATAAAGATATTAATTTTTGAGCGAGATTCACTGAAATTGAACTGAATGAGAACTGTACTGCAAACAGCCAGTGGCACTTTTATTAACCCAGTTAGTCAAGATGGATAATAACAGCACAGAAAATAAACTGTTTAAGTAGCACAGAATTACATAATATAAATCAAATAGATAAATATTATTTCTACTTAAAATAAATAACATAGCTGTGCAAATAATAAAAAAATTTATCAAACTCAGATTAAAAATTAATTTGCAGGCAGGCACTTATTAATTCCTTGTCGACGATGTAATAGACTGTCACACACGTACGGTTCTGGTCAGCACCAAGTAAGTGACTTGACTTAATTGTGTGGCATGATCTTCCTCAATTCGGCATACATTTTTGGCAGCATTTCTCGTGCAAACTATGCCCGGCTTGGCAACTCGAGAGCAGTTTGGATTTGTGCTTACATGGTAAACAACTCCAATGAATGTTTTATCCAGACGCATACATTTGTCCAAATGTGGCCCAGTAGACGCATTGTGGGTTTCCTGGACGTCATCTATATCGCTAAAAGAAAAATCTAAAGAAGAGAATCCCTCTGCCATCTTCCACTAGTTTTTTTTTTATATATAAATATCCCGCTTAAAATTCCCTCTTCTCTTCTATGACTCTCTCGTTGTCATTTGGGATGTCTGCTGTGATTTCACTTCCTGGTTCCATGACCCGCCCTATCTTGCCTCTGATTGGCCTGTCCCTATTGCTTTGCCCTAATCTCAACCAATCGTGACTAAACAACCAACCAATCATGGATGTTCTTATACGTGCAATCACCTCTTGGAAGGAGGAAGGGGAGTATTGAGAGGGAGTGAGGAGTGGGGGAGAACAAAGAACACAACAAATAAGCGCCATTTGGTCATTTTAGCGTGAAATAAATTATATCGGTATTACGATATTTTCTTAATCCATATCTTGTTTAAAATTATATTGATATATCTTACAAACTTGATATATTGCCCAGCCCTACCTGACCGTAGTAAACAAATTTCCGCAAAGTAGGATAACCGTATTTTTCGGACTATATAAACCGCACCCACTAAATTGTAGATTAGCCGCACTGGACTATAAAATAAAAATATATACGTTGTTAAATTAGTTATTTACTGTAAATGTTAATGTTGGAAACCTTGTTTCCAAACGGCTGATCACACAACAGAAGTCATCGTCATGGACACACTAGCTTGGTGATTTTACGAAAGCTGAAACATTACAAAAATAATGCCATTGTAAGTTAATAATAATAAACGTGTTAGCATATAAGCTAATGCTAATGACGCTAGCTTCATTACATCACAATAGCACATACAAATATGGACGGTTTAGTAAATAAGAATTGTTTTAGTTAGATTGTAAAACTTACAAACGTTGCTTGGAGTGATGAAAGAAGAATCCATGCGAGGGTTCTGTCAGCAATTTCCGTTCTGTTGTAGACAGAACGGCCTACTTCTGATTGAAAGCTCAGTCTTAACATAAGGGAAGGACGCTGCAGCACCTGCAGTGAGAGAACTTGTCCAAGAGATGTCGCCATTGCACAAACAGTAACACACCTTTTCAGTGCCTACGCTTGTTTTTATAAAAACAAAACTATTTGCATTATTGCCCTCAGTGAAGAAACATCTATACATTAGCTGCATAGTTGTATAAGCCGCAGGTATCAAAGTGTAAGAAAAAAGTAGCGGCTTATAGTCCAGAAGTTTAACAAAAAAAATAGTTTTAACTTCGAGCCCACTTAACATGAAATAACAGTCAACCTTACACTGCGTTCACTCAATACAGTAGCCTTGAATGTGTTCCATGTGCTGAAATCTCGGGCGTAAGTTGTTCTGCCAAAAGTTGGACAACTTGACAGTCAGTTAGCCGTGTTGTTAGCATTTTGTGACCTGTGTTGTCATTCCACATCACACACGCCAAAGGCTCACCAATGTCATGTGGAGCTGATTACGTCGATCAACAGAATTCATCTCCACCTAGCGCTGCTAGCATAGCTGATAACAGTCTCGTTAGCATTAGGTGCCGCGCCATCAAGTCCTGGTATGTCTCTCATCTCGTCTGTTGACATCGCTCATGTCAAAGGGTGCCCGATTTGGAGATGTCGTATTGAAGAGGCAGGAGTTGAAAATAAAATTCATGAAAAATGTAGTCTGCCAAAAGTTGGCCAACTTGACTGTCATGGTGAAGATATAGTAGCGTCAAAATTAACCTTCACAGTTTGTTGTTAGCATTGTTCTCCCTTGACCCGAAAACAAAAGTCCCGCAAGATAAATATCTTTATTAAACGCCCTAACATAACACAAAATAAGAAGAATACTGCACTGTAAAATATGTGTGTGTGTGTATATATATATATATATATATATGTCCAGGGTGTACGCCGCCTTCCGCCCGAATGCAGCTGAGATAGGCTCCAGCACACCCCGCGACCCCGAAAGGGACAAGCGGTAGAAAATGTACAGTCAGTCATGTACATTGTGGAGGTTGCCCTCCAGTGGGTTCGTCAGACCACCAAATACTGCCACGAGAGCCCGGATCAGGGTTACAACACTGTTTTATTTCATAAAATCGTGCAAGTGTTTTGCTTTCCAGCAAAATGTTTTCTCTGCGTCTGTCTCTCGCTCTCGCTCCCTCGCTCCAGCTCTAACCACGTGTCTCAACCCGGCTGCTGCTAATAAAGGCAAAAGGTGATTAGATAACAAGGCCCACCTGGGCCAACTACGCACCTGTCGCTGTCTTCGAGGCCGGTCCTGGCACACCCCGTTCTGCGGCAGATCCGCAGGCCATGCCCCCCCCCCCACATACATGTACAGTCGTCCCTTGCAACATTGTGCTTTAAATATTGTGGCTTTACTACATCACAGATTAATATATATATATGTATATATATGTATGTGTGGGGAAAAAATCACAAGACTATTTCATCTCTACAGGCCTGTTTCATGAAGGGGGGTTCCCTCAATCATCAGGAGATTTTAATGGGAGCATTCACATACCATGGTTTATATAGGGCACAGAGTGGGTGGGTACAGGCTGGTGTAGGGGCGTGGTGATTGGCTCATGTGTTACCTAGGAGGTGTTTCCGTCTGTGGCGGCATGCTGTTACAATTTCGCTGCGCTTGTTGAGGGATGACAGGTCTGGACGGTAAATAATAAACAGTTTCTCTTTCAAGCATAGGTTGCATCTTTTATTACCACTATTGTAAGGTGTGCTGGATGCAAGAATTTGCCATGTTATTGAATATTCAACATTATTGTCTTTGAGGTCCCAAATGTGTTTGCTGAGTTCTGTGGTATTCCGCAGGTTTTGGTTCCTGAAAGAAGCCTTGTGATTGTTCCATCTGGTTTTGAATTCTCCCTCGGTTAATCCTACATATGTGTCGGATGTGTTAATGTCCTTGCGTATTACCTTAGATTGGTAGACAACTGATGTTTGTAAGCACCCCCCGTTGAGAGGGCAATCAGGTTTCTTTCAACAGTTACAGCCTTTGTTGGTTTTGGAGTCGCTCTGTCCGGGGGCCGACGGCTCATTTGCAATTGTTTTGTTGTGGTTTGAGATGATTTGTCGTATATTGTTCATACAGCTGTAGCTCAATTTAATGTTGTTCTTGTTGAATACTTTTCTTAGGGTGTTGTCTTTGGGAAAGTGTTTGTCAATCAGATTGAGGAATTTGTGTCCAATGTTAGTTGAGACGTTTTTGCTGTATGGGGGGTTGTGCCAGATGATGTCGTTTCGTTTTCTGTTCTTTTTTGGCTGGTTTCCTGGCGTGGGTTCATAGGTGAGGGTGAAATTGTATCCGCTTTCATCAAGGGCTTTTTGGTACGGGGGGGTTGCTTTGTCAAATTCAGCTTTGCTAGATGACAGCATCGATAGCCTTTTATTGATTCCGGTAGGTATTCTTTTCGTGGTGGTGGGTGGGTGGTTGCTGTCATGGTGCACGTATTGGAGTGTTGTGTTGGGTTTCGTGAATGGTTGGTAGCTGTTATTTCTCAGGTTGAAAGTGACGTCAAGGAAGTTGACGGTTTGCTTGTTGGCTTCAATCGTGATCCGTAGGCCGTTCTCTTTGAAAATTTGGAATATGCGCTTCTTGGTATTCTCGCTGCTCCTTGGCGAGGCGCGACACACTGCCAGTCCGTCATCACGGTAAATACCAAGGTTCAGATTGAGGCTAGCGAGCTGGGAGAGGAGGAAACTTCCAACGAGTTCACACGTTTCTGCTCCGTCAAAACTTCCCATAGTGACGTCAAATGTTGCATTGTTCTTTTTTTGCCATGGTGTACTGTTGTGGATGAGAATGGAGTTTTTTGCGTGGATGATGATGTTTCTTTCGTTGCCTGTGATTGAGTCGTAGTCTGAGGCGAAGTCTAGTGCTTGAGTCAGTAGGTCTTGCGTGATGGAAGGGTAAAATTCTTCGATATCAAAGGAGATAAAGTTGTGCTGTTGTTTGTCTTGGATGTTGTTGAACCATTTGATTACTGCTGCTGTATTTCTCCATTGGTTGAGTGGTGTTTTGTCCTTGATTTTTGTGTTGACTCTGTCCAGGATTATTTTTTATATCCATTTGCGGCCCACAGCTAATGTTTTAAAGGCCCACGGCACATTCTAAAAATACAAACCCTGTTTCCATATGAGTTGGGAAATTGTGTTAGATGTAAATATAAACAGAATACAATGATTTTCAAATCCTTTTCAACCCATATTCAATTGAATGCACTACAAAGACAAGATATTTGATGTTCAAACTCATAAACTTTATTTTTGTTTTGCAAATAATAATTAACATAGATGGCTGCAACACGTGCCAAAGTAGTTGGGAAAGGGCATGTTCACCACTGTGTTACATGGCCTTTCCTTTTAACAACACTCAGTAAACGTTTGGGAACTGAGGAGACACATTTTTTAAGCCTCTCAGATGGAATTATTTCCCATTCTTACTTGATGTACAGCTTAAGTTGTTCAACAGTCCGGGGGTCTCCGTTGTGGTATTTTAGGCTTCATAATGCGCCACACATTTTCAATGAGAGACAGGTCTGGACTACAGGCAGGCCAGTCTAGTACCCGCACTCTTTTAATATGAAGCCACGTTGATGTAACACGTGGCTTGGCATTGTCTTGCTGAAATAAGCAGGGGCGTCCATGGTAACGTTGCTTGGATGGCAACATATGTTGCTCCAAAACCTGTATGTACCTTTCAGCATTAATGGCACCTTCACAGATGTGTAAGTTACCCATGTCTTGGGCACTAATACACCCCCATACCATCACAGATGCTGGCTTTTCAACTTTGCGCCTATAACAATCCGACGTCCACAGTTTCCAAAAACAATTTGAAATGTGGACTCGTCAGACCACAGAACACTTTTTCACTTTGTATCAGTCCATCTTAGATGAACTCAGGCCCAGCGAAGCCGACTGCGTTTCTGGGTGTTGTTGATAAACGGTTTTCGCCTTGCATAGGAGAGTTTTAACTTGCACTTACAGATGTAGCGACCAACTGTAGTTACTGACAGTGGGTTTCTGAAGTGTTCCTGAGCCCATGTGGTGATATCCTTTACACACTGATGTCGCTTGTTGATGCAGTACAGCCTGAGGGATCGAAGGTCACGGGCTTAGCTGCTTACGTGCAGTGATTTCTCCAGATTCTCTGAACCCTTTGATGATATTACGGACCGTAGATGGTGAAATCCCTAAATTCCTTGCAATAGCTGGTTGAGAAAGGTTTTTCTTAAACTGTTCAACAATTTGCTCACGCATTTGTTGACAAAGTGGTGACCCTCGCCCCATCCTTGTTTGTGAATGACTGAGCATTTTATGGAATCTACTTTTATACCCAATCATGGCACCCACCTGTTCCCAATTTTTCTGTTCACCTGTGGGATGTTCCAAATAAGTGTTTGATGAGCATTCCTCAACTTTATCTGTATTTATTGCCGCCTTTTCCAACTTCTTTGTCACGTGTTGCTGGCATCAAATTCTAAAGTTAATGATTATTTGCAAAAAAAAAAAATGTTTATCAGTTTGAACATCAAATATGTTGTCTTTGTAGCATATTCATTTGAATATGGGTTGAAAATTATTTGCAAATCATTGTATTCCGTTTATATTTACATCTAACACAATTTCCCAACTCATATGGAAACGGGGTTTGTACTATTAAAATAAACAAAAACATAACAAAAGTGAAATAAAAAAGCTTAAAGGTTAAATGTAATTTAGAAAAAGTTACAATGTTGACTAATAAAACAAAGTAGTCGTTTTGTCTTATAAACTGTCATTGCTCAAAACATAATATTGAATCAAAATCAATGTTATTATGAATTATTGACCTATCCAAGGTTCCGATTACTTCACACCAAATATTCCACTGAGAAAAATATTTTTGGTGGAAGATTTTGCAAATTTGGTAAATAAATAACCCAAAAATGTATATTTTGTTGTTTTCTTACTGTACCGAAAATGAACCTAACCGTGACCTCTAAACCGAGGTACGTACCGAACCGAAATTTTTGTGTACCGTTACACTCCTAGTATATATATACAGTATATATACTGTATATATATATATATATATATATATATATATGTATATATTTATTGTGGCTTTACTACATCACAAATTAATATATATTTATATAAGCCACAATATTTAAATGGTAAATGGGTTGTACTTGTATAGCGCTTTTCTACCTTTTTTAAGGAACTCAAAGCGCTTTGACACTATTTTTCACATTCACCCATTCACACACACACATTCACACACTGATGGCGGGAGTTGCCATGCACGGCGCTAACCAGTCCCATCATGAGCAAGGGTGAAGTGTCTTGCTCAAGGACACAACAGACGTGACTAGGATGGTAGAAGGTGGGGATTGAACCAGTAACCCTCAGATTGCTGGCACGGCCACTCTCCCAACTTCGCCACGCTGTCCCGCGGGGGACGGCGTCCATTTAAAGCACGATGTTGCGAGGGACGACTGTACATGTATTTGTATTATACTGTATAACATCAGTTTATTTTCCAAAGTGTATAAATACAAATATTCTTCATGTTTACACAGTACATCCGGAAAGTATTCACACACACTTTTTCCACATTTTGTTATGTCACAGCCTTATTCCAAAACGGAATAAATCTGTCCTTAAAATTTTACAGACAATGCCCAGTAATGACAATGTGAAAAAGTGTTTGTTTTCTTAAATTTACAAATGTATTAAAACAAAAATGTACATAATAACTATTTACAGTCTTTGCTCAATACTTTGTTGATGCACCTTTGGCAGCAATTACAGCCTCAAATATTTTTTAATCTTTGGTTAGTTTGGCCCATTCCTCTTTGCAGCACCTCAAGTGCCATCAGGTTGGATGGGAAGTTGGTTTTCATCCAGGATGTCTCTGTACATTCATCTTAGTCTAGTCAGGGAGGTGACCAAGAACCCTCTGATGAGACAAAGATTGAACTCTTTGGTGTGAATACCAAGCATCGTGTTTGGAGGAAACCAGGCAGCACTTGTCACCAGTGAAGCATGGTGGTGGCAGCATCATGCTGAGGATAGTCAGGATAGAGGGAAAGATGACTGCAGCAAAGTACAGAGATATCCTGGATGAAAACCAACACTTCCCATCCAACCTGATGCAGCTTGAAAGGTGCTGTCCAAAGAGTCGAGGCTGTAATTGCTGCCAAAGGTGCATCAACAAAGTATTGAACAAATGCTGTGAATAATAATGTACTTTGTACATGTGATTTTTTAATTTGTAATACATTTGCAAATTAAAAAAAACAAAAAACGTTTCACATTGTCATTATGGGGTATTGTGTGTAGAATTTAGAAGTCATACATGAATGTATTCCATTTTGGAATAAGGCTGCAACATGACAACATGTGGAAAAAGTGAAGCACTGTGAATACTGTCCAGATGCAGTGTGTGAGAAGAATGGTCAATGATTTATGGTTAGTGTGGTAATCCTGCATGTGCAAGGGTAAGGGTCCTGTTTCAACCTATCAGAATTAGGTTTTACAGACATGTGTGTGAATACTAGGTCCTAAAACGGTGTGTACCAGATTTTGTGGTAATTTGGCCTAACACCTTACTGTTACAATAGGTGTTTTGTAAGGTGTGAGGATTTACTTAAATACAAATAATCTTGCCTGAAACCTCTTTTGCTAGACTAAGTACTACTACTTTTACTGTTGACTGTTAAAAATAAACAAAAAATTATATCCAAAATAGTTTTAAATCCGACATTTTTTTGTGTCTTACTTAACTCTATTTTAATCTGTAGTTTTCAATTGGCTAACATAACTTTGACTTGACTCACCTCATAGAACAATTCTAAGTCAGCAAATATGTTAATGCTTACTGTGGTTGATTGACACAAATGTTTATTGTGTGTTTTGTTACACTGCATCGTGCTGATACAAATGTAGTCTTTTGGGCGCCTTATTTAACTATCATCTTTGTAAAGGTGGACTTATTTAGCTGTCTTCTGAATGGCATTACATTGTGAAGCTGTACCTAATGTTGTATACAACGTGCTAATAATAATTTCTCTGGCCCGATACAGGAGTGAATAAATTCACCAAGAAGCTACGAGATCCTTACACCATTGATAACAATGAGATCCTGGACTTTTTGTCCAGAGTGCCCTCTGATGTCCAAGTAGTGAGTATAAAGTATATTGTACTGCAATGTAAATACATATTCTGTCCAATTCTTGTTTTATTTAATACAACCTAAAAGGGAACTGCACTTTTTGAATTGTGGTTATTATTCACAATCCTTATGTCAGACAAGAACACGTATGTTTTTCTTTGTTTTAAGCTTTCTACATCGTAAATAAAAGTCAGCTAAGAATGGAGCCAATCAGGCCCGGCCCTAACCAATCTGGCGCCCTAGGCAAGATTTTAGGTGGCGCCCCCCCCACATCGGCAGTGAAGTGTATATACTCACAAGAAACCGAATAGCTTTGTCTTTGACCTTTTTTTTACTTAAAGAAAGCAAATTAACAATCAGAATAGTTAACAAGATTAAAAAAAAAAGAATAAATAAATGAATGCAAAAAATAAAAAATGAATATATGAAATACAATATTTTTTACATACATATTGCTTAATTTACATTAATGATGTGCACTTTAACAACTAGGCTTACAACTATACCTAATATATAAAGGGGTGGAAAAGTGACTATTACCTGCAGGGCAAACATTAGCTAACCAGAAGGCAATAACAATGTAAACAAAAAACACCTGCTTAAAAGATCTAATACAAATGTCCCTGAGGAATGTAAGGTGGGAGTACTGTAATTACCTAATGTTACATTATTATTATTTTCCATAACAATTTAGCCCCCTCCACAATATTAACCCGACGTTAAAACAGAACTAGCTATTTATTGATTAGCAATTGCCGAATCATGTAACATTAGCTTAATGCTAAAAAGCCAGGTTACTATCACATTCTGTAACAGACAAATAATTTCATGTAGGCTAACGTTACCTACCTGCTACCTCTTGTCTTTTTCTCGTTTCTCCTCCTCTTCTTTTCTCTTTTTTCTTCCCTGGGCACCTGACAGTTTTGGCCGTTTTGACATCTTGTGTTGATTTTTTGATGTGGTGACGTCCAAAAAGAGTCATGATACAGGAAGGGAGGGGGCGCACCGTGCTATAATATTTAGTTATGTTAGTGCTATAATATTTATATTATATAGGCTTTACTTTGCATTTTAATTAACGTGGGATTATTTTTTGTATTTAGAAATAATAGTACCAACTTTTTTTTTTCTTTTTCTCCAACATTTGTGGCACTGGCGTGGCGCCCCCTGATGGACGGCGCCCTTAGCATTTGCCTATACGGCCTATGCCACGGGCCGGCCCTGGAGCCAATGGAAGTCCCTCTATTCCGCTTATAAAGAAGCTGTGTGCTGAACAGATCCAGCTTTAGTGAAACACTAAACATCAAGTAGCAGTCTTGCTAAGTGCTAAACAAGAAATACAAACTATGAACATAATAAAACAATCACTCACTGTACAATGTCTGCTCTCACTGGGATGCCGACTGATGGATTTGTTAATGTCTTACTGTTTAGATGAAGAATTCATCATAATTCTCAAGCAGGTTTAGAAAAATGTGCCGCAAATGAGCGTCTTACTCTCATCTCTGGGTCTAAGTTGGATGTCAAGGTTGACCAACTTCTGAGTTTATGTCCACATCCTTCTACCATCCAAGTGATTTATGGTCTAGAAATAGTTTTTACCAACTCAGACGCGATGCAGCAGATCAGTATGTCAATGTAAAAACATAGGCTAGTTAGCTCTCTGTGATGACGGCACCGCTAAAAGTAGTTCCTCTGTGTTAGCGTTTATAACAACAAAATCGCTAATACTTGGTTAATATTCAGGTTTTGAGAGGTAAATGGAGTTTTGTTGGCAGTTTTTGGATGTCTTTTTAGGCTATATCTACACTAAGCCGGATAACCCCTTAAACAAATAATTATTTAGCCTAAGCCCCGTTTCAGCCACACTAAACCATTGTTTAAAGTCCCCCTGCTCGGACAATTTTTTTACACGGGTAAGTGCGTCGTCTATTTCTTGAATCTCCGGCTCTTAGCTTCGTATAGACTCATTGATCATTTACAAACTGAGTTCAGAGAGGAAGTGACGCCAGAAAGATTACGCCCCACACAGGGAGTGACGTCAAAAAGAACGAGCCACAGCCAGCTTCATAATAAAGCGGTTTCGTAACTCGGAGCTAACTACTGGAAATATGGAGGCGAGTCATCCAGACATGCCCGTGTTTCTCCTTCCGTCTGTACAGACGCTTGTGGAAATCACACATGAATACCTTAAGAGAAAGTGATTGCAGCTATTTCGGATACAACACTTTTCAGACGGCAAGATAACTTTTGAATGTCCAGGTCAGCTGCGATTCTACTTACCAAAAAAACTTTGTCCATTTGTCGAAGGAGAGACAACGAGAATGCGGGCTCCCGTGGATGTGATAAAAAAAAGGTAGCGTGTGCTTTGTATTACCTGGCCGTCGAGGGAAGACTACGGAAAACTGCGAATGCTTTTGGACTGGCAACGCAGACTGTATCAGTTATTGTCCACCATGCATGTCTCAGACTCAACGTCTAGGTCCAGAGTATATAAAGTCACCAAAAACGAACAGACAATGAAGGTGAAGACAAAAGAGTGAGGAGTGTACTGACCAGATATCTAGATCCCTAGATCAGTGTTTTTCAACCACTGTACCGCGGCACACTCGTGTGCCGTGAGATACAGTCTGGTGTGCTGTGGGAGATTATCTAGTTTCACCTATTTGGGTTAAAAATATTTTTTGCAAACTTGTAATTATAGTCTGCAAATGATGTGTTGTTGTTGAGTGTCGGTGCTGTCTAGAGCTCGGCAGACTAACCGTGTAATACTCTTCCATATCAGTAGGTGGCAGCCGGTAGCTAATTGCTTTGTAGATGTCGGAAACAGCGGGAGGCAGTGTGCAGGTAAAAAATGTGTCCAATGCTTAAACCAAAAATAAACAAAAGGTGAGTGCCGCTAAGAAAAGGCATTGAAGCTTAGGGAAGGCTATGCAGAACAAAACTAAAACTGAACTGGCTACAAAGTAAACAAAAACAGAATGCTGGATAACAGCAAAGACTTACTGCGGAGTCCACAAAGTACATCTGAACATGACATGACAATCAACAATGTCCCCACAAAGAAGGATAAAAACAACTGAAATATTCTTGACTGCTAAAACAAAGTAGATGCGAGAAATATCGCTCAAAGGAAGACATGAAACTGCTACAGGAAAATACCAAAAAAAGAGAAAAAGCCACCAAAATAGGAGCGCAAAACAAGAACTAAAACACGATACACAGGAAAACAGCAAAAAAAAGTCTAAATAAGTCATGGTGTGATGTTACAGGTGGTGACAGTACACCTACTTTGAGACAAGAGCTACAGTATATTGATGCATGCTTGGTTATGGTTTAAAGTCATATCCAACAATTGCGACGACAACTTTTTACTGTCAACTGAGTTTAGTTTTTTAATGATTTCTGCTGGTGGTGTGCCTCCGCATTTTCTCAACGCAAAAAATGTGCCTTGGCTCAAAAAAGGTTGAAAAACACTGCCCTAGATTGATTGATGTAAAATGTTCTTTATCACATTGTTTGCTTTTACATGTCCAATAAAGATTTAATTAGTTTATGATGGCTCAGGTGTGATTCACGACAATAGGGCCCCACAGCACACTGGATTCCAGTTAATTGAAATACCACAACACTGGATATTTTTCAGATAAGTTAAATTTAAGAACTTGCGCAAAAAGCAACACTGGATGTGAGTATGACGTGCGCATTTTCCGCGTATCTGTACTAGGTCGCGTTGCGCCGGCGGACGGAGGGGGGCGGGGGTCTTAAACGACCGTTGTGTGTGTGAGTGGACAAGGATGAGGTTAGGTGGGATTTACTCTTCGTGTAGAAGGGGCCTTAGAATGCATTTAGAAAAAACAACATATGTGTTCTTGTCTTACATTATGAATGTGAATGATAGGCAAAATTCCAAAAATAAAGTGCAGTTCCTCTTTAATGCTGTCGTTCATGGTTAATGTATAGCGGATATGTTGGGTTTGTTGTGTTATACTCGACTTATATCATGATTTAATTTGAGGCTAATAAGATAACAAGGTTAAGTGAGTTTAGTGCTTGCTGATGGGCTCCATGCACTCACAAAGTGAGCTGCCGTTTCCACGCTATTCTAGTAATTGGGATATAGTTTAAACCAACAGCTCCATGTGGGTTTGCCCCCACATTAACTTTGAGATCAGGTTTCCTCCTGGCTCCAAACTACACATGCTGCTATTTTTTTTTTTTTTTTTTGTGGGCATGTAAATGTAGTCTTTGCCGTAACGTGCTGTGCTGCTCATAACAAAGTGCAGTTTAAAGAGCAATTAAGCAGCGGCTTGTGAAAGTGTTGGTGTTATCCAGCACCGGTGGAGTCGGTCGTAGCCGTCGATCCCCGCTGTGCAGAGTTCAACACGCATATGCACAAACACGTGACCCCGGGGCCCCTGATATGACCAATCTCCTGCCACATCAGCGCGGACCCACTTCCTCTTTGATCGCTTGCTGTCTTTCATCTTTACAAGGTCATATTCCTCGCTCCTCTGAAAGACCCCCTGTGTTTTCCCCATTCAGCCCTTGTGCAGCTTTACTGTGTCCTTGTTTGTCGGGAGGGAAGGGGGAGCTGTTGCAGTGATTTGCACCAGGCAGGTCGCCATCACATTAAATAAGCCCGAGATGTCCCCTCGGGTGAAGTGCAACCACCTGACACACCTGGAGCCTAAAGAGAGATGCACGTAAAGGGGCACTGGCCCAGCAGGTACAAGGCCCCTAATGAGGGCCTGCTGGATTGGGGGAGGGGGCATGATGCTTCGGTCTGCTGCCCATGCGGCCCAGGTGGTGTCAGCCTCAATAAGTGATCATTTTAGGGCCACAATTTTAGTATATCGATGCTTAATTATTATTATTCATTTATTTTTTTCTGTACTTATTTTTATATTTTCTTTCATATATGACACTCACTGTAATTATTAGTTCTTTAAAAGGGGCAATGTTGAAGGACAAGGTTTTATTAACTCATTACAATATCGTAGTAAAAAAAAAAAAAATGGTGATTCCTTTCTGAAGGCAGATTACTATAGAAATGAAACTTTAAAGTAGTCCGTGTGCAGCTTTACAGGTTTAATGCCCACTGTGAAGGCTTCAACATAGAACAGTTATTGTCAAAATAGCTGGCTACACAGGGTGAGTATAGGGCCTAAAATCTCTGATATGAGCTAATAAGCAGTCCTGCAGCGTGTTTACTTGTGCAAATATCCTTCAATAAGCACACAAATGATTTATTTTTTTTTTGTATTTTAGTCATAATTGACCAAAGGTAAATATGGTGTGCTATAGGCTACTAGGCGCTACAGTAGGAAGGGGATTCAAATGGCCCTGTTCATTGCGGTTTACCTGACACATGAAACGTGATGAATTGGGGGTATGCACTATCCACTTTAGCCGCCAGACGGCAGTAGGGTGTTGGACATCATAAAATGTGTTTGACCACAGCGTAAGTTGCTATGTATCATTTTCAGCAGACTGCATTGCAAAATGACGGACCCCTATTCCTGTCACAATGGTTGGGGCCATTTGAATCCCTGCCCTCCTGTAGCAGCTACACAACAGCCAAGCACACAAGCTAGACATACGTAACAAGTGCCCCTAATTCAGGGGTGTCAAACTAATTTTAGATCGGGGGCCACATGGAGAAAGATCTACTCCCAAGTGGGCCGGACTGGTAAAATCACGGCACGATAACTTAAAAATAAAGACAACTTCAGATTGTTTTCTTTGTTTAAAAATAGAACAAGCACATTCTAAATTTGTACAAATCATAATGTTGTTGGGTTTTTTTCTGTTAATTTTCAATCTATCAAGATAAAAACAATTATATCAAAATCAAATTACAGTATGTTATTTATGTAGTTTGATCATTTTCCTCGACTGATGTACCAACATCATGTGGTTTATTTTGTACATACAGGTAAAAGCCAGTAAATTAGAATATTTTGAAAAACTTGATTTATTTCAGTAATTGCATTCAAAAGGTGTAACTTGTACATTATATTTATTCATTGCACACAGACTGATGCATTCAAATGTTTATTTCATTTAATTTTGATGATTTGAAGTGGCAACAAATGAAAATCCAAAATTCCGTGTGTCACAAAATTAGAATATTACTTAAGGCTAATACAAAAAAGGGATTTTTAGAAATGTTGGCCAACTGAAAAGTATGAAAATGAAAAATATGAGCATGTACAATACTCAATACTTGGTTGGAGCTCCTTTTGCCTCAATTACTGCGTTAATGCGGCGTGGCATGGAGTCGATGAGTTTCTGGCACTGCTCAGGTGTTATGAGAGCCCAGGTTGCTCTGATAGTGGCCTTCAACTCTTCTGCGTTTTTGGGTCTGGCATTCTGCATCTTCCTTTTCACAATACCCCACAGATTTTCTATGGGGCTAAGGTCAGGGGAGTTGGCGGGCCAATTTAGAACAGAAATACCATGGTCCGTAAACCAGGCACGGGTAGATTTTGCGCTGTGTGCAGGCGCCAAGTCCTGTTGGAACTTGAAATCTCCATCTCCATAGAGCAGGTCAGCAGCAGGAAGCATGAAGTGCTCTAAAACTTGCTGGTAGACGGCTGCGTTGACCCTGGATCTCAGGAAACAGAGTGGACCGACACCAGCAGATGACATGGCACCCCAAACCATCACTGATGGTGGAAACTTTACACTAGACTTCAGGCAACGTGGATCCTGTGCCTCTCCTGTCTTCCTCCAGACTCTGGGACCTCGATTTCCAAAGGAAATGCAAAATTTGCATGGTTGGGTGATGGTTTGGGGTGCCATGTCATCTGCTGGTGTCGGTCCACTCTGTTTCCTGAGATCCAGGGTCAACGCAGCCGTCTACCAGCAAGTTTTAGAGCACTTCATGCTTCCTGCTGCTGACCTGCTCTATGGAGATGGAGATTTCAAGTTCCAACAGGACTTGGCGCCTGCACACAGCGCAAAATCTACCTGTGCCTGGTTTACGGACCATGGTATTTCTGTTCTAAATTGGCCCGCCAACTCCCCTGACCTTAGCCCCATAGAAAATCTGTGGGGTATTGTGAAAAGGAAGATGCAGAATGCCAGACCCAAAAACGCAGAAGAGTTGAAGGCCACTATCAGAGCAACCTGGGCTCTCATAACACCTGAGCAGTGCCAGAAACTCATCGACTCCATGCCACGCCGCATTAACGCAGTAATTGAGGCAAAAGGAGCTCCAACCAAGTATTGAGTATTGTACATGCTCATATTTTTCATTTTCATACTTTTCAGTTGGCCAACATTTCTAAAAATCCCGTTTTTGTATTAGCCTTAAGTAATATTCTAATTTTGTGACACACGGAATTTTGGATTTTCATTTGTTGCCACTTCAAATCATCAAAATTAAATGAAATAAACATTTGAATGCATCAGTCTGTGTGCAATGAATAAATATAATGTACAAGTTACACCTTTTGAATGCAATTACTGAAATAAATCAAGTTTTTCAAAATATTCTAATTTACTGGCTTTTACCTGTATGTAGCATCATCTACAAAGATACAAATAATTGCTATTATGACATCTAGTGGACACATTTAGAACAGCTGTTTCTTTCATTCAAAACTTTCAGGTTAATTTGTATACTTAGCAAACTCATCCCGCGGGCCGGATAAAGCCTGTTAGCCCCCTGCCCTAATTGAACAATATTGCAGTCTAAAACATGTGTCAATATAAACAAGTATCAAATAATTACAGTTGCAAACATGTCCGCACATTTATTGCATGAGTTGTTTTGGCCACTCGGGGTCACCAAAAACTAACTACCACTACACTTCAACTTAAAGACAGCTTAAGTTAGTGTTTTTCATACCTACCATGGTTACCATACTTTCACTTCATTTCACTTGATCAAACATTTTCTAACATTTCCACAATTCAACGGAAAAATGAACAAGTCATGACGTTGTATTATTGTTGTGTCATAAGATCCAGTAAGGTGGTATAGCTGACACCTGTTCAGAGACAGATGAAATAAAATGATTTCGACCGATATCGTATTGGATATCTAAGAAGAATATGTACCTCCAATAAAGGGGGGCCATTGAGGTACGTGTGGGATTGTTTTATGACCGGAAGGGAGGGGGGGTGGCTTCCACATACCTCTAAAATAGGGCGGTCAACGGGGGATTGATTTATGATAACAGGAAGTAGGCATGGCCTAAACCGGAAACAGGAATTATACATCATATCCGGCGGCTATTTTAATGTTGTAGTTTTTTAAAGCTGTCCGCCATCTTGGTTGTAGTCCTTAATGATTTATGACTCCTACAGGCTGACAAGGGTAGTACAGCTTGTAGTTTTGGCGTGTAGTACCCATCTTGGGTGGAGTCCAATAATTTGTCATTAAAAATTATGGATGTTAGTGTTTCTCCTAGGAGATCGTCCAAATGCATGATGAATCGCTATTCATGATTACATGCACTAGAGATGCGCGGATAGGCAATTATTTCATCCGCAACCGCGTCAGAAAGTCGTCAACCATCCGCCATCCACCCGATGTAACGTTTGATCAGAACTACACCCGCCCACCATCCGCCCGTTGTTATATATCTAATATTAATAAAAAAAATTAAAAAAAGGGTGAAAACTACGCGAATTGCACCTTGTGCAGACAAGATTTTTCGATCGGACACGGAGGAATTAGCGATGTAAAAGACCACGTTGGGACAAAAAAACACAAGTCTAATGCCGTTGCTAGCGATACAAGTGGAAAACTTTCAACGTTTTTCGTCGCCCAAACAGATTCTTTGGATGTGATAAATGCCGAAGTTTTATTTACGGAGGCAATAATTGAGCATGGACTTCCAATCGCACTGGCTGATCACATGGGACAGTTAATAATGTAATGCAACCTTTAAAAATCATTACGCGGTGATCGCGATCCCAAAAATAAACTTTTCTTGCATGATAATGTCCAGAAAAATTCGCTTTATATTACTATAGAGTCCTTTTAACGAATGAGTTTGATGGTTTATCACAAACCTTAAATGAAAGAAGTCCTTTGTTCTCCTGCACCATGCATGCGCAATCCTGTCGGCTGTATTTCACAGCACGACATACTGTAAAAAGTGTTTATACTATTTATACTTTCAATTAACAAATTGAAGTCTTGTGAAAGGTTGACAGGATAACTGGCATTAACTGTCAAAATAATTTCAAACTATTGAAGTTAGCTTACAGAATAAACATGTCAATCAACCCATATGATTTTTGCTGTAATATTTTTGTTTTGAAAAGTCACTGTGACTGATAGAAAAGTGATGGTTTTAGCAACATTTTAACCTGTCTGAATGCTAATAGTCATTTTGCGTCGGGGGGCGAAGCCCTGAACCCTCCACCAGGACTTTGTCCTGGACCTACCGGGGCCTGCGGCCCTTGGACCCTGGCTACTAGGTTTTTCTGATTTAAAAGTTGGCAGGTATGGTGAGGTTATAAAGCTTTTGCCTGTTAAAGAAAGTAGAATGATCCAATGCACAGACATTCGCGTGCCACGCTGTCACGACCCAGACGCACACCAGTGCGCAATCATATGGGAGCCGCGCTGAGCGCACCTCCAAGCGCGTCTCGCTGCCGGCGACAGCCAGGTATGGGCCCGACGCTCCAGCGCCATCCATTTTCAGGGCTAGTTGATTCGGCAGGTGGGTTGTTACACACTCCTTAGCGGGTTCCAACTTCCATGGCCACCGTCCTGCTCTCTATATCAACCAGGGTGAGCCCCACCCCTTTCATGAGCGCACTACGCGCGGAGTGACCCCTGTTACGCGCCCCCGGCAACAGGGGTGGCAAGCAGGTAAGCTGCGCGGGCGGAGCGCGCGGAGTGACCCATGTTACGAGCCCCCGGCCACGGGGGTGGCGGGCAGGTAAGCTGCTTACCTGCTGCGCGTGACGCCGGCCGCGGCGAAAGCGGACGAGGCGGGGTGTCGGTGCGGTGGGCGCGGTAGTGACCCTGGACGTGCGTCGGGCCCTTCTCGCGGATCGCCTCAGCTACGGCTCCCGGTGGGGCCCTCTCGGGGGAAGGAGCCTCGGTCCCGGACCCCGGCGAGGCGTCCCTTCTCCGCTCCGTAAAAGTGTCCATCTCTTTTCTTTTTTTTTCTTCTGTTGTGGCATATGCAGCAGGTGCCTGCTCGTTTTTCGTATGTGGGTAACAACATTTAACTATGTATATATATTTCCGAATTGGTTTAACTGCCACCCGCAAAAAAAAAAAAAAAAAAAAAAATTAATCCGCCCGACCCGACCCGCGAGCGGATAAAATCTTAGTTTTTTTAATTTCATCCGCCCGATCCGCGGATAATCCGCGGACTCCGCGGTTGTGTCCGCAAACCGCGCATCTCTAACATGCACATAATGACAGTTACCACAGAGAGCTAACAAATGCTAGTTCCTGTGGATTAGTGTTGGTTATTTTTCCCTAACCGGGATTGCCTTTAACGCGGTCACATATGATATACCACCGAAGCAGCATTATCAATCAATCAATCAATGTTTATTTATAAGTGTCTCAAAGGGCTGCACAAGCCACAACGACATCCTTGGTTCAGAGCACACATAAGGGCAAGGAAAAACTCACAACCCAGTGGGATGTCGATGTGAATGACTATGAGAAACCTTGGAGAGGACCGCAGATGTGGGTGACCCCCCCCCCCCCCCCCCCCCCCCCTCTCTCTAGGGGAGACCGGATGCAATGGTCGTCGAGTGGGTCTAGCATAATATTGTGAAAGTCCAGTCCATAGTGGATCTAACATAATAGTGAGAGTCCAGTCCATAGTGGGGCCAGCAGGAGACCATCCCGAGCGGAGACGGGTCAGCAGCGCAGAGATGTCCCCAACCGATGCACAGGCGAGCGGTCCACCCCCGGGTCCCGACTCTGGACAGCCAGCACTTCATCCATGGCCACCGGACCTGTGCCCCCCTCTCCCGTGTGGAGGGGGGGGGGGGGGGCACAGGTCCGCAGAGGAGAAAAGAAAAGAAACGGCAGATCAACTGGTCTAAAAAGGGGGTCTATTTAAAGGCTAGAGTATACAAATGAGTTTTTAGATGGGACTTAAATGCTTCTACTGAGCATATATCATAGTGGTATATCATATGTGACCATGTTAAAAGCAAGAGTTTTTGCTTCGTCAGAAACGTGGTCGCTATGATGCTGTTTCGTCGGTATACCTTATATATCGATATCAGCAAATACTCAAGGCTTCAATGTCGGTATCATAACGGAAGTGAACAAGTTGGATCGGTACACCTCTATAAGTGTGTAGCCTGGCGGTGGCAGGGGCTGCATGAGTGCTGTAAGCTGCGGTTCATTAAGGGAAACATGTACTGTGTGACATTGGAGAAACTGGGCTTGGTCTAATGCCATCCTTAGGAGATTGCTATGATACGCTGCCCAATAATGACGTCAAACACTCGTATAAGTGCAGTTCTCCAGTGGTGCATGCAGGCTGCCACAGCCAGGGTGACATTTTTACCACCTGTTCTGCAAGTCTCTCTGTGGGCAGCGGTTTTAAGAGCACCTTCGGAATGTGTGCGTGCATTTTAACTGCCGCCGCTTTTGTGTGGGAAAAGTCCCGATTTGAATACGGTTTCCGAGCATCTTTACGGTCATGATCGGGGACTTCTTCGTGTCCTCTCCAATGAGGGCAAACCAAGCAGCTTTATAGGGCTAAGTATTCCCTACCTGACGTTTGGAAGGTGTCAGTGCCATATTATGTTTTACGACACCATTAGCCATGTGAGTGCATGAGCAGGGCCAATGCAATTAGCATGCCAAGTGGCCATTTATGATTGGTTTAAAGGAGCTCCATCAAGCCCCTGTACAAAAATAAGCATGAATTCTAATTTAGCGGCTAATGAACAGCAGGGATTTAGGTTAATATTTTTAGACAACATTTATGGAGGGGATTAAACCCTCTGCGTGTATAAAGGGGGTCAAATGCAGGATAGTTAAAGGGTGATGGGTTGCCAGATGCTGGTGCTCACGTTCACTCGGGGTCTCTTTCACCTTTGCTTTGTCCTTCTGTGGCAACTTTGAAACTTTTTTAGGTCCGCATACTCTTTTCACGCCATGTTATGGTGCACCTTGGGATGGCCACCAAATGTGTTACTATTATAGGCACCGATTGGATACCCTCGGTATGGATTATTATTAATATATGGATTCACGTAAAATCAAACGGAATCATATTTCGATACCTTTGTTGCATACAAGGTCATGTCCGGTTGCAGACTAAACACCGGCTCAAACACTTGGCTGGGAAACAAGCACTCAAGCAGCACTCTCTCCAGGTAATGTAATCTCTGGTCATACCAAAGACTACAACAATGGGACCCATACCTCCCTGCTTCAAGGGGTTGGAATTGGGGGTTAAATCACCAAAATGATTCCCGAGCGCGGCCACCACTGCTGCTCACTGCTCACCTCACCTCTCAGGGGGTGGAACAAGGGGATGGGTCAAATGCAGAGAGTAATTTCACCACACTTACTGTGTGTGTGTGACTATTAGTGGTACTTTAACTTCAACTTGTTTAATGTTGTAATTTTCAATGACAACAAGGCAAGTATGCATCATAGAAAACGCCCAAACCTACAGTAAAGCTCTACTTTTCCGAAATGTGCTAGCTCGATGCTAATTGGCTTTGCTGTATACATGCTACTTATTAAAGATTAAATTATGATTTCAACACTTCCAAAATTGGTAATCTAAATTATAACTAAGATGCACGTTACAATCTAAATACAATACCTACAGTATGAACACGTTGTAGGGTGCAACATAATACTTGACTGGCACATTCAGCTTCATGGCAAAGACTACTTCCGAGGAAAGCAACACTGTAGATTATACACTAATGCCATCTAATGTTTTGGAATTGCAACTGCAAGCAACATCTACGGGTGAAACTCCAAAAATTTGAATAATGTGCAAAAGTTCAAATGTGAAACTAATATGTGATATAAATGCATTACTCAAAGTAGGATCTATTTCAAGCCTTTATTTGTTACAATTTGGATGATCATGGCTTTTTTGAAAACCCCACATTTTCTGAGATTTTCAATTTGAGGTTTTCATAAACTGTAAGCCATAATTATCAAAATTCTGTCGAAGTTGTTACTATTTGTACATGTTTTATTACCTTTACTGTCCAGCGTTCCTCTGAGGGAGCCCTCTGCATCAGGGATTATAATCAGCCATGGCTGTGGGGGCGCTATGTTTCAGGGTCCTGGTGGCCGTGGTCTGATGACCTCCTGGTGCAGACGGCTCCAGTGATAGTGTTTCTTCACCTGGCTCCTCTGACATGCATTCATCTGTGTATGTGTGTATTTGAGTAAGTGTGCTTGTGTATGTGATTGGGCGAGGTGGGCAATCAGGTATAGTTTTTAAGCCTGTAAAACATTTTGTTTTGCATTTCTTTTGTGTATAAAAAGCTCTTCATAAATAACGTTTGATTAGATTTAAACAGAAGGCTAGAAATAATTTGACTTGCATGTTATGAGCCTATGTCATATATTAGTTAGACCTTGTAAATCTAATTGCTGGAATAAACAAACTTTTGCATGATATTCAGCTTTTTTTAGTTTACCTGTAATGCTTGCAAATGAGATTCAGTAGTTGAAGAAAACAATATATAAAAACTGCACATCACAGTTGTCATATTCACCTCATTACATAAAACAAATGTGATGGTTTTATTAAATAATTAACATTTATTATAGAGATTGACTGATTTCAGGACCGATACCGATTATTAGTAGTCAAGAGGGCCGATTACTGGCATTTGGAGCCGATATTCATTTGCAGTAAGAGTTAATTCAACATAAAAAGTATATGTCAGTAAACAGCTAGGTGGATAAGGCTTCAAGTTGTTTTTTTTATACATTTTTTTTAGTAAAAGTGAGACTAGACTGCAGTGCTCATGCTGTAGTTAATTTAGCAGCAAATACAACACCATTACGTGTGTTTTTAATTCAATTTTTACACTTATTTTACCACCATAGAGTGTTAAAGGTTTCTTAAAGGCCTACCGAAACCCACTACTACCGACCATGCAGTCTGATAGTTTATATATCAATGATGAAATCTTAACATTGCAACACATGCCAATACGGCCGGGTTTGCTTACTAAAGTGTGATTTTAAATTTTGCGCCAAAATATCTTGCTGAAAACGTTTCAGTATGATGACGCCTGCGCGTGACGTCAGGGATTGTAGAGGACATTTTGGGACAGCATGGTGGCCAGCTATTAAGTCGTCTGTTTTCTTCGCAAAATTCCACAGTATTCTGGACATCTGTGTTGGTGAATCTTTTGCAATTTGTTCAATGAACAATGGAGACAGCAAAGAAGAAAGCTGTAGGTGGGAAGCGGTGTATTGCGGCCGGCTGCAGCAACACAAACACAGTCGGTGTTTCATTGTTTACATTCCCGAAAGATGACAGTCAAGCTTTACCATTGGCCTGTGGAGAACTGGGACAACAGAGACTCTTACCAGGAGGACTTTGAGTTGGATACGCAGACGCGGTACCGTGAGTACGCAGCTGCGGCTTCCAAACATTTGATCGCTTGCCCGTACGTGCGTGCCGCTATGTGCATGTCACGTACGTAACTTTGGGGACTTTGGGGAAATATATGTGCTGTATGAACTTTGGGGAGGTGAACAGTACTTTGGGCTGTGGGATTGAGTGTGTTGTGCAGGTGTTTGAGTTGTATTGGCGGGTTATATGGATGGGAGGGGGTTTGTTATGCGGGATTAATTTGTGGCATATTAAATATAAGCCTTGTTGTGTTGTGGCTAATAGAGTATATATATGTCTTGTGTTTATTTACTGTTTTAGTCATTCCCAGCTGAATATCAGGTCCCACCCGCCTCTCACAGCATCTTCCCTATCTGAATCGCTCCCACTGCCCTCTAGTCCTTCTCTCTCACTTTCCTCATCCACAAATCTTTTATCCTCACTCAAATTAATGGGGATATCGTTGCTTTCTCGGTCCGAATCGCTCTCGCTGCTGGTGGCCATGATTGTAAACAATGTGCAGATGTGAGGAGCTCCACAACCTGTGACGTCACGCGCATATCGTCTGCTACTTCCGGTACAGGCAAGGCTTTTTTATCAGCGACCAAAAGTTGCGAACTTTATCGTAGATGTTCTCTACTAAATCCTTTCAGCAAAAATATGGCAATATCGCGAAATGATCAAGTATGACACATAGAACGGACCTGCTATCCCCGTTTAAATAAGAAAATCGCATTTCAGTAGGCCTTTAATTACAGTAAATGCAAAAAATCCTCACATTTATTGGTGCAATACTTTGGTCAATTTTGACTGATATTTTAGGTCAAAGCATATACTAATTGTGTAAATGTATCAATACATGCTTTAAGTACATAATGTATGTGTAAGGTACTTTTTGAAAACATTAGACCGGATGTGGCGCACTGGGCTATTATTGTGAAGGGGGAAGTGTGCTGTGCTGTTGTTTTCAACTTGACAAGTGAAAAAAGGTTAAGGTTGTAAAAAAAAAGAAAAAAAAAGATGTTTGTACATTGACGTTGCATCTATGATGTCGTTCACAACCACACAAGCAGTTGTGTTGTGTGTGTATGGATTGTTCATGCTAGCTTTAGATTCATAGTTTCACTGTTGTTTCAAGTGGCCATCTCTACATTGTTTAGTGTATGACGCGTTTTGGGGGTGCATGAGCGTCACACACATCACTTTTCCAAACAAATGTTCCTTCTTATCACAATGACATCAATTCAGTCACATCAATTTCCCTTTTATGTACATTTCCAGTATCTTTATTTATTTTTTGCGTTTATCAGCAGATTCCGTTTTATTGTCCAATTATGTGACTCCGTCCGCGGTTATTTTAGCGCGGAAATAATATGCCTTACTTCCTTTTGTTGACTTTAGTGATGATTGATTAGGCATACAGGCATTGTGTCGATTAAAAAGTAGCAACCATGGTGACATCCCAAACTTCTAGTAGACGTAATTTTTTTCACTCAGGCGCTCGCTCATCCGTTTCACCGTCACAAGCTCCAGAATTTGAATACACGTTACGCTGCCCATTAATAATTTTTTTTCAATTATCGTATTTTCATGATCGTGAAAAGCCATAATCAAAACTAAAATCAAAATTTGATGAATTGTCCAGCCCTGCTGTCTACTTCACTAAATATTTGTATTTACTAAATACTGGTATCATGTAGTGTTGTCCTAATACCAATATTTTGGTACCGGAACCAAAATTGTTTTGATACTTTTCGGTACTTTTCTAAAAAAGGGGACCACAAAAAATGGCTTTATTGGCTTTATTTTAATAAAAAATATTTGGGTACATTAAACATATGTGTCGTATTGCAAGTTTGTCCTTAAATAAAATAGTGAACATACAAGACAACTTGTCTTTTAGTAGTAAGCAAGCAAACAAAGGCTCCTAATTTAGCTGCTGACGTATCCAGTACCATATTGTGTCTGTAGCGTCCCGGAAGAGTTGGTGTTGCAAGGGATTGTGGGTATTGGTTCTGTTGTGTTTATGTTGTGTTGCGGTGCGGTGCGGATGTTCTCCAGAAATGTGTTTGTCGTTCTTGTTTGGTGTGGATTCACAGTGTGGTGCATGTTTGTGAATGTTGATGTTGTTTTATAGGGCCACCCTCAGTGTGATAGGTGTGGCTGTTGACTAAGTATGCTTTGCGTTCACTTGTGTGTGTGTGTTTTAGAAATTGACGTGATCATTAAAAGTTCAATTGATCGCACATTGCGTCAGCAATTCTTGACATCTTCAAGCAAAGACGTTTGTCAAACCCATCCAACGCTACATTGGTGTCAGAAGTGGGATGGCTTTCTCAAAGAAGCTTGAAGATCTTATCAAGTGCTGGGAGAATGCATTTCCGGACGAAGACCACCTGCCTCGTCACCAGGAAGAGGAAAGGAACAAGCGCCGCCCTGGTGGATTGGAGGCTCAACTACCTCATCAACAAGTAAATGAGAGGAACTTGCGCCGCCCTAGTGGACGGGAGGCTCATCCATTTGGAGGAAGAATGGAAGTTCAAAATGATGGGATAAGATTGGAAGTTCAGCCAGATGGAAGAAGTGCGCCTCGTGTGGGAAGGAGTGCCTGGCGAAGAAGTGCCTCTCCTGCGGTGATGGTGGACACAAATTCCCTGCGAGATGACTACAGGCCAAGCATCGCCACACCAAAGCTTCCTCACTATAGTGGAGAAGGCTCTATTGAATCCTTCCTTCTCCAGGTCCAGCTAGCAGCACGTTTGAATGGCTGGTCTGATGTGGCAACCGCAGGGCATGTGGCGCTGTCCCTGGAAGGCCCAGCCCTACAGTGTTTGGTCGATCTACAAGAGGAGGAATTGGCTGATTGGGGGGCCATGCGTGAGGCTCTTCAACGACGTTACGGGCGACCAATCCATGCAGACGAAGCACGAGAGCAGCTGTACAAGCGGCGACGCCTTTTGGGAGAAAGTCTCGGAGCTTATGCTGCCGACCTTCGCCGTCTGGTGCGAAGGGGCCACCCAGCGTTTCCAGAAGTATTACAGGAAGAGCTCACCGTGCAAGCCTTTGTCCGTGGTCTACAGCCTGAACGACTTCGGGAACATCTCAGACTGTTTGCTAAACACTCTCTCTCTCCCGCATTGACTGAAGCCGAACGTGTGGAGCACGTTCTGTGTCCAGATGGCCGCCGTGATGTTCCGCGAGTCCGCCAGGCTGGATGGGACGGGACAGAACGAGAGGGAGCCGACCAAGTGACTGCAACGCCACGGCCACGCTCCTCCCGGAGAAGGCAGACCGAAGTGAACTGTTACCGCTGCGGTGTCCCTGGCCACATTGCAAGACACTGTCCAGCCCCTGCCCCCATTGATGTTGCCGCTGAGGCGTCGTCAAACTAGAGAGGGGTGTCAGTGTCGGGGAACTGACACCCGGGATGGTTTCCACTGTACCCGAATGTGATGCACAGCGCCTGGGCCGCCTGGGCAGGGCCCGGGGGCTATACCTGGAATGTGAGCTTGATGGAACAGTCTGCAGAGCCCTGGTTGACACGGGGTCCACTATCTCCATCATCCGGCCGGGTGTCCTTCCCCACTTGCAACACAGCTTGCCATCAGGCTGGACTAACACCAACGCCCGAATTACAACCGTCACAGGGAGCAAGGCTGCCATGCTGGGCAAAGGGACAGTGTGCATTAAGGTGGCGGGTCAAGAGATACGACATCCATTCTGGCTGGCCAACATTCAAGACCCCTGTATTGTTGGGCTTGACCTGTTGGAGATGTGGAGAGCTGTGGTCGATGTGCCTAGGGCCATGCTTCATCTTGGTGAGAAAACAGTTTCCCTCCAGGGTACTGATGAGCCAGGCGCCTGCAGAGTGACAGCCCCCACAGAGCCATCCGCGGCTACGGCCTTCATGGTGGACCAGAAGAAGTCTCACCCTAACCCTTCTACTAATAGGCCGCCTACTATAGAGACCCAGCAGGCTATTGCAGAACTGTTTGAGCGAAGCAGTCAAGGCCTGGATACCACCCAGCAGGAGCGACTGAAAAGCTTACTGAATGCCTTCCAAGACATTTTTGCAGCGAAAGATGAAGACTGCATGCACACCAGTCTCGTACTCCACGACATCGACACAGGAGACGCACGACCAATCCGGCTACACCCACGCCGTCTGCCCCTTGCCAAACGAGTGGCTGCCCAAGAGAAAATCGAGGAGATGCGCCAGGCGGGCGTCATCGAGCCCTCCAGCAGTCCATGGGCAGCACCCGCAGTTCTGGTCAAGAAGAAGGACGGCTCGTGGCGGTTCTGCGTCGACTACAGACGGCTCAACGATGTAACACGCAAGGACTCCTACCCGTTGCCGCGCATAGATGATACGCTGGACTACATCACTGGCTCCTCCTGGTTCAGCTCCCTGGATCTCCGCAGTGGCTATTGGCAGGTGGAGTTGGCCGCCGAAGCTCGACCAAAGACAGCGTTCACAATAGGTCAAGGACTCTGGCAGTTCAAGGTGATGCCGTTCGGGCTTTGCAACGCACCTGCCACGTTTGAGCGGTTGATGGAGAGAGTGCTGGCATCCTTCCCCCGTGATCGCTGTGTGGTGTACCTGGATGACCTCCTGGTGCATGCTTCAGGATTTAAGGGGGCTCTACAGAACCTCCAGCATGTGCTCCAGGCCATTCGTCAGGCTGGGCTGCGATTGAATCCCAAAAAGTGCCATTTGCTTTGGCGTGAAGTTTCCTTCCTGGGGCATGTCGTCAGTGGGCAAGGTGTTGCCACTGATCCAGCCAAAGTTGCCACTGTCCGTAACTGGCCGGCGCCAAGGGATGTTAAAGAGTTGCGGAGTTTCTTGGGACTGGCATCCTATTACCGGAGATTCATCAAGGACTTTGCAACCATTGCTGGCCCCTTGCACCAGCTCACACACAAGGGACAGTTATTTGAATGGACTGACAGCTGCAATGAGGCCTTTGCACAGCTGCGAGAGGCCTTGGTCCGAGCCCCAGTGTTGGCCTACCCAGACCCCAGCCGACCTTTTGTGGTTGATACAGATGCCAGTGATGTCGGCGTGGGGGTTGTGCTGTCACAAGAAGGGAATCACGGTGAGCAGGTTGTGGCCTTTTACAGTCGGGGGCTGAGCAAGCCAGAGCGGAACTACTGCGTCACCCGTCGGGAATTGTTGGCAATTGTCCTGGGCCTTCGTCATTTCCGTCCCACCTTTATGGTCAACGGTTTGTGTTGCGGACGGATCATGCCTCCCTCACCTGGTTGCTGAACTTCAAGGAACCCGAGGGGCAGCTGGCCAGGTGGGTCGAGATCTTGCAGGAATATGACTTCACGATTTCTCATCGACCAGGCCGCCTGCACGGCAATGCTGATGCACTGTCCAGACGGCCCTGTGAGGAGGCGTGTCGTTTCTGCCAGCGGGCGGAAGAGCGGTGCATGCCAGACCCATCAGTAGCTGCAGTCAGGCAACATGACATCTCAGTCGACCTGGACAGCTTCACCCCCCAACAATTGATCGACCATCAAAGACAAGACCCAGTGCTTGAGAGAGCTCGCAGCTGGGTGGGGACACAGCAGCGACCGGAATGGGCCACAGTGGTGCACTTGGACACTGAGACCAAAGCACTGTACTCCCAGTGGGACAGCCTCCTGTTGTCTCGCGACCTGCTATATCGTCGCTGGGAAGCCCCGACAGGACAACATGCTGCCCTCCAACTTGTGGTGCCCCGTGTGCTGCGGCCTCAGGTCCTCGAAGTGATGCATGGCTTCCCAGGGACTGGCCATTTTGGAGTGACCAAGACCTTGCTCCGACTGAGGCAGCGCTTTTACTGGCCAGGCTGTCGCCGTGACGTGGAGATGCACGTCCACCGTTGTGATGCCTGCACAGCAAAGAAAGGCCCCACACGCCGCTCCCATGCTCCCCTACAGCAGTTCCAGGTGGGGGCCCCCATGGAACGAGTGGGTGTGGACATTCTCGACCCATTTCCGGTCACTGATAGCGGAAACCGTTACATCTTGGTGGCCATGGATTACTTCACGAAATGGCCAGAAGCGTATGCAGTACCCGACCAGAGCGCTGCGACAACGGCAGAGAGATTGGTTTCGGAGATGTTCTGCCGATTTGGAGCTCCAGAGGAGTTGCACAGTGACCAGGGACGGAACTTCGAGTCCCAGGTATTCCAAGAGGTGTGCCGTCGCCCGGGTGTGAAAAAGACTCGCACCACGCCGCTGCATCCTCAGAGTGACGGATTGGTGGAGCGTTTTAATAGAACCTTGGCCACACAACTTGCCATCCTCACCGATAAGCGGCAGAGAGACTGGGATTTACACCTCCCACTCATTCTTTGGGCCTACAGGACAGCGGTGCAGGAGTCCACACGCTGCACCCCTGCATCATTGATGTTTGGTCACGAACTGCGCACACCTGTTGATTTGGTTTTTGGCCCAGCCTCAGAACCAGAAGTGAGAGGAGCACCGGGCCTGGACTACTACTACAACCTTGTGGAGCGGCTGCGGGAGAATCACGATTTTGCCCGCACCAGCCTGACGGAGGCTGGGGTCCAACAGAAGCGGGCATATGACCTCCGCAGTCGAGGCCAGGACTTTGAACCAGGCGCGCATGTCTGGGTCTATAACCCGGTGAGAAAGAAAGGACTCTCCCCGAAGCTCACCAGCCACTGGGTGGGACCCTGCAAGGTCCTCCAGAAGTTGTCCGACGTGGTCTATCGGATACGACTGGCACCTCGGAACCGGCTGGTGGTGCTGCACCGAGACCGCTTGGCCCCATACCAGCCATTGGACCAGAGCCGGGGGAACTTGGAGTCAAGCACCCTGCCGCAGGGGGAGATACCCCCAGGAAGCAACGAGGATGCTGAGGTAACCCCCACTTCCGACCTACCTGCAGACAGTGGTAGCAGCCAGCCGACATCAGAGGGGCGTCGACGACGCCGGTTGCCTCAGCACTTGCGGGACTTTGTGATGAACGCATGGGCTGTTGGGGACAACGAACCCAGCTAGGTGGGGGCTGTGTAGCGTCCCGGAAGAGTTGGTGTTGCAAGGGATTGTGGGTATTGGTTCTGTTGTGTTTATGTTGTGTTGCGGTGCGGATGTTCTCCAGAAATGTTTGTCGTTCTTGTTTGGTGTGGATTCACAGTGTGGTGCATGTTTGTGAATGTTGATGTTGTTTTATAGGGCCACCCTCAGTGTGATAGGTGTGGCTGTTGACTAAGTATGCTTTGCGTTCACTTGTGTGTGTGTGTTTTAGAAATTGACGTGATCATTAAAAGTTCAAATAATCGCACATTGCGTCAGCAATTCTTGACTTCTTCAAGCAAAGACGTTTGTCAAACCCATCCAACGCTACATGTCATTTATCATTCTATTATTTTGTCAACATTATAAAAGACAAGCTGTAAAAATACATTATTAATCTACTTGTTCATTTACTGTTAATATCTGCTTACTTTCTCTTTTAACATGTTCTATCTACACTTCTGTTCAAATATAAAAATCACTTATTCTTCTGTTGTTTGATACATTACATTAGTTTTGGATGATACCACAAATTTGGATATCAATCCGATACCAAGTAGTTACAGGATCATACATTGGTCATATTCAAAGTCCTCATGTGTCCAGGGACGTACTTCCTGAGTTTATAAACATAATACACATTAAAAAAAACGAAAGAAGATGCCAAAAAATATTGACGTAATTATAGTAGTATCGACGAGATATGCTACTGTACTTGGTATCATTACAGTGGATGTCAGGTGTAGATCCACCCATGGCATTTGTTTATATTTTGATGCCGGTGAGCTACGGTGTGTAGTGAAACATGTTTAGCTATTCCTCGTCCTGCAGGGATGATATGAGTGCGGCTGGACTTTAGCCGCTAGCTAGCTAGCCATGTCTTAAATGGTTTATACTTGTACAGCGTTTTTCTACCTTTAAGGAACTCAAAGCGCTTTGACACTATTTCCACATTCACCCATTCACACACACATTCACACACTGATGGTGGGAGCTTCCATGCAAGGCCCTAACCACGACCCATCAGGAGTAAGGGTGAAGTGTCTTGGTCAAGGACACAACAGACGTGACTAGGTTGGTAGAAGGTGGAGATCGAACCAGGAACCCTCAGGTTGCTAGCACGGCCACTCTCCCAACTGCGACACGCCGCCCCCAGCGTTTTAAAGCATTTCAGTATTATAACTTCACCTTTATCGTTAGTTTTTAAGCCAAAATGTGTCCATTCTCCCTCTTCTGTCTACACACTGTGTCTGCTTGTAAGTACTCTGTGTGTGTGCGCTGCTGAACATGCTCCTCTGCTCGTAAACCAGCAATGACGTGACGTGATGACGACGGGAGCGCGGGGGGGTATAGTACTGTATATGATTCATTAGTACTGTACTATACTAATACCGGTATACCTTACAACCCTAGTATCGTGTGTATATTGTGTGTGTCAGTGACGTGCAGTCACTAGAAGCAGGTGAGGCAGGGCCTCACCTGCCATCATGGAATGAAAACAAAATGTAAAAAGAAAAAAAAATTATTAAATTGTTAAATGTATCCAGTGATTATACTATAAAGTTATTTTCCATTTAACAGTTTTAGATTATTTTTATTCAAAATCGCTGAATTTTCACATTTGCCGTTCAAATACTGAGAAGAGACGGTGCGGTGAACAGCAGCCAGTTGAGGCATGTCACTCAGTGCCTCAACATGGATTCCGGACTCGGCTAACTGCTGGCCTGCTGTGCAGTGAGACCGTATAGCTATATGAATTATTTTATACATTTCCATAGTTTAGTTAGCTGAGGTATATAATGTACAGTGTATTTTGTCAACAACTGTATGTGTGCAACGTATTTTTTGTGCTGAGCAATCATAAAACGGCTGCGAAGACACACTGGCTGAGGCCCGCGTAATCCCGCCTCCTGGTGCCGGTTAATGCACCCCCCGACGGGAGCGCCACACCAACCACAGCCCACACCCAAACCCTCCACATGCAAGACCGAATCCACTCAAAAAAAGTCACTTAACAAGAAGCCAAAAAGTGCAAAAACAACAATGCTCGCGCCGTAGGAGCCGTGAACGACTGCAGGGACACAACATTAGGTACACCTGCAGACTGCAGCACGGATTTCATATTTCATTCATTCACAACTCCTCCAACACGAACATTATTGTTTTTGCACTTTTTAGCTTCTTATTGAGCTGCTGCATTTTTTGGTTGGGTTGTTTATTTCTTTTGAGTAACTTACTTCTACATTTCTAAAAGGGGAGGAATGTAATGGAGTGATCTATGTTTGTCTGTTGCTATCTCCTGGTTAATGTTGGCTATAGCGTACTGTGGTTAGTTTTTGGTTGACCAACGATTTACGTGGTGTTGCGCACCTGACGTCAAGTGTGTTGAGTCTGTTCTGAAGTCTACAGTAAAGAGACGTACTTCATCACCTCGCCTGGTTATTGCCTCCAACTCAATATGTTACATAAAGGTAAGACCATAATAAAAAAATGTTTTATTAAATGTGCTTTTTTGTTTGCTACAGTTTGTATGTGTAAAGTTAAAGTTAAGTTAAAGTATCAATGATTGTCACACACACTAGGTGTGGTGAAATTTGTCCTCTGCATTTGACCCATCCCCTTGATCACCCCCTGGGATGTGAGGGGAGCAGTGGGCAGCAGCGGCACCGCGCCCGGGAATAATTTTTGGTGATTTAACCCCCAATTCCAACCCTTGATGCTGAGTGCCAAGCAGGGAAGAATGCTGGTATGAGCTTTTAAACATAACCCGTTAACTGCTGCCAATCAAATGGTGAATATGTTTGTAAATCTGACTGTGATGAAGTCAGTGCCTCACCAGCCATCAACCTCACCGCACGTCACTGGTGTGTGTGTATATATATATATACTGTATATCTAAGTATATTGTATCTGCTGATGTCGTTGTAAAAAAAAGAAAAAAAAGCTGATTCCGATACAGGCCAAATATCGACGATAATCGGTTGATCTGTAATTTATTATTACACGGACATACACAAAAGTACCAAAAATAGTACCATTTAGTTCATCTCTTCTTGTATCTTCTTCTTGTTCTTCTGCTTTTTCCTTTTTCTTTGCCTTCTTTTTGTTGTTCTTCTTTCTTCTTCTTCCTTTGTCTTTTTAGTGTGTGTGTGACTATCATTGGTACTTTAACTTCATCCTCATTCTTCTTGTTCTTCTTATTATTATTTATTGTTATTGTGCTTCATCTCTTCTTGTATCTTCTTCTTGTTCTTCTGCTTTTTCCTTTTTCTTTGCCTTCTTTTTGTTGTTCTTCTTTCTTCTTCTACCTTTGTCTTTTTTTTCTTTGTCCTCTTTTTGTTCTTCCTTCTTACACTACTTCTTGTTTTTGTTATTCTATCTCTTCTTGTTGTTGTTCTTTTTGTTTTTGTTTTTCTTTGTCTTTTTTTTCTTTTTCTTCTTCTTCTTCCTTCTTCTTGAACTTGTTCTTCCTTCTTTGTCCTTCTTCTTTCTTTTTACTCTTCCTGTTCTTGTTTTTCTTCTTGTTCTTTTTCTTCTTCTTCATCATCCTTCTTTTTCTTTTTCTTCTTATTATTATTCTTTGTCTTCTTTTTATTCTTATTGTTCTCATTCTTCCTCCTTTTACTTCTGGTTCTTTGTCTTCTTCTTGATTTTGTTCTTCTTCTTGTTCTTCTTTTTGTCCTCGTTCTTTTTCTTCTTGTCCTTCTTTTTATTCTTCCTTCTTACACTACTTCTTCTTGTTTTTGTTCTTCTTTCTCTTCTTGTTGTTATTGTTCTTCTTCTTTTTGTTTTTCTTTTTCTTCTTCTTTTTCTTCTTCCTTCTTCTTGAACTTGTTCTTCCTTCTTTGTCCTTCTTTTTTCTTTTTACTCTTCTTGTTCTTGTTTTTCTTCTTCTTCTTTTTCTTCTTCTTCATCATCCTTCTTATTCTTTTTCTTCTTCTTATTATTATTCTTTGTCTTTTTTTTATTCTTATTGTTCTTATTATTTTCCTCTATCTTCGTCTTGTTCTTGTTCTTTCTTCTTGTTCTCATTCTTCCTTCTTTTACTTCTGGTTCTTTGTCTTCTTCTTGATTTTGTTCTTCTTGTTCTTCTTTTTTTCCTCGTTCTTTTTCTTCTTGTTCCTATTTATGTTTTTCTTGTTCATCATCTTCTTGTTTTTCGTGTTCTTCCTTTCTGCCCTTTCCTGTATTGATTCCCAGGTATCAGTTCAAAAGTGACAAGTACCACAGCAAATAGGTCAAAACTTTTTGTGAATTCTTATTTCCTCACTAGCCTGTGACGGTAAAATGCTGAATGTTTTAACTACTCAGACTTGGAACCATTTAAAAACCCTGACGCTCTCTTTGGTGTCACTGTAGATATACCTCCCAGTCCCAGTCAAAAATCATTAAAAGTTCATTTATCATATTGTGTTTTCTTGCTGTTCCTATCCAGCATAAACTGCATGCTTTGCTCCCCATTCCCCACCTCACCGTGCCTGCCTGCCCACACTGGCATCATCAAAACGCTGTCAAAGGTTGGCTATGAGAGGCAGGCTGCGGGATGTAACGGCGTTAACCGAAGCAGAGTACACGGCGCCCCTTCAGCCGAGCACACTTCAAAGCCTGTTCTGCACTTGTACTGTCAACATTTGGGTGAGGGGAAGGAGCGAGGGTGGAGCAGCCTTTGAGCACTGCTGGGTCTTTTACCCTCTTCTTGTCTGTGTTCCCTTCAACATCCCCTCGCACGCGCTACCAAATTGCTTATGTGCTCGCCGCATTTTCCGACTTTCACCCAATTGCGACTGCTTTTATTTTGCTAACGCCCCACTTTCTCATCGCCTCCTCTGCCTTTTCTTCTGTTTTGTACTTGAACTAGCGCTTGTTGTCTGCATTATTCTTTGTGGCTGCCTGCGTTGTTATTAGGTGAGGCGAGCAGGGAGCCAAGGGTATAGCATCAGGCAGGGCTGTCACCTGTGAGGGGGAATTGAACCTGTGACGCATGAGCCCCATTTTTTTTTATTCCCAACTGGCAGCTCCTCACAAAGAGAAAAAGCTTGTTTGATTGCGATATTGTTCCCCTCCACCCTCACCTTTTTGTTTTTGTCAATCCCCTTCGCTTCTTTATACTGACATGGAAACTTTTCTTTGTTTGTATGTGCATGCAAAGTTTTGGTGTTTGGACGAGAATGTCAGCACGCAGATTTAAATTGCCACGCTCCTTTTTTTTGTTGCCGTTGTAGGCGTTTGGCCATATAATGGGACCACTAACAGCCTGTGATTCTGTACAACAACTTGTCCTAGTTTTGGATGTGTACTGTCTTTTTTTAAACAATACGTGCACATTAGCTTTGTACTGACAGAGAAGCACATTGTGAGTTTGTTCTCACGAGGTGTCAATAGGATTTCACATTAAAAGTCATGTATTCCAGAAAAATGGTCGGAAATTCACGGCAAATCGATGTACCACGACCTCAAAATGGTGTCAAAATGACACCATAATTGGCTTTGACTCATATTTAAAAAAAAAAAAAGGCAAACACGTTATACATATATAAAGACAAATTGATTGATTGATTGAGACTTTTATTAGTAGGTTGCACAGTGAAGTACATATTCCGTACAATTGACCACTAAATGGTAACACCCCAATAAGTTTTTCAACTTGTTTAAGTCAGGGTCCTCCATAATAGGATTGCACAAAAAAACAATTCACATCTGAATCACGATTCTTAAAATTTTCAAAAATGTATTTAAAAATATTATATATATATATATATATCCATCCATCCATCCATCCATCTTCTTCCGCTTATCCGAGGTCGGGTCGCGGGGGCAGCAGACTAAGCAGGGAAGCCCAGACTTCCCTCTCCCCAGCCACTTCGTCCAGCTCCTCCCGGGGGATCCCGAGGCGTTCCCAGGCCAGCCGGGAGACATAGTCTTCCCAACGTGTCCTGGGTCTTCCTCGTGGCCTCCTACCGGTCGGACATGCCCTAAACACCTCCTTAGGGAGGCGTTCGGGTGGCATCCTGACCAGATGCCCGAACCACCTCATCTGGCTCCTCTCGATGTGGAGGAGCAGCGGCTTTACTTTGAGCTCCCCCCGGATGACAGAGCTTCTCACCCTATCTCTAAGGGAGAGCCCCGCCACCCGGCGGAGGAAACTCATTTCGGCCGCTTGTACCCGTGATCTTGTTCTTTCGGTCATAACCCAAAGCTCATGACCATAGGTGAGGATGGGAACGTAGATCGACCGGTAAATTGAGAGCTTTGCCTTCCGGCTCAGCTCCTTCTTCACCACAACGGATCGATACAGCGTCCGCATTACTGAAGACGCCGCACCGATCCGCCTGTCGATCTCACGATCGACTCTTCCCTCACTCGTGAACAAGACTCCGAGGAACTTGAACTCCTCCACTTGGGGCAAGATCTCCTCCCCAACCCGGAGATGGCACTCCACCCTTTTCCGGGCGAGAACCATGGACTCGGACTTGGAGGTGCTGATTCTCATCCCAGTCGCTTCACACTCAGCTGCGAACCGATCCAGTGAGAGCTGGATATATATATATATATATATATATATATATATATATATATATATATATATATATATATATATATATATATATACACAGTCACGATCAAAAGTTTGCATACACTTGTAAAGAACATAATGTCATGGCTGTCTTGAGTTTCCAATAATTTCTACAACTCTTATTTTTGTTGTGATAGAGTGATTGGAGCACATACTTGTTGGTCACAAAAAAACATTCATGAAGTTTGGTTCTTTTATGAATTTATTATGGGTCTACTGAAAATGTGACCAATTCTGCTGGGTCAAAAGTATACATACAGTAATGTTAATATTTCAATCAATCAATCAATCAATCTTTATTTATATAGCCCTAAATCACAAGTGTCTCAAAGGGCTGCACAAGCCACAACGACATCCTCGGTACAAAGCCCACATACGGGCAAGGAAAAACTCACCCCAGTGGGACGTCGATGTGAATGACTATGAGAAACCTTGGAGAGGACCGCATATGTGGGTAACCCCCCCCCCTCTAGGGGAGACCGAAAGCAATGGATGTCGAGTGGGTCTGACATAATATTGTGAGAGTCCAGTCCATAGTGGATCCAACATAATAGTAAGAGTCCAGTCCATAGTGGGGCCAGCAGGACACCATCCCGAGCGGAGACGGGTCAGCAGCGCAGAGATGTTCCCTGCCGATGCACAGGCGAGCGGTCCACCCCGGGTCCCGACTCTGGACAGCCAGCACTTCATCCATGGTCACCGGACCTGTGCCCCCCCCCCCTCAAGGAAAAGGGGAGCAGAGGAGAAAAGAAAAGAAACGGCAGATCAACTGGTCTAACAGGGGGGCTATTTAAAGGCTAGAGTATACAAATGAGTTTTAAGATGGGACTTAAATGCTTCTACTGAGGTAGCATCTCTAATTGTTACCGGGAGGGCATTCCATAGTACTGGAGCCCGAATAGAAAACGCTCTATAGCCCGCAGACTTTTTTTGGGCTCTGGGAATCACTAATAAGCCGGAGTTCTTTGAACGCAGATTTCTTGCCGGGACATATGGTACAATGCAATCGACAAGATAGGACGGAGCTAGACCGTGTAGTATTTTATACGTAAGTAGTAAAACCTTAAAGTCACATCTTAAGTGCACAGGAAGCCAGTGCAGGTGAGCCAGTATAGGCGTAATATGATCAAACTTTCTTGTTCTTGTCAAAAGTCTAGCAGCCGCATTTTGTACCAACTGTAATTTTTTAATGCTAGACATAGGGAGACCCGAAAATAATACGTTACAGTAGTCGAGACGAGACGTAACGAACGCATGAATAATGATCTCAGCGTCGCTAGTGGATAAAATAGAACGAATTTTAGCAATATTACGGAGATGAAAGAAGGCCGTTTTAGTAACACTCTTAATGTGTGACTCAAACGAGAGAGTTGGGTCGAAGATAATACCCAGATTAATATTTGGTTGCATGTCCCTTGGCAAGTTTCACTGCAATAAGGCACTTTTGGTAGCCATCCACAAGCTTCTGGTTGAATTTTTGACCACACCTCATGACAAAATTAGTGCAGTTCAGCTAAATGTGTTGCTTTTCTGACATGGATTGGGGTCATTGTCCTGTTGGAACACCCAACTGCGCCCAAGTCCCAACCTCCGGGCTAATGATTTTAGGTTGTCCTGAAGAATTTGGAGGGAATCCTCCTTTTTCATTGTCCCATTTACTCTCTGTAAAGCACCAGTTCCATTGGCAGCAAAACAAGCGCAGAGCATAATACTACCACCACCATGCTTGACGGTAGGAGTGGTGTTCCTGGGATTAAAAGCCTCACCTTTTCTCCTCCAAACATATTGCTGGGTAATGTGGCCAAACAGCTCAATTTGTGTTTCATCTGACATCACATGGACAAAGATAAGACCTTCTGGATGAAAGTTATGTGGTCAGATGAAACAAAAATTGTGCTGTTTGGCCATAATACCCAAAGTAATATATTGTTAGAATCGGTTTGAATCGAGAATCGATTCTGAATCAAATCATCACCCCAGGAATCGAATCACATCGTTACATGCCCAAAGATTCGCACTTAATTGGGTGTTAGTATGAAAATTTTACTTGTTACATGATACAGTAGTCGAACCTCGGATTCAGGAGGAACAGTGTGGTTTTCGTCCTGGTCGTGGAACTGTGGACCAGCTCTATACTTTTGGCAGGGTCCTTGAGGGTGCATGGGAGTTTGCCCAACCAGTCTACATGTGCTTTGTGGACTTGGAGAAGGCATTCGACCGTGTCCCTCGGGAAGTCCTGTGGGGAGTGCTCAGAGAGTATGGGGTTTCGGACTGTCTGATTGTGGCGGTCCGCTCCCTGTATGATCAGTGTCAGAGCTTGGTTCGCATTGCCGGCAGTAAGTCGGACACGTTTCCGGTGAGGGTTGGACTCCGCCAAGGCTGCCCTTTGTCACCGATTCTGTTCATAACTTTTATGGACATAATTTCTAGGCGCAGTCAAGGCGTTGAGGGGATCCGGTTTGGTGGCTGCAGGATTAGGTCTCTGCTTTTTGCAGATGATTTGGTCCTGATGGCTTCATCTGGCCAGGATCTTCAGCTCTCACTGGATCGGTTCGCAGCTGAGTGTGAAGCGACTGGGATGAGAATCAGCACCTCCAAGTCCGAGTCCATGGTTCTCGCCCGGAAAAGGGTGGAGTGCCATCTCCGGGTTGGGGAGGAGATCTAGCCCCAAGTGGAGGAGTTCAAGTACCTCGGAGTCTTGTTCACGAGTGAGGGAAGAGTGGATCGTGAGATCGACAGGCGGATCGGTGCGGCGTCTTCAGTAATGCGGACGCTGTATCGATCCGTTGTGGTGAAGAAGGAGCTGAGCCGGAAGGCAAAGCTCTCAATTTACCGGTCGATCTACGTTCCCATCCACACCTATGGTCATGAGCTTTGGGTTATGACCGAAAGGACAAGATCACGGGTACAAGCGGCCGAAATGAGTTTCCTCCGCCGGGTGGCGGGGCTCTCCCTTAGAGATAGGGTGAGAAGCTCTGCCATCCGGGGGGAGCTCAAAGTAAAGCCGCTGCTCCTCCACATCGAGAGGAGCCAGATGAGGTGGCTCGGGCATCTGGTCAGGATGCCACCCGAGCGCCTCCCTAAGGAGGTGTTTAGGGCATGTCCGACCGGTAGGAGGCCACGAGGAAGACCCAGGACACGTTGGGAAGACTATGTCTCCCGGCTGGCCTGGGAACGCCTCGGGATTCCCCGGGAGGAGCTGGACGAAGTGGCTGGGGAGAGGGAAGTCTGGGCTTCCCTGCTTAGGCTGCTGCCCCCGCGACCCGACCTCGGATAAGCGGAAGAAGATGGATGGATGGATGGATGATACAGTATCGTTTAGCAGTTTTTTTACTACAATGTAGTAAGGAACATACAATAATATACACAAAAACTGCAGGAATCATGTGAAACTGGCAATACAGTTTTGTATAGACTGAAAAAAGGCAATGCAACAATAGAGAATATACGTTTTGTGGCACATGATTGGCAGGAGATGGCAGCAGTTTTATTTAGACAAAACTTAAAAACGTATCTTTTTAAAAAAAAACATTTTACTAAAGAGTCATTTTAGGTTCTCCTTTTAACTTTTATTGATGTTGCTTTATAATACTTTTTACAATTAGTTTTTAGTCAGATGTTAATGTTCCTGTTTTATCTCTACTCTATAGCACTTTGAGATTCCAGGAATGCAGTATAAAGTGCACAATGCATACAACTAAATACAATTCTGATTATTATATATCACTTGAAGGTGAAATGTTGCCTTCCAGTATCACAAAATATTTTATCCTCAACACATCCACAAGTATAAAAATGTATGGGAAACACTGGTTGTGTTTACATTTCTTTGACTGAATATGCGCTAGAGCGCCTTCGACTTTTGTTTATAATCAGCTACTTGACGTGACTTTCTTCTTTCTCATTCATGCACTAACCAGTGTTGAAGCTCAGTGTCCAAAGACAAAGGTAATGGGGAAGCATAGAGCGGGTTGTTCAGCTGCAGCGATACTGGACAGTCATTGGATAGATGTTTTGCTTTATCCCGCCCATCAGATGCTCTGCGTCTCTGGGGGTCTATAGGGTGGTGAGCTTTCCTCGGCTGGCCTGGACGAATGACATCTGGTAGTGTTGGTTTTTAGTAGTCTTTATTTGAATGTATTTGTGATTGGCTGATGACCAGTCCAAGGTGTACCCTTAAGTCAGCTGGGATAGGCTCTAGCTCACCCTTGACCATGGCCAATTGTTTGGTGTGTTTGTTCACCCGAGAAGGCGCCTATGTCATTGATGGTGTCTGTTGGCAGTCTGCCACGACTGTTATGGGCCGCCATTGAAACTACCGCACACACAGATGGGGTCATATAAAACACACTCAGTCCCGTGGCAGTGCTATAAAAGCATCCACACCCACATGAGAACATTATCTATCGCTAGAGTGTCCACATATCTCTGTTCCTCTCACCCAGTCGCCTATTCTTTGTTTTCTTCTCCTCTTTTTTTCCCCTTGTTTGTCACAAACTTGTCCGCCCTTCTTCCCAGTATCTTTCTGTCCTTTCTCCTCTTTTTATCTGCAACTGGATTATATCCTCATGGTGTCTGACAAGCAAGTATGTGTACACATGTAAAGTTAACATTTTGTGGACACTGAGCAAATACTGCAAAACATTCTGGCACAAATATATATGAAAGGTTAAGTAGCAATAACAATACAAAATAATAACTGGACTTTTCTGTGTAGCTGCACATACAGTATTTGTGTGAATATTAAACACACTGTGGGCCTGATCTGACAAAGGTTTGCGTGTACTAAAACACGCAAACATGATCTACAAACCCCGTTTCCATATGAGTTGGGAAATTGTGTTAGATGTAAATATAAACGGAATACAATGATTTGCAAATCGTTTTCAACTCATATTCAATTGAATGCACTACAAAGACAAGATATTTGATGTTCAAACTCATACGCTTTATTTTTTTTTTGCAAATAATAATTCACTTAGAATTTCATGGCTGCAACACGTGCCAAAGTAGTTGGGAAAGGGCATGTTCACCACTGTGTTACATGGCCTTTCCTTTTAACAACACTCAGTAAACGTTTGGGAACTGAGGAGACACATTTTTTAAGCTTCTCAGGTGGAATTATTTCCCATTCTTGCTTGATGTACAGCTTAAGTTGTTCAACAGTCCGGGGGTCTGTGTTGTGGTATTTTAGGCTTCATAATGCGCCACACATTTTCAATGGGAGACAGGTCTGGACTACAGGCAGGCCAGTCTAGTACCCGCACTCTTTTACTATGAAGCCACGTTGATGTAACACATGGCTTGGCATTGTCTTGCTGAAATAAGCAGGGGCGTCCATGGTAATGTTGCTTGGATGGCAACATATGTTGCTCCAAAACCTGTATGTACCTTTCAGCATTAATGGCGCCTTCACAGATGTGTAAGTTACCCATGTCTTGGGCACTAATACACCCCCATACCATCACAGGTGCTGGCTTTTCAACTTTGCGCCTATAACAATTCAGATGGTTCTTTTCCTCTTTGGTCCGGAGGACACAGTTTCCAAAAACAATTTGAAATGTGGACTCGTCAGACCACAGAACACTTTTCCACTTTGTATCAGTCCATCTTAGATGAGCTCAGGCCCAGCGAAGCCGATGGCGTTTCTGGGTGTTGTTGATAAACGGTTTTCGCCTTGCATAGGAGAGTTTTAACTTGCACTTACAGATGTAGCGACCAACTGTAGTTACTGACAGTGGGTTTCTGAAGTGTTCCTGAGCCCATGTGGTGATATCCTTTACACACTGATGTCGCTTGTTGTTGCAAGTACAGCCTGAGGGATCGAAGATCATGGGCTTAGCTGCTTACGTGCAGTGATTTCTCCAGATTCTCTGAACCCTTTGATGATATTACGGACCGTAGATGGTGAAATCCCTAAATTCTTTGCAATAGCTGGTTGAAAAAGGTTTTTCTTAAACTGTTCAACAATTTGCTCACGCATTTGTTGACAAAGTGGTGACCCTCGCCCCATCGTTGTTTGTGAATGACTGAGCATTTCCTGGAATCTACTTTTATACCCAATCATGGCACCCACCTGTTCCCAATTTGCCTGTTCACCTGTGGGATGTTCCAAATAAGTGTTTGATGAGCATTCCTCAACCTTATTAGTATTTATTGCCACCTTTCCCAACTTATTTGTCACGTGTTGCTGCATCAAATTCTAAAGTTAATGATTATTTGCAAAAAAAAAAAAATGTTTATCAGTTTGAACATCAAATATGTTGTCTTTGTAGCATATTCAACTGAATATGGGTTGAAAATTATTTGCAAATCATTGTATTCTGTTTATATTTACATCTAACACAATTTCCCAACTCATATGGAAACGAGGTTTGTACTAAGCTTGTGCGCAGAGGAAATAGTGAATGCCATCAATATAGCAATTACATGCATATGCAAAGTGTATGCAAATTATTAGAATGACCACGGTACTGGGAGGAGGAGATGCAAATGTAATTATTTTGCACATTTTGCTATGTGATTTATCAAGACAGAAATTGTTCTGCAACCGCTGTTTTGCGTCTATAGCAGGGGTGTCAAACTCAGTTTCATCAAGCCACATTGCGGTTATTAGTGAATAATATATACATTTGCTCATGCATTTGATTATTATATCTATTTTTCAGAATGCAGCTGAGATAGGCTCCAGCACCCCCCCGCGACCCCAAAAGGGACAAGCGGTAGAACATGGATGAATGGATTCTCTGTAAAAAATGACAAAACCCAAAACCAGCGAAGTTGGCACGTTGTGTAATTTGTAAATAAAAACACAATACAATGATTTGCTAATCCTTTTCAACTTATATTCAATTGAATAGACTGCAAAGACAAATATATGTAATGTTCGAACAGAGAAACTTTTTTTTTTTTTGCAAATAATCATTAACTTAGAATTTAATGGCAGCAACACATTGCAAAAAAGTTGGCACAGGGGCATTTTTACCACTGTGTTACATGGCCTTTTCTTTTAACAACACTCAGTAAACGTTTGGGAACTGAGGAGACACATTTTCTAAGCTTCTCAGGTGGAATTCTTTCCCATTCTTGCTTGATGTACAGCTTAAGTTGTTCAACAGTCCGGGGTCTCCGTTGTGGTATTTTAGGCTTCATATTGTGTTTAGCTTCTCGAGTGTGCAACCCCTTGGGTAAGCGAACCATGAATACTTGCCAAAAGAGAAAAGGACAACGGGTTTAATTTCACATGGACAGATCGTTTTTCATGTAAAATAAAAAAGATGAAAACTTTAAAAAGTTTATAAGCTGTGTTATGTTTTGCAGTTCTATACTATTTTATTTTTTGTGGAAGAGGCGGTTTACGGGTACAAACGGCCGAAATGAGTTCCCTCCGTCGTGTGGCGGGTCTCTCCCTTAGAGATAGGGTGAGAAGCTTTGTCATCCGGGAGGAGATCAAAGTAAAGTCGCTGCTCCTACACATCAAGAGGAGCCAGATGAGGTGGTTCGGGCATCTGGTCAGGATGCCACCCGAACGCCTCCCTAGGGAGGTGTTTCGGGCACGTCTGACCGGTAGGAGGCCACGGGGAAGACACAGGACACGATGGGGAGACTATGTCTCCCGGCTGGCCTGGGAATGCATCGGGATGCCCCGGGAGGAACTGGACGAAGTGGCTGGGGAGAGGGAAGTCTGGGCTTCCCTGCTTAGACTGCTGACCCGCGACCCGACCTTGGATAAGCGGAAGAAAATGGATGGATGGATGAAAAAGGTGGCAACATGTCTCTTTGGATAGTAAAGGTTGCAGACTCTTGATATAGGAGATCTCCTAAATGAACAAACTTTTTGTAACATGCATTTTCTTGCTACTGGATCATTCCAGGGCAGTGCCTCGGAATTGCCGTTATTGTGCCATAAACACCAGTGATGAGGCCTCCCAGACCGCACCTTTGGCGTGCTAAAAATAGGATTTGTATTCTGGGTCGCGCTTCTTTATTGCAGAAATGTGGCACAGATAACAGTTGTGTCACTTGTGTGCCGCATGTTTTACACCACATCAAAACACCACAGGTTACTTGCCGCATGATTACTCCATGGTGACAGCCGACAGTACACGCACAATACACATGTAAAAAGTACGATCTGCACCACTTTTGCACTTGTTATTAATTGTAGTCTTAGTAGAACACCCGCTGGTATTATACAAAGTTTTAAAGTTTGTAGTTTAGGCCCACAGTGTATACGTAGCGCTAATGTGATGCTATCACACTACACGATAACGAGTGCATTGCTGTCCTGTCCATCTTTCATACTCACGTCTTGCATTTCCAACTTACAGAGTATATAGTGAGAGAACTTACCCAACCTGTAAAACAAAGGCTTATTCCCAGTCGGCGCCAAGAGACAACGCTGTGCTCGTCCACCAGGAGACAGAACACAGACAGCGTACTGACGTCAACTTGTTGTCTGTCTGGAGAATCACAGAGAGTGTCAGTCAGTCAGTCAGTCAGTCAGACGGGCTGAGTAGCCGACAGTACATCTGCCTCACAGGGAGCTCACAGAAGGGCTCTTTGGTGATGCGCTTGTTCACTCTTTTTCTTCTTCTCTCATCTAGTGGCTAGCTCTCGTCAGCGATCTGTCTGCGTTGTCGTATATGCGATGCACACGTGTGCGACTGCCGAGCTCTTGTCCATCATGTAAGATAAGTTGTTTGCTCACTGGAGAATGTACAGTGGCATGTCTTGTGGTTGTCTACAACTTGGTCGAATATAATAATATTGATCATGTTCAGTTGATCTGTAAATACAGGCCCCTATTTGATCAGAGTAATCGAATGACCTACTTTGCACTGAAAAAAAAACAGGTACTACAATGTAAAATTAATATTAGGGGGACATGGGGTTGGTTGTCATGCTCATTATGTCTTGCATGTAATGCAGTCCTTCTCAAATAATGGTGCAATATCAGGGGGGGCGTGTATGTCCTCGAGGAACATGCTTTTTTTTTTTTTTTTTGCCTTACTAGAATATAACGAATAATATGTAGTGCTTGGCTTCACTGTGACTACGGTGGGAGACGAAGAAAGACTAGTGTGTTGTTCTTGTTTTTATTGTTAATAGAATTCAAAAGCTCGAAGACTTCTATGGGAATGAAACAACAAGGATTCAGATTTCCCTCGCCCGGACGCGGGTCACCGGGGCCCCCCTCTGGAGCCAGGCCCGCAGGTGGGGCACGATGGCGAGCGCCTGGTGGCCGGGCCTGTCCCCATTGGGCCCGGCCGGGCACAGCCCGAAGAGGCAACGTGGGTCCCCCCTCCAATGGGCTCACCACTCATGGGAGGGGCCAGAGAGGTCGGGTGCAGTGTGAGCTGGGCGGAAGTCGAAGGCAGGGCACTTGGCGGTCCGATCCTCGGCTACATAAGCTAGCTCTTGGGACGTGGAACGTCACCTCGCTGGGGGGGAAGGAGCCTGAGCTAGTGCGCGAGGTAGAGAAGTTCCGGCTGGATATAGTCGGACTCACCTCGACACACAGCAAGGGCTCTGGAACCAGTTCTCTCGAGAGGGGCTGGACTCTCTTCCACACTGGCGTTGCACGCAGTGAGAGGCGACGAGCTGGGGTAGCAATTCTTGTTGCCCCCCGGCTCAAAGCCTGCACGTTGGAGTTCAACCCAGTTTACGAGAGGGTAGCCTCCCTCCGCCTTCGGGTGGGGGGACGGGTCCTGACTGTAGTTTGTGCTTACGCACCAAACATCAGTTCAGAGTACCCACCCTTTTTGGACACACTTGAGGGAGTACTGGAAAGTGCTCCCCCGGGTGATTCCCTTGTCCTACTGGGTGACTTCAACGCTCATGTTGGCAACGACAGTGAAACCTGGAGAGGCGTGATTGGGAAGAATGCCCGCCCGGATCTGAACCCGAGTGGTGTTTTGTTATTGGACTTTTGTGCCCGTCACAGATTGTCCATAACAAACACCATGTTCAAGCATAAGGGTGTCCATATGTGCACTTGGCACCAGGACACCCTAGGCCGCAGTTCCATGATCGACTTTGTAGTTGTGTCATCGGATTTGCGGCCTCATGTTTTGGACACTCGGGTGAAGAGAGGGGCGGAGCTTTCTACCGATCACCACCTGGTGGTGAGTTGGCTGCGATGGTGGGGGAGGATGCCGGACAGACCTGGCAGGCCCAAACGCATTGTGAGGGTCTGCTGGGAACGTCTGGCAGAGTCTCCTGTCAGAGAGAGTTTCAATTCCCACCTCCGGAAGAACTTTGAACATGTCACGAGGGAGGTGCTAGACATTGAGTCCGAGTGGACCATGTTCCGCACCTCTATTGTCGAGGCGGCTGATTGGAGCTGTGGCCGCAAGGTGGTTGGTGCCTGTCGTGGCGGTAATCTTAGAACCCGTTGGTGCACACCGGCGGTGAGTGATGCCGTCAAGCTGAAGAAGGAGTCCTATCGGGTTCTTTTGGCTCATAGGACTCCGGAGGCAGCGGACAGGTACTGACAGGCCAAACGGTGTGCGGCTTCAGCGGTCGCGGAGGCAAAAACTCGGACATGGGAGAAGTTCGGCGAGGCCATGGAAAACGACTTCCAGACGGCTTCGAAGCGATTCTGGACCACCATCCGCCGCCTCAGGAAGGGGAAGCAGTGCACTGTCAACACCGTGTATGGTGCGGATGGTGTTCTGCTGACCTCGACTGCGGATGTTGTGGATCGGTGGAGGGAATACTTCGAAGACCTCCTCAATCCCACCGACACGTCTTCCTATGAGGAAGCATTGCCTGGGGAATCTGTGGTGGGCTCTTCTATTTCTGGGGCTGCGGTTGCTGAGGTAGTTAAAAAGCTCTTCGGTGGCAAGGCCCCGGGGGTGGATGAGAGCCGCCCGGAGTTCCTTAAGGCTCTGGATGCTGTGGGGCTGTCTTGGTTGACAAGACTCTGCAGCATCGCGTGGACATCGGGGGCGGTACCTCTGGATTGGCAGACCGGGGTGGTGGTTCCTCTCTTTAAGAAGGGGAACCTGAGGGTGTGTTCCAACTATCGTGGGATCCCACTCCTCAGCCTTTCCGGTAAGGTCGAACCTCGGATTCAGGAGGAACAGTGTGGTTTTCGTCCTGGTCGTGGAACTGTGGACCAGCTCTATACTCTCGGCAGGGTCCTTGAGGGTGCATGGGAGTTTGCCCAACCAGTCTACATGTGCTTTGTGGACTTGGAGAAGGCATTCGACCGTGTCCCTCGGGAGGTCCTGTGGGGAGTGCTCAGAGAGTATGGGGTATCGGACTGTTTGATTGTGGCTGTCCGCTCCCTGTGCGATCAGTGTCAGAGCTTGATCCGCATTGCCGGCAGGAAGTCGGACACGTTTCCAGTGAGGGTTTGACTCCTCCAAGGCTGCCCTTTGTCACCGATTATGTTCATAACTTTTATGGACAGAATTTCTAGGCGCAGTCAAGGCGTTGAGGGGATCCGGTTTGGTGGCTGCAGGATTAGGTCTCTGCTTTTTGCAGATGATGTGGTCCTGATGGCTTCATCTGGCCAGGATATTCAGCTCTCACTGGATCGGTTCGCAGCCGAGTGTGAAGCGACTGGGATGAGAATCAGCACCTCCAAGTCCGAGTCCATGGTTCTTGCCCGGAAAAGGGTGGAGTGCCATCTCCGGGTTGGGGAGGAGACCCTGCCCCAAGTGGAGGAGTTCAAGTACCTAGGAGTCTTGTTCACGAGTGAGGGAAAAGTGGATCGTGAGATCGACAGGCGGATCGGTGCGGCATCTTCAGTAATGCGGACGCTGTATCGATCCGTTGTGGTGAAGAAGGAGCTGAGCCGGAAGGCAAAGCTCTCAATTTACCGGTCGATCTACGTTCCCATCCTCACCTATGGTCATGAGCTTTGGGTTATGACCGAAAGGACAAGATCACGGGTACAGGCGGCCGAAATGAGTTTTCCCCCGCCGGGTGGCGGGGCTCTCCCTTAGAGATAGGGTGAGAAGCTCTGCCATCCGGGGGGAGCTCAAAGTAAAGCCGCTGCTCCTCCACATCGAGAGGAGCCAGATGAGGTGGTTCGGGCATCTGGTCAGGATGCCACCCGAACGCCTCCCTCGGCAGGTGTTTAGGGCACGTCCAACCGGTAGGAGGCCACGGGGAAGACCCAGGACACGTTGGGAAGACTATGTCTCCCGGCTGGCCTAGGAACGCCTCGGGATCCCCCGGGAGGAGCTGGACGAAGTGGCTGGGGAGAGGAAAGTCTGGGCTTCCCTGCTTAGGCTGCTGCCCCCGCGACCCGACCTCGGATAAGCGGAAGAAGATGGATGGATGGATGGAATTCAATGTTACGCAGAGGTAGGGCTGGGCGATATATCGAGTTTGTAAAATGTATCGATATATTTTTAAACAAGATATGAATTAAGAAAATATCGTAATATCGATATAATTTATTTCACCTTAAAATTACCAAACGCCGCTTATTTGTTGTGTTCCTTGTTCTGCCCCGCTCCCTCTCCACGGGCTACTAAACCCCTCCCCTTCCTCCTTCCAAGACGTGCTTGCACGTAAAGGAACATCCATGATTGGTTGGTTGTTTACTATGATGAGCCACGATTGGTTAGAGACATGATAGAAGGGAAATCACAAAGTGCCTGCTTGCAAATTTATTTTTCTGAGTTTGATACATTTTGTATTATTTGCACAGCTATGTTATTTATTTTACGTTGAAATATTTTTCTATTTTATTTATGTTAAGTAATTCTGTACTACTTAAACAGTTTATTTTCTGTGCTGTTATTACCCATCTTGACTAACTGGGTTAATAAAAGCACCACTGACTGTTTACAGTACAGTTGCCATTCACTTCAATTTTACTGACTATTTTTACTTTCACCGAAAAATATATCGAGATATACTTTTTCGTCCATATCGCCCAGCCCTACGCAGAGGTGTACTTACAACAATTTTATAGACAAATGACACACAGCGGAGAGTGGAGGGGCGCGGAATATTGTCTTCTTCCTGGGGGGCGTAACAGAAAATAATTAAGAAGCACTGATGTAGTGGGAGTGAGTTCCAATGTTTTCCCTACAATCCAACATTAGAGGTGAAGTATTCAGTATGTTGCCTCTGGAATTGCAATTTGGAAATTTACAGAATTGGGATCAGAGCTCACCTACGTAGTCTTCTCTTGAGTAAGGTTGCTGCATTTGAAGTGAGAGGACTTTTTGTGTGTTTCATGTCTAATTGTAAATTGTCAGCTCGTCTGTATTTTAACTTCTAGGCTTTTACACAATTGCTTACCCTTAAAAGTGTGAAGGGAAAGCAACGGTTTTGACTTTTGGCTATAGCTACTAGCTGCCACAGAGCTGTTAGCCTTGATGCTAGAAAGAAATTACATTTGGGGCCCATCGTCACATTTTCTTTAGGGTTGGTTGTCACATATATATACTGTAGATGGATATCGAATATACAGTATTATGTTTATTGTTCATGTCCATTGCATATTTTGTGTTAAGATGTATTTGTCAACTTGTCAATTAAATCAGACGCTCAAATTCAGTTCTGCCTTCTTTAAAAATAGTTTTTTTTTAACATTTAAAGAACATTGTGACAACAATCCCTGCAGTGAGGGTTGGTTGTCATGATGTGTCACAAAGTCTTTGATAGTTTGTCAAGTTCGGGCTACGTTGCAGACAACGTGACCCCAAGATGCAGAAACAGCAGGCAACGTGCAAGTAAAAAAGGTCATTAATAAAGTACAAATGAAAACCTGTGCAGCTTGAAAGTGCACAGAAAACTAACACCTGTCTAGGCAGTGTAGCCACAAAACAATGCTGATCCAGCCCTGTCCAGAGGAACAGGGAAGACATAAGAAGCAATCTGATTGACAACCAGGGACAGGTGCGCCCTACTTGGCAATCAGGCCCAAAGTGAAGTGGAATGAAATGAAAGCACACAGAAAGTGGAAACGAGACCATAAGCACGGGAACGGCAGCAACACCAAGCACAGGACAATAACATACCTGCCAACTTTTGAAATCAGAAAAACCTAGTAGCCAGGGTCCAGGGCCCGGTAGGTCCAGGACAAAGTCCTGGTGGGGGGTTCAGCTTCGCCCCCCGACGCAAAATGATTATTAGCATTCAGACAGGTTAAAATGTTGCTAAAACCATCACTTTTCTATCATATTTTTGTTTTCAAAACAAAAATATTACAGCAAAAATCATATGGGTTGATTGACATGTTTATTCTGTAAGCTAACTTCAATAGTTTGAAATTATTTTGACAGTTAATGCCAGTTATCCTGTCAACCTTTCACAAGACTTCAATTTGTTAATTGAAAGTATAAACAGTATAAACACTTTTTACAGTAAACAAATGGTAAAACAGTACTAAACAATTCCATTAAAAAGAAAATTGGTGTCATTATTAACTTTCTGTCCAAGCTTGTATAATCTACTGCCTTGTTCAATTGTAAAAAATATTCTGTGCCTAAAATTCACATTTCTATCACAATTATCATACTGTAAACATGGTAAGCTAACTTCATTAAAATGAATAGTCCTGTCAATAGCATGGAATTACAATTCAAATGTAGTTTTTTTGTAAGCCTTTCAAAAGAATTCAAAATATGAAAAATTAATGAAAATTAATTTAAGCCATCAGACACTTGAAAAGTGGCACATCACATCTCTAATGTAATCATTTTAACGGCATTAGACTTGTGTTTTTTTGTCCCAACGTGGTCTTTTACATCGCTAATTCCTCCGTGTCCGATCGAAAAATCTTGTCTGCACAAGGTGCAATTCGCGTAGTTTTCACCCTTTTTGGAACGGATAATTATTCCCGGATAGGCTTTTGAATATTCTTCACGGAATGACTGCAGTTTTCTTTTCGGTTTAAGACTCGTTTACGATTTTTCTCCGGCTGATTCCATGATCGTTCGCTCGTTTGGAAACAATGGGCAACTGGTCCCTCGTGCTTGGCAGCGGTGCTATAAATAGCCTCGCGCATGGCATTCGGAATGGCTCGATAGGAAGTTACGGGAAGCAGTGTCGATTGTCATTGTGGTTACGCGATTTCGTGAATAAAACTTTTTTTTTAAATAATTTTTTTTAATTAATGAAAAACCGTATTTTTTATCACTACAACCGTAACCCGGACGGAATAGGTTGATGAAAACCGTACTAATTACGGGAAAACCGGAGTAGTTGGCAGGTATGCAATAAACACAAGTCCAAAATGTCATGGATGATCATGACATTATTGCCTCTTTGTTACAATGCACAAATGTGTAACAAAGATGTGCAAGATATTTTGAAAATGAACAATTCCCATTAGACAAATAAGTGTTCTCCCCTACCTGGTCAGCCACGGCTTCATATTGGGTAACATACTATTAAGATTCTCCATTTTAGGAGGGCAAAGTGTTTCCAGATTTTTTAGTTCTAAGGCTGTCTACTAGAGATGCGCGGTTTGCGGACACAACCGCGGAGTCCGCGGATTACCCGCGGATCGGGCGGATGAAATTTAAAAAAATAAGATTTTATCCGCTCGCGGGTCGGGTCGGGCGGATTAATTAGATTTTTTTTTTTTTTTTTTTTTTTTTTTTTTTTTTTTGCGGGTGGCAGTTAAACCAATTGGGAAATATATATACATAGTTAAATGTTGTTACCCACATACGAAAAATGAGCAGGAACCTGCAGCATATGCCACAACAGAAGAAAAAAAAAAAAGAGATGGACACTTTTACGGAGCGGAGGGACGCCTCGCCGGGGTCCGGGACCGAGGCTCCTTCCCCCGAGAGGACCCCACCGGGAGCCGTAGCTGAGGCGATCCGCGAGAAGGGCCCGACGCACATCCAGGGTCACTACCGCGCCCACCGCACCGACACCCCGCCTCGTCCGCTTTCGCCGCGGCCGGCGTCACGCGCAGCAGGTAAGCAGCTTACCTGCCCGCCACCCCCGTGGCCGGGGGCTCGTAACATGGGTCACTCCGCGCGCTCCGCCCGCGCAGCTTACCTGCTTGCTCGCAAAATGATTATTAGCATTCAGACAGGTTAAAATGTTGCTAAAACCATCACTTTTCTATCAGTCACAGTGACTTTTCAAAACAAAAATATTACAGCAAAAATCATATGGGTTGATTGACATGTTTATTCTGTAAGCTAACTTCAATAGTTTGAAATTATTTTGACAGTTAATGCCAGTTATCCTGTCAACCTTTCACAAGACTTCAATTTGTTAATTGAAAGTATAAATAGTATAAACACTTTTAACAGTATGTCGTGCTGTGAAATACAGCCGACAGGATGGCGCACCAAACACAAAGCAAGGCCATGCTGCAGGAGAACAAAGGACTTCTTTCATTTAAGGTTTGTGATAAACCATCAAACTCATTCGTTAAAAGGACTCTATAGTAATATAAAGCGAATTTTTCTGGACATTATCATGCAAGAAAAGTTTATTTTTGGGATCGCGATCACCGCGTAATGATTTTTAAAGGTTGCATTACATTATTAACTGTCCCATGTGATCAGCCAGTGCGATTGGAAGTCCATGCTCAATTATTGCCTCCGTAAATAAAACTTCGGCATTTATCACATCCAAAGAATCTGTTTGGGCGACGAAAAACATTGAAAGTTTTCCACTTGTATCGCTAGCAACGGCATTAGACTTGTGTTTTTTTGTCCCAACGTGGTCTTTTACATCACTAATTCCTCCGTGTCCGATCGAAAAATCTTGTCTGCACAAGGTGCAATTCGCGTAGTTTTCACCCTTTTTTTTTTTTTTAATTAATATTAGATATATAACAACGGGCGGATGGCGGGCGGATGCAGTTCTGATCAAACGTTACATCGGGTGGATGGCGGATGGTTGACGACTTTCTGCCGCGGTTGCGGATGAAATAAATTGCCTATCCGCGCATCTCTACTGTCTACTATGACGAGAACTAAAGGTAAACAATTTATTCTGAAAAACAGTAGTAAGTACAAACAACCGAGATGCCAGCGCTGGAGAGAGAGGGTTGAGCTGTCTAATGGCTGCCCGTCTTCCCAGGCTTTTCGTCCGCCCCACCTGAGCATGAATTGAAACTTAACTTGTGTGCTTAGCACGCACACACATTCTCTTTCATTGCTTTCTCTACAGGCTAGTACCTCATGACACCATTAAGTAAGTAAGTACCTATGATTGTCACACACACTCTAGGTGTGGCGAAATTATTCTCTGCATTTGACCCATCACCCTTGATCACCCGCTGGGAGGTGAGGGGGGCAGTGAGCAGCAGCGGTGGCCACGCCCGGGAATCATTTTTGGTGATGTAACCCCCAATTCCAACCCTTGATGCTGAATGTCAAGCAGGGAGGTAATGGGTCCCATTTGTATAGTCTTTGGTATGACTTGGCCGGGGTTTGAACTCACGACCTACCGATCTTAGGGCGGACACTCTATACTAATATATGTGTGAGAATGCATAAATAACACATTTATTGTGTTCATCTTCTATCAGCATGAAGGCCAATTCTATGGTGTTTATACTCTGCCGAAAGGAGGGAATATATTCCTCTAACAATTAGGGATGTCCGATAATGGCTTTTTGCCGATATCCGATATTCCGATATTGTCCAACTCTTTAATTACCGATACCTATATCAACCGATACCGATATCAGCCGATATATGCAGTCGTGGAATTAACACATTATTATGCCTAATTTGGACAACCAGGTATGGTGAAGATAAGGTACTTTTAAAAAAAATGAATCAAATAAAATAAGATAAATAAATAAATAAAAAATTCTTGAATAAAAAAGAAAGTAAAACAATATAACAACAGTTACATAGAAACTAGTAATTAATGAAAAATTAACTGTTAAAGGTTAGTACTATTAGTGGACCAGCAGTACGCACAATCATGTGTGCTTACGGACTGTATCCCTTGCAGACTGTATTGATATATAATGTAGGAACCAGAATATTAATAACAGAAAGAAACAACCCTTTAGTGTGAATGAGTGTAAATGGGGGAGGAAGGTTTTTTGGGTTGGTGCACTAATTGTAAGTGTATCTTGTGTTTTTTATGTTGATTTAATTAAAAAAAACAACAACAAAAAAACGATACTGATAATAAAATAAACGATACCGATAATTTACGATATTACATTTGAACGCATTTATCGGCCGATAATATCGGCCTGCCGATATTATCGGACATCTCTACTAACAATACTTTATAACTTAATTGTTCACTCATTGGTGTCAAGACTTGGACTATGGCTTGGTTTGTTCTCCCGTGGTGCAAATGAACTGGACTGGTCAAGGCTTGAAGGTGGGTACATGATTTATTTTAAACTATCAAAAAAGGAATAAACAAAAGGCGCGCACAGTGGCGGAGAATAAAACTAGACTTTAAACACAAAACTTGCACATTGGCAGAAACTATGAACAATTAAACAAAACACTAACTGTGGCTTAACAAACAAAAACTTACTTGGCATGGAACCGGCATGAAAAAAAAAATTGTAGCAAGGGTCATCAGGGTGTGGAGAGTGTGCAGGAGCATAAATGTGGTGATGTCGTCAGAACGAACAACAGAAAATGAATGAACTTAAATACTATGGACATGATTAGTGAAAGCAGGTGCGTGACTCGAAACGTGAAACAGGTGCGTGACGTGACAGGTGAAAACTAATGGTTGCTATGGTGACAAGAGTGCACAATGAGTCCAAACGTGGAACAGGTGCGTGACGTGACAGGTGAAACTAATGGTTGCTATGGTGACAAAACAAAACAAAAGTGCACAAAAAGTCCAAAATTTAAACCGAACATTACTAAAACAAAACATGATCACACAGACATGACAATTGGTGCCTTTTCAGTTTATTAACCAGTAGAGTTGAATACGCTTCTTCTTTCTACAGGTGTGCATCTCATCATTACTTTGGTCCCTTTGATCTCACCATTTCATCGTCTTGCAGGAAAATATCCGATATTTTTTTTTGGCTGAGTTGACTTAAAACACTTTAGTGGTGTTCTTTACAGCAATGCTGTAGCAAATCTTTGTTTTGGCGCGGAAAAATAACATTAGTGTCCATTCGTGACTCAGCATTCACAAAGTGTGTTTTCATTTTTACAAGATAATAAAGTCAGAGAGCATATAATTGGTAGTGAAGGTGATGGAGTAAAGAAAAACAAACAGCTAATGGATTGTTTTGTGTCCTTTGTCCTTCCATTGCTCCACTCTCTCCCGCCTCTTCATGATGACTCTGTTGTCTCTCCAAGCTTTCCCATGAGCCTTTGCCCTGTCCTCTATTTGATTGTGTGATCGTTTCCCTTAGGCCACTGTTTCACATCTGTGGAAGCATGTGTTTATGTATATTTGAAGGCCTGAACTGTGTGTGTGTTGTAATCAGTGTAATCCCTTCCTTGAGGCCACTGTTCCACACAGCTGGAGTCAGAAAGCCTCTGGAGGGTTTGTGTGCTATTCAAGCATCCTTTGCTCTCTCCACCTGACCGACTGGTGTGTGTGTGTGTGTGCGTGTGCGTGTGTGTGTGTGTGTGTGTATGTGTGTGCGTATTTTAACAGGTGCAGTACCGAGAGCTGAAACAGGATCCCAATCCCAGTCCAAATAAAAGGAAGAAAAACAACCCCGGGTAGATGTCCACCCACCAATTCCTCTCTTGTCCACTTCCTCTCTGCTGCTCCATTACTGGACTCTGAGGAGCAGAGTCGGAACCTTGTTGAAGTTAACCAATGTGGCCCAATGATTCCCATTTTGGTTTACGTTCATTTCATAAGATGACAAAAAAAACAAAACAAAACAAAAAAAAAACTACGAAAAGGATGTATGGATTGTTATGGAGGGAAATTACTGGCAAAACTCCACAAAAATAGTTTTATTTACGCCCCACGATGCACAAGTTAAACAATTTTCTTCAATAGAAAAAATGATTCGCAAGTAGAAAATAACAATTCTCAAAGAAAAAAAAAACAATTTTGTAAAATTTTTAAAAACGATGGGCAAGTTAAAAAAACAAAACATTTTCTTCAAGTAAAAAAACTGCTTTCTTGTATTAAAAAACTGATTCATAAGTAAAAAAAAACCCTTTCTGCAAGTAAAAAAAAAACATTTTGCAAGTATAAAAACAATTTTCTTCAAGTTAAAACTTTTGGTGGTAATGTTCCACCCTGCGCGATCCACACACTTCCACTCAAAGACCCCGTAATTCGCACTTGACAAAGACAGGTGGTGCTGCTGAGTCAATTTAAGGCCGTCAGAACTTTGTTTGCGCATGGTGCTGTCCGCCAACATAACGAAGAAGAGTGGCGCGAAACTTGTAGGTTAACTCACAGGTTGAGCTTGTTTCCCCTCTCTTCCGTCCGCCATTTTATTCCCCAACCTGCTTATTCTTCTTTATTATTTTTGGTGGACGGCACCATGGGCAAATACCAATCGCTCTAAGACGGCCTTAAATTGACTCAGCAGCACCAAAAGTTTTAACTTGAACAAAATTGTTTTTATACTTGCGAATGTATTTTTCTATTAACTCTATATATGTATATATATATATATATATATATATATATATATATATATATATATATATATATATATATATATATATATATATATATATAGAGTCTTAATAAGGTTATCCAAAAAATAGTGCTCGATACCGTAGTAGAGCGCAATATATGTATGTGTGGGGAAAAAAATCACAAGACTATTTCATCTCTACAGGCCTGTTTCATGAGGGTGGTACCCTCAATCGTCAGGAGATTTTAATGGGAGCATTCGCATACCATGGTTTATATAGGGCACAGAGTGGGTGGGTACAGGCTGGCCTAGGGGCGTGGTGATTGGTTCATGTGTTACCTAGGAGGTGTTTCCGTCTATGGCGGCATGTTGTTACAATTTCGCTGCGCTTGTTGAGGGATGACAGGTCTGGACGGTAGATAATAAACAGTTTCTCTTTCAAGCATAGGTTGCATCTTTTATTACCACTATTGTAAGGTGTGCTGGATGCAAGAATTTGCCATGTTATTGAATATTCAACATTATTGTCTTTGAGGTCCCAAATGTGTTTGCTGAGTTCTGTGGTATTTCGCAGGTTTTTGTTCCTGAAAGAAGAACAACCACAAAACCAGATGGAACAACCACAAGGCTTCTTTCAGGAACAAAAACCTGCGAAATACCACAGAACTCAGCAAACACATTTGGGACCTCAAAGACAATAATGTTGAATATTCAATAACATGGCAAATTCTTGCATCCAGCACACCTTACAATAGTGGTAATAAAAGATGCAACCTATGCTTGAAAGAGAAACTGTTTATTATCTACCGTCCAGACCTGTCATCCCTCAACAAGCGCAGCGAAATTGTAACAACATGCCGCCATAGACGGAAACACCTCCTAGGTAACACATGAACCAATCACCACGCCCCTAGGCCAGCCTGTACCCACCCACTCTGTGCCCTATATAAACCATGGTATGCGAATGCTCCCATTAAAATCTCCTGACGATTGAGGGTACCCCCCTCATGAAACAGGCCTGTAGAGATGAAATAGGCTTGTGATTTTTTTCCCCACACATACATATATATATATATATATATATATATATATATATATATATATTGGTGCAGAGGGGTTAGTGCATCTGCCTCACAATACGAAGGTCCTGAGTAGTCTTGGGTTCAATCCCGGGCTCGGGATCTTTCTGTGTGGAGTTTGCATGTTCTCCCTGTGACTGCGTGGGTTCCCTCCGGGTACTCCGGCTTCCTCCCACCTCCAAAGACATGCACCTGGGGATAAGTTGATTGGCAACACTAAATTGGCCCTAGTGTGTGAATGTGAGTGTGAATGTTGTCTGTCTATCCGTGTTGGCCCTGCGATGAGGTGGCGACTTGTCCAGGGTGTACCCCGCCTTCCGCCCGATTGTAGCTGAGATAGGCTCCAGCGCCCCCCGCGACCCCAAAGGGAATAAGCGGTAGAAAATGGATGGATGGGATGGATGTATATATATTCATATATATATTTTTTTTTTCACTTGGAAATTGTTGGGTGTGAGTAAAAAGTGTTTTTAAGTTTGTGGAGTTTTGGCAGTAATTTCACTACATAGATTGTGCTTCCCTTCATCACAAAGTGTTTTTTTTATGCACCAAAACAGCATTGAGTGCATCCTAAAGACAAGCCTCTTTGATACGTGGAAATATCACTTGCTATCATAATTGGTTTTATTATAGTTATTACATTGTTGAAGTTAATACTTTTCAAATTGTTTTGGCACTTAATTGTGTTTTCTTATACAACAATTATTAGCTCATTGTTTTTAAAAGCACTTTAAAAGGCCATTTTCACTACGTGAACACTACTTGGACAACAATATGTTGGCATGTGTCCATTTGTGAAATCAGAGGTCACTGATGTTGGATGTTGATCTCTTCTTGTTCATCCCAAATGTGTTCAATGGGGTTGAGGTCAGGGTTTTCCACACCAAACTCATCCAATAGATTATGCTTAGGGCCCCAATTTAGCCAAGGGCGGCCCTGGTTCTAACATTATTGAAAGCATACTATTTGCTTAGTTGATTTATTGAGGGATTTGTCTCCATAATGGTCTGCATATGATGTATGTAAGACAACCCTGAATTTAACACGGCTTGTCTCCTATTCATTGAGCTTAGTTATTTGCATTTTTCGGTATAATTTATTTTATAGTAAATGTATATATATATTTTTTTTTTTTATAGTGGGCGAGTGCAAAATGTTATCTTCCTTCTGGGGGAGGAGGCATCGCAAAACAATAATTGAGTATCACTTATTTAAACAACATATTTTTTAAATAGCTGTTTTGGGAAAAAATGCATTTTACAATAAATGAAAGATAAAAAAAAAATGCCAAAATGATAAAGTAAATGCAGAAAGAAAACGAAAGGGAAAAAGTTTAGTGGCTGCACTGCTTCATTAATCAGCATCATACGCAGAACATACGCTGTGCGTAGGGTCATGCGATCCATGCAAACGTACCACAAAACATATATTCCCAGCCCCTTCCTGCATGTCACTGATAAGAATACAATGGATAATTGCCCTCAATATTGGCACTGTATACGCCCTGGGTTTCGATCCCAGGTTAGGGCTGTGTCAGGAAGGTTTGCAAATGTATGTTTTGGTTATGGTAATTTTGTTATTTTGCGCCTAAAATACATTATTAAACAGTTTATTTCCCATGAATTTGTTTTAGTAAAAAAGTGCATCACATGAAATTCTAATTTGATTAAAAAAGTTTAATCGTTTCACATAAATTTAGCCAGCCTGATCACTATTATCTTAACAATTAGCAATAGTTTTGCTATGTTCAATCTCAATCAATCAATCTTTATTTATATAGCCCTAAATCACAAGTGTCTCAAAGGGCTGCACAAGCCACAACGACATCCTCGGTACAAAGCCCACATACGGGCAAGGAAAAACTCACCCCAGTGGGACGTCGATGTGAATGACTATGAGAAACCTTGGAGAGGACCGCATATGTGGGTAACCCCCCCCCCTCTAGGGGAGACCGAAAGCAATGGATGTCGAGTGGGTCTGACATAATATTGTGAGAGTCCAGTCCATAGTGGATCCAACATAATAGTAAGAGTCCAGTCCATAGTGGGGCCAGCAGGACACCATCCCGAGCGGAGACGGGTCAGCAGCGTAGAGATGTTCCCAGCCGATGCACAGGCGAGCGGTCCACCCCGGGTCCCGACTCTGGACAGCCAGCACTTCATCCATGGCCACCGGACCTGTGCCCCCCCCCCCCTCAAGGAAAAGGGGAGCAGAGGAGAAAAGAAAAGAAACGGCAGATCAACTGGTCTAACAGGGGGGCTATTTAAAGGCTAGAGTATACAAATGAGTTTTAAGATGGGACTTAAATGCTTCTACTGAGGTAGCATCTCTAATTGTTACCGGGAGGGCATTCCATAGTACTGGAGCCCGAATAGAAAACGCTCTATAGCCCGCAGACTTTTTTTGGGCTCTGGGAATCACTAATAAGCCGGAGTTCTTTGAACGCAGATTTCTTGCCGGGACATATGGTACAATGCAATCGACAAGATAGGACGGAGCTAGACCGTGTAGTACTTTATACGTAAGTAGTAAAACCTTAAAGTCACATCTTAAGTGCACAGGAAGCCAGTGCAGGTGAGCCAGTATAGGCGTAATACGATCAAACTTTCTTGTTCTTGTCAAAAGTCTAGCAGCCGCATTTTGTACCAACTGTAATTTTTTAATGCTAGACATAGGGAGACCCGAAAATAATACGTTACAGTAGTCGAGACGAGACGTAACGAACGCATGAATAATGATCTCAGCGTCGCTAGTGGATAAAATAGAACGAATTTTAGCGATATTACGGAGATGAAAGAAGGCCGTTTTAGTAACACTCTTAATGTGTGATTCAAACGAGAGAGTTGGGTGGAAGATAATACCCAGATTCTTTACTGATTCGCCTTGTGTAATTGTTTGGTTGTCAAATGTTAAGGTGGTATTATTAAATAAATGTCGGTGTTTAGCAGGACCGATAATCAGCATTTCCGTTTTCTTGGCGTTGAGTTGCAAGAAGTTAGCGGACATCCATTGTTTAATTTCATTAAGACACGCCTCCAGCTGACTACAATCCGGCGTGTTGGTCAGCTTTAGGGGCATGTAGAGTTGTTTGCTTTACAACTTTTGAGACACTTCAGTGACTTGTGTCATGGCTGAATTTCTCCAATTCACCGCTTTGTGGCGTGAGTGACAGGAAGAAAAGCCCTGACTCGCTTGGAAGTGAGCCGTTTGGCGCTGTCGTATTCTAGGGATAAAATACTCTTATATTGGGGTGAAATAGGGTCGTTGTTAAGACATTGGAGTACACACATCACAGTGAGGCCTTCGGGCTGCCTCACATCTAATCTTGTTCCAAAATGATTCCTTATGTTCATATTTTTGTGCATCTTTTGTGTAACGCACACACAAACGCTCCAAAAACAAAACACCGTTGGCGTAATACGCTTAGAGATTCCTGGTAAACAAAGTGCACCTACTTGTTCGCGTATAAAAACATAACGTTACGCTTCCTCTCCTTGTCAGACACACAATGCAAACATGATCTGTGTGATGCGGTGCCCCCGGCTGGCCGTTCCCTCTCCATCTGCCCCACCTCGACTTTGATGTGCGTGCATACGAGGAGCGAGCTTTTTGTGTGTGCACGTTTATGGAATCAAAAGACACTCTGCTGTTGTCTCCCCTGCAGCTGTGTAGACTGATGTGAAGCTACATCTGGTGTGTGTGTGTGTGGGTGCTACTCTGATCAGTCTCTATGTCCCTACACATGCGGACTAGTTTTACCTCGTCTAAAACTACTTTACCGGGCTTCGTATTGAAGGATCACTGCTTAGGTTTGCTTTTAAGGAAGTCTGTTTGTCTTCCTCGATGTTCATCTCTTTGCATATCCACCTCCATGCTTAAATATGGTCAGGTGAGGATGTGTCACTGCATGTGAAGATTGAGGTGAAAAACAATAATAATGATGATACCGTCTCTCAAGGGTCATTGCTTCTACAAACACTGCCTTATGAAGTGTGATGCAGTCCAGCCAATGCTGAATAAGTAGTGTGGAAAATGTTGATCTTCAGCCCTTAGCGCACCTAAATCTTACTGATTCACCCCTTCTCACATTTAATTGGACAACATATATACTATTTATATTTGTTTCCCTCAGTCTCCTCTAGGACAGTATTTTTCAACCACTGTGCCGTGAGATGCAGTCTGGTGTGCCGTGGCAGATTACCGTATTTTCCGCACTATAAGGCGCACCGGATTATTAGCCGCACCTTCTATGAATTACATATTTCATAATTTTGTCCACCAATAAGCCGCCCCGGACTATAAGCCGCGCCTACGCTGCGCTAAAGTGAATGTCAAAAAAACGCTGCGCTAAAGTGAATGTCAAAAAAACAGTCAGATAGTTCAGTCAAACTTTAATAATATATTGAAAACCAGCGTTCTAACAACTCTGTCCCAAAATGTACGCAAATGTGCAATCACAAACATAGTAAAATTCAAAATGGTGTAGAGCAATAAATAGCAACATAATGTTGCTCGAACGTTAATGTCACAACACACAAAATAAACATAGCGCTCACCTTCTGAAGTTATTCTTCATTCGTAAATCCTTCGAATTCTTCGTCTTCGGTGTCCGAATTGAAAAGTTGCGCAAGCGTGGGATCCAAAAATGGCCGGCTCCGTCTCGTCGAAGTCATCGGATTCAGTGTCGCTGTTGTTGTGCAGCAGTTCTGTGAATCCTGCCTTCCGGAAAGCTCGGACCACAGTTGTGACCGAAATATCTGCCCAGGCATTTACGATCCACTGGCAGATGTTGGCGTATGTCGTCCGGCGCTGTCTGCCCGTCTTAGTGAAGGTGTGTTCGCCTTCGGAGCTGTGTGAAAAAAGCCACCCGGCCTCTTCGCGTAAACTTCCCTTAACCACTCGCTCATCTTTTCTTCATCCATCCATCCCTTCGAGTTAGCTTTTATGATGACGCCGGCTGGAAAGGTCTCTTTTGGCAAGGTCTTCCTTTTGAATATCACCATGGGTGGAAGTTAGCATGGCAAGCTAGAACCACAGTGAAGGATGACTTCTCATTCCCTGTGGTGCGAATATTCACCGTACGTGCTCCCGTTCCACAGTGCGGTTCACAGGAATATCAGTTGCTGTGAAATATGGTAGTAATCCGTGTGCGGATGGAGAGATTGTGTCTTTTTATGAACCGGATCCTTGTCGCGTAGTAGGAGCCATTTTGTGGTCTTTACAGATGTAAACAGGAAATGAAACGTACGGTGATATCCGCGCGTTTTTTCTTCTTCTTCCGGGGGCGGGTGAAGCGCTTCCTGTTCTATGGGGGCGGGTGCTTTCCTTGGCGGTTGCTTGCGTAGAAGAAGAAGCGCTTCCTGTTCTACCGGGAAAAAAGATGGCGGCTGTTTACCGAAGTTGCGAGACCGAAACTTTATGAAAATGAATCGTAATAAAGCGCACCGGGTTATAAGGCGCACTGTCAGCTTTTGAGAAAAATTGTGGTTTTTAGGTGCGCCTTATAGTGCGGAAAATACGGTATGTCATTTCTAGGGATGTTCGATAATGGCTTTTTGCCGATATCCGATATTCCGATATTGTCCAACTCTTTAATTACCGACACCGATATCAACCGATACTGATATCAACCGATACTGATATATACAGTCGTGGAATTAACACATTATTATGCCTAATTTGGACAACCAGGTATGGTGAAGATAAGGTCTTTTTTTCAAAAATTAATAAAATAAAATAAGATAAATACATTTAACATTTTCTTGAATAAAAAAGAGAGTAAAACAATATAAAAACAGTTACATATAAACTAGTAATTAATCTGGCCAGGATCTTCAGCTCTCACTGGATCGGTTCGCAGCTGAGTGTGAAGCGACTGGGATGAGAATCAGCACCTCCAAGTCCGAGTCCATGGTTCTCGCCCGGAAAAGGGTGGAGTGCCATCTCCGGGTTGGGGAGGGGATCTTGCCCCAAGTGGAGGAGTTCAAGTACCTCGGAGTCTTGTTCACGAGTGAGGGAAGAGTGGATCGTGAGATCGACAGGCGGATCGGTGCGGCGTCTTCAGTAATGCGGACGCTGTATCGATCCGTTGTGGTGAAGAAGGAGCTGAGCCGGAAGGCAAAGCTCTCAATTTACCGGTCGATCTACGTTCCCATCCTCACCTATGGTCATGAGCTTTGGGTTATGACCGAAAGGACAAGATCACGGGTACAAGCGGCCGAAATGAGTTTCCTCCGCCGGGTGGCGGGGCTCTCCCTTAGAGATAGGGTGAGAAGCTCTGTCATCCGGGGGGAGCTCAAAGTAAAGCCGCTGCTCCTCCGCATCGAGAGGAGCCAGATGAGGTGGTTCGGGCATCTGGTCAGGATGCCACCCGAGCGCCTCCCTAAGGAGGTGTTTAGGGCATGTCCGACCGGTAGGAGGCCACGAGGAAGACCCAGGACACGTTGGGAAGACTATGTCTCCCGGCTGGCCTGGGAACGCCTCGGGATCCCCCGGGAGGAGCTGGACGAAGTGGCTGGGGAGAGGGAAGTCTGGGCTTCCCTGCTTAGGCTGCTGCCCCCGCGACCCGACCTCGGATAAGCGGAAGAAGATGGATGGATGGATAGTAATTAATGAAAATTAGTAAAATTAACTGTTAAAGGTTAGTACTATTAGTGGACCAGCAGCACGCACAATCATGTGTGCTTACGGACTGTATCCCTTGCAGACTGTATTGATATATATTGATATATAATGTAGGAACCAGAATATTAATAACAGAAAGAAACAACCCTTTTGTGTGAATGAGTGTAAATGGGGGAGGGAGGTTTTTTGGGTTGGTGCACTAATTGTAAGTGTATCTTGTGTTTTTTATGTTGGTTTGATAAAAAACGGAAAAAAAAAAAACGATACGATAATAAAAAAAACGATACCGATAATTTCCGATATTACATTTTAAAGCAATTATCGGACATCTCTAGTAATTTCACCTATTTGTGTTAAAAATATTTTTTGCCAACCACTAATCATAATCTGCAAATTATGTGCCGTTGTTGTGTGTCGGTGCTGTCTACAGCTCGGCAGCGTAACCGTGTAATACTCTTCCATATCAGTAGGTGGCAGCCTACTAATTGCTTTGTAGATGTCGGGAACACGTCGAGTGAGATCACAAGGGTTTGTCGTCGTATCTACTGCTTAAACCAAAAATAAACAAAAGGTGAGTGCCCCTGAGAAAAGGCATTGAAGCTTAGGGAAGTCTATGCAGAACGAAACTAAAACCGAACTGGCAACAAAGTAAACAAAAACAGAATGCTGGACGACAGCAAAGACTTACTGTGGAGCCAAGACGGCGTCCACAAAGTACATCCGAACATGACATGACAATCAACCATGTCCCCACAAAGAAGGATTAGAAACAACTTCAAAAGTCTCGATTGCTAAAACAAAGTAGATGCGGGGAATAGTGTTTAAGGAAGATATGGAACTGCTACAGGAGAATACCAACAAAACAGAAGAAGCCACTAAAATAGGAGCGCAAGACAAGAACTAAAACACTACACAGGAAAACAGCAAAAAACTCAAAATAAGTCAGGGCGTGATGTGACAGGTCGTGACAGTACACCTACTTTGAGACAAGAGCTATATTGATGCATGCTTGGTTATGGTTTAAAATCATATCCAACAATTGCGACGACGACTTTTTACTGTCTACTGAGTTTCGTTTTTGTAATGATTTCTGCTGGTGGGGTGGTGTTCCTCCGGATTTTTTCAATGAAAAAAATGTGCCTCGGCTCAAAAAAGGTTGAAAAACACTGCTCTAGGATAACACAAGTAAACACACTATGCTTCTATTGGCTTCACTTGTTGGTCATTTTAGCGATTAATTTTATTCGGTGCCCCCGTTACATTATAACGATCCATTTTTAAAAAGTCGTTTTCAGGCCACTCAGAAGAAGTTTTTCTAACCTGTAACTTGTTTTGAAAATGTTTAATTGTAATTATTATACCAAATAATACATTGCGAGAATCTGCTTGAATCAAGAATCGTGTTGAATCGAATTGTTACACCAGTAATCCAAATCGAACTGTTAGATGCCCAAAGATTCAAACTCTTAGTAAATAGTGTAGTCGTGTCTAAGCCTGTGCCGATAAAAAAAAAATGTTGCTGAATGATACAATATTGTCAGCATTATTTTGAGACCAAATTAAGCCCTGTTGTAATCATAATACAAGATAATAATGCAAGTAACACTTTCAAGCCCAGCTGTATGTAGGCATTAGCCAGGCCTCCCTCGCCCGCCTGCAGCTCGTGCAGAACTCTGCTGCTCGTCTGCTAACACAGACCCGCAGACGTGAGCACACCACCCCTATTTTAGCGTCCCTTCACTGGCTCCCTGTGCGTTACCGAATACATTTTAAACTCCTTTTATTTGTTTTTAAATGTCTAAACAACCTCGCGCCAACCTATCTCTCCGACCTCCTTCAGCCTTACTGCCCCACCCGATCCTTAAGATCAGCCGATCAGCTGCTGTTGACGGTCCCTGACACAAGGCTGAAGCTTAGAGGTGACAGAGCTTTCGCCGTTGCTGCTCCCAAGCTCTGGAACGACCTACCCCTGAGTGTTAGACAAGCCTCCTCTCTTCCTGTTTTTAAATCTCTCTTAAAAACATACTTTTATTCCATGGCTTTTAACACTGAGTGATATCCATCCTGCAATGGCGCCCCATAATACACCTGCTGTGATCCTGTTTTTATGTTTTTATTAATTCTATTTTAATTATTTATTTTTTATCGTGTTCTGTTTGTGTTGTGTTGTGTTTGCTCGGTACTCGTTTTATCTTTTAACCTGCTCATTGTACAGCACTTTAGCTACCCCTGTGGTAAATTTTAAATGTGCTCTATAAATAAAGTTGATTTGATTTGATTTGATTTGAAACGCAATAAACGGTTATGTTTCATTTGTGTTTTTACCATAACGTAGTTGTAAATAAGTGAACAAACAATAACAATGAAATGGCCTGTTGCACTTCAAAAAATATTAAAAATTATTAAACGGCGGAGCTTTTTCCCTAGTGGAAAAACTGAACCGGGTGTTGTTGCCATCACTTTCCAACAAATTTAGCATAACAGCTCGTTCATTTGTGTTGATGGGCTAATCTGGCTCATTCCGTTTGAAGCCAAAATATTCCCACACATTTTTTTGCTTTGCAATCATCTTTTTTCTGTCTATTTTTTGCTACCTTGCGATGCTTCTTTCTGGAAGCTAGCAGTGCTGCCTCCCCTCACAGGAACAAAGATTGTGGATGACTAACAAGAGGTGTCACTCTGTTCCTATTCGAAAGCGAGAGACGAAGAAAACACAGACATTTAAATTTATGATCAAGTTAATTTTCATTTATCGTTCGATTAATTGACTCATTGTATATCCGCCCAGGCTTAGTCGTGTCTCGTTGTGACCGATAAATTCAATACAGCATAGTTTTTTTTTCCATTTCAAAGGTAGTATTTTGGAGTGGAAAACTGACCTGCACAGTGGAAAAGCTCCCCAGTGCACACAGCAAAGCCCACAAAAGCACGTTTGGATGCTTTTGGAGTGGAAGAACTTGATCTTAAGCCCATCAAACACCTTTGGGATGAACTAGAAGAGAAAATAATGTACGCAGACATGCAACACAATCTTGTAGAAAGCTGCCATATTTCCTTCCATTTTCACTCAAATATATATTTTCGTCCACATAATGTATTTTGTTTTGCGACACCTTTTTTTTCAGTTGTTATTTATTTAGTGTTTGCAAGCATACTTAAGTGTTTAATGTCTTGTATGCTGTCCACATTTCAGTGCTGTATAAAAGAATGTATCACCAGACTGACAGCTGTCAAGACAAGAAAAGCAGTCATCTCTGCACCCAGTTGAAATGAGACTATTTATTTTCTAACTTAAACTGTACATAGGCTATAGCTACCTTATTGAAATGATGGTTGTATTTTATACCGTATGCTTGTTGATGGCCTGCTATTGACATTGTTAAAAGTAGCTGTTTACTGTATGCCTGCCTCATTTTCCAAGACGCGTGTCTTTTGTTTTTGTGTCTGCCTGCCTGCAATGTTTGCCTGCCTGTGGCATCATCATCATCATCATCACCCTCATGTGTGCAACCTGTGACAACTGGAAGACTGCAGGAACACAGGGGGCTCAAACAGAAATTAAATGCATCTGATGTTTGTTGAAGAAAACAAAATTGTCCATTTTTTATTTTTTTTACTTCAGTTGTTTTTAATTATTGTAAAAATATTTTTCTTGCAAGGGAAGTGAGTATTTTTTTTTTTAAATTTACCTTCAATACAAGAGGTGTATAACACATGTGATCAGAATATTGCGAATATGCGATATTGATAGATACATTATAAAATGTACTACAACCACAAAAGGGCTGCTACTATTTTGATATTTATCGACCATCTTCGTCGACTAATCACATTATGAAGCACACAACTATTCAGTGACTAATGATGATACTGAAATATCGATACTGCCAATACCAGATCTTGATGCTCTTACATCGATTCTCAACTCAAAATATCGATGCTTTTGATACTTAAGTTATTAGTGATAATGTATGTCATTAACAGGAACAATGTGTAAAGTAAATGACTATTTTTTCTTACCCCTAGGTAGGTACGTAATGCGCAAGAGCAGCGGCACACTGTCATTCAGTCTGTATTTGTTTAAGAAAATTTCTGGCAATTAAAATGAGTCACTCAATATTATAAAACAAGTGTATGCATCCTTTTATAGTAGGATGTTTGGGGACACAGAGTTGAATATAAATAAGATAACTCATTCAGTGCAGAATAACACTTTTTGTGTGACTTTATATTGTTTGAGGATTATGCCCAAAAAGCAGCAACACTTTATTATTACTTTTTTCAATTTTACTTTACTTTACTCTTACTTTAGGCATAGTTTCACAAAGTATCGGCCTGAATTTTACTCAATATCGGTTCGGGTAGAAAATCAGTGGTAGACTTAGACTTAGACAAACTTTATTGATCCACAAGGGAAATTGTTCCACAGAGTAGCTCAGTTACAAAGGATGGAAAGTGTACGGCTGGAAAGGATAATGCAGGTATAAAGTAGACTAAAAATGTACTGTAGTAGCAATATAAAATATAACATGTATGTAATATTAACATTATATATGCAGTATATAATATATACTGATATATATTATATTTTTATATACGTATATACCGTACATATGAAGACTGCTCTTAAATTCAGCTTGAGATATTTTTAGGCAAGAAATGTTTGTTTATACTGTATATATGCTTTTATAAAAAATAACTAGTAAAAGTTTGTACATTTTAAAGCAAGGGCAAGCAAAAATGCTGACATGAACAAAGTATCAATTGGTACGTTTTATGTATTTACCTTCCGTTAACCAGGCAAAAAAAAAAGCATTGAGATTAAAAACCGTTTTGATTATGTGTTTAGACAGACGCACACAGGCACACATAAATAATTTGGCTGGCAGACTTTGGCTAAAATGATAATAAAATCTATTTTTCACACAACTTCGTCTGCTAGCTAGCTAGCAAACAAGCTAACTATCTTGCCGAGGAAAGTCGGACAGCGCATCTTCCATTGATTGAGACTTTTATTAGTAGATTGCAGAGGTGGGACCAAGTCATTGTTTTGCAAGTCACAAGTAAGTCTCAAGTCTTTGCCCTCAAGTCCGAGTCAAGTCCCGAGTCAAGACAGGCAAGCCCCGAGTCAAGTCCAAAGTCAAGACTGGAAAGTCTCAAGTCAAGTCCTAAGTCCTGCATTTTGAGTTTCGAGTCCTTTCAAGTCCTTTTAACCACAGACTAATATATTAACACAGATTGTGTATGCTTTTCAAACGCTGTATTTATTTATTAAAACAAGTGCATTTTAAATTGCAGGAAAGAAAATTGTGCTGACATTGCACTTTATAATAGCACTATTAACCAGTCATTTTAAACATTAACTCATTCCTTTACAGAACAAACACATTGAAAAATAAAGTGCAAATGTACTTATTTGTACAAAAGTGTTAACACTGAAAAAACATGACATATACGTGAACATAACAAAAAAAGTTGTACTTTTTATATGTCAGGGCCCTATGCTGCATTGCATTTGCAAAAGACCAAATTAGCCAAGAGTCTGTCAGTCATTTGTGCACGATGGGGGCGTAGTATGATGCCACCATGGCTGAAAACTCGCTCCACTGGAGCACTGGAGGCAGGCACTGCCAAGACTCTCATGGCCACTCGGAACAGTGAAGGAAGAGTCTTCATGTTCAATGCCCAGAACAAAAGGGGGGAGAGAGTTGTTTTGGGTTGGTGCACTACTTGTAAGTGTATCTTGTGTTTTTTATGTTGATTTAATTAAAAAAAGAAAGAAAAAAAAAATTATTTCTTGTGCGGCCCGATACCAATCGATCCACGGACCAGTACCGGGCCGCGGCCCGGTGGTTGGGGACCACTGAGGTAAACAACCAACAGTATGTCAGAAAGCTAGCTAAAACGGTACACATATTCATAATATAGTATACATTTTAACTGACCTTTATTTTACTATTTTTGTCTTTTTTTAGGTGGCTAAAATACGCGGTGCTGCTGACCGCCGTCTAACGTTACGTGTGATGTATTGACTAACGTAACCCTGCTTAAAAAAAATCACTGGACAAAAAGTATGAATAAGGTAGTGAACTGCAACAGATTCCCGTGTTTGCAATAACGTTATAACGTTAGCAGTGAGTTTACAGCCTCACTGATTTAACTACACAGCAAATAAAAGTCACGTTACTTAGCCAATAAACGTTATCTTACATTCAAAACTTACCGTTCTTTGTGCAACTTCAGATGCCGGACGAAGTTGGAAGTTGTTACCTCTCCATCAGTAATTTTCGAACCGCATGTGTTGACCACCTCGTAATTTTTATACCCAAACAAAATTATTTTAGGTATCATTTTTTGTTCACTGGCGTGTGGTTTGGACATGTCTTCTTCCTTGGTTGTCCTGCAATTTGATTGGATGAATGCTGTGTGATGAAAACAAAGTAGATCTAATTTGATTGGCTGTTGTACTGAGACCACACCAGCTGACACACGCAACGCTGATAGACAAGTACACAATGAAAAATACGGAGCGCTCCCGAAAAACTTTTTCATCTTTGGGTTTTGGGGAAAGTAGCAAGTCATGTCAAGTCATGTCCATTCAAAAGGCTCAAGTCCAAGTGAAGTCACAAGTCATTGATGTTAAAGTCTAAGTCGAGTTGCAAGTCTTTTTACATTTTGTCAAGTCGAGTCTAAAGTCATCAAATTCATGACTCGAGTCTGACTCGAGTCCAAGTCATGTGACTCGAGTCCACACCTCTGGTAGATTGCACAGTACAGTACATATTCCGTACAATTGATCACTAAATGGTAACACCCCAATAAGTTTTCAACTTGTTTAAGTCGGGGTCCACGTTAATCAATTCATGGTAGATGTCAGACAAACCTCCGCTTTAAAAGCCCCCGCGTCACAAGTGAACTGTCAAGAAAATAAAGGTCTGATTTGAACATTAAAAACGTTATTTATGTCTTTGACATGTCTAGAGCGCGGCCGGTGTCGTGTGAGATTGTGTATCCCTAAAAATATTTTTGCGCCCGCCGCCGCGAGAGCACGCATGACTTCGGAGGGGCGGAGCTATGTGCCGTGTTAAAATAGAGGTACCACTCCCGTGTTTGGACAGAAATTAAAGTCCATTTCAATATACTCACTCAAATTAAGATATTGTAAGTTGACAACATTCTCGGGTGTAGCGGAGAAATCTGCTGAAAAAGGCACAGGAAACACTTGCATCACCTTCTCTCTTCTCTTTCTTCCGCACGCTGTGTCAGCCCCGCGAGTTTGCGCACATGCAGAGACACACACTCCCCCCCCCCCATCCCGCGGTAAACTAGTGTCGACCAATAAAACACGAAGGAAATGTTTTTTTTAGAAACAAAATCCAATCATATTCTAAATTATCTTTTAGATGGGCGGGACAAGTTGGGAACATATCCAATCACAGTTCTTTAAATAGAAGAGGGGGGACTCGGGTGGGGGGGCAATCAGATGCTTTTCCTTGTGAAATGAGAAAGTTTTCACCGGAGGGGCCATAACAAAAATGTGTGGATTTAACATAATTGCCAACTTGAGACCTCCGATTTCGGGAGGTGGGGGTGGTCGGGGGTGGCGTGGTTGGGGCGGGGGCATGGTTAAGAGGGGAGGAGTATATTTACAGCTAGAATTCACCAAGTCAAGGATCCCGGGCTCGGGATCTTTCTGTGTGGAGTTTGCATGTCCTCCCCGTGACTGCGTGGGTTCCCTCCGGGTACTCCGGCTTCCTCCCACCTCCAAAGACATGCACCTGGGGATAAGTTGATTGGCAACACTAAACTGGCCCTAGTGTGTGGATGTGAGTGTGAATGTTGTCTGTCTATCTGTGTTGGCCCTGCGATGAGGTGGCGACTTGTCCAGGGTGTACGCCGCCTTCCGCCCGATTGTAGCTGAGATAGGCTCCAGCACCCCCCGCGACCCCAAAGGGAATAAGCGGTAGAAAATGGATGGAAGTATTTCATATATATATATATATATATATATAAGAAACACTCAAGTATTTCATATATATATATATATATATATATATATATATATAAAAGAAATACTTGAATTTCAGTGTTCATTTATTTACATATATACACACACATAACACTCATCTACTGATTGTTGAGTTAAGGGTTGAATTGTCCATCCTTGTTCTATTCTCTGTCACTATTTTTCTAACCATGCTGAACACCCTCTCTGATGATGCATTGCTGTGTGGCACGCACAAAAGTACTTTCATCAAATGCACTAGAGTCTGTAATCTTCCATCTCTCCCTAGCATGGCCCAAAACCGGTCAATCTTTGCTTCCTGAGGAAGATCTTCACTGCCAAGCACTTGGTACTCCACTACTTCTTCCCGGAGGCTATCCAGGTCCAATTGCAGTTGCGGCTTGGAACTTACAAGCGTATTTCTTCATCTTACTCGTCGTCGGCGTCGCCATAGCTGTATCTTCCTCGTTCTTCTGCTTCGTCTCCTTGTTGTGTGCGCAGTTCTGCACTCTCTAAAAGCCGTAGATATTATTGTCACATATGCATGTACAGTAGATGGCAGTATTGTCCTGTTTAAGAGTGTCACAACATTGCTGTTTACGGCAGACAAAAACGTGATTGCTGTTGTGTGTTGTTACCGCGCTGGGAGGACGTTAATGAAACTGCCTAACAATAAACCCACATAAGAAACCAAGAACTCGCCCTCCATCATTCTACAGTTATAACGTCATTGGGCAGGCACGCTGTTTATATTGTGGGAAAGCGGACGTGAAAACAGGCTGTCGACACGTCACTCAGGTCCGCATGGAGCTGGAGGTGGCGTGGCCTCCAGCTCCGCCTGAATTTTGGGAGATTTTCGGAAGAAAATTTGTCCCGGGAGGTTTTCGGGAGAGGCGCTGAATTCCGTGAGTCTACCGGAAAATCCGGGAGGGTTGGCAAGTATGGGATTTAACGTGTTCAATATCATAATATGTGAACACCTGGGAGATACTGAACAGGGCACCTTTTATTTTGAACGCTATATGATGCCATCAGCAGGCGAGCCAACGATTGTGACATCTACACAACTATAAGTAAAAACTATGTATATTTGCTGCTTCCGGGTCTGACGCACTACTGCATAAACACATGATGAAGGCATGCTTTGGAACAACACACATAATGTACTTTTTCTTTTAAGTTTCTCTGTGTAAATGCGTGGAAAAATGCAGAAACCTTGAGGCATGATGCAGCTGACCAGAGGATACACTAGTTCGAGAAGAATGTTTTTGTATCATTCATAAGACTACTGTGCTTTTCAGTTTTGTCAATATGGACTATTGTGTGTGAAGTCCCACTTAAGGTTAAATTCAATTTAGGAATTAGGCCATCAAGTTAAGATACATGGTTGTGATGGTTGAAAACATGTTGCTGAAGGAACTTTTTAGTCCCCCCCCACCCCCGCATGGATTGCCACCTTATTGTGGTCAGGGGGTTGCGTACCATACCAGCAAGAGCTCAGGTGCCTTCTACACTAAGCCAGCTGAGGTTATCCAGGGTAAATCCCACCTAACCTTATCCTTGTCCACACACACACATAATGGTCGTATAAGACCACCTGCCCCTCCTCCGTCCGCCGGCGCAACGCGACCTAGTAAGCATGCGCGGAAAATGCGCACGTCATAGTCACCTCCAGTGTTGCTTTGTGTGCAAGTTCTTGAATTCAATTTAACTTATCTGAACAATATCCAGTGTTGTGGTATTTCAATTAACTGGAATCCGGTGTGCTGTGGGGCCCTATTGTAGAGAATCACACCTGAGCCATCATAAATTACTCGAATCTTTAATGGACATGTGAAAGTAAACAATGTGATAAAGAACATTTTACATCAATCAATCTAGGGATCTAGATATCTGGTCAGGACACTCCTCACTTTTTTGCCTTCACCTTCATTGTCCATTAGTTTTTGGTGACTTTATATACTCTGGACCGAGACGTTAAGTCTGCGACATACATGCCGTTTTCCGTAGTCTTCCCCCGACGGCCAGGTAATACAAAGCACACGCTACCTTTTTTATCACATCCACGGGAGCCCGTATTCTCGTTGACTCTCCTTTGACAAATGGACAACGTTTTTCGGTAAGTAGAATTCGAAAGTTCTCTTGCCGTCTGAGAAGTGTTGTATCCGAAATAGCTGCAATCGCTTTCTCCTAAAGTATTCATGTGTGATTTCTCCTTCCATCTGTACATAAATGCATGTCTGGATGACTATACTCCATATTTCCAGTGGTTAGCTCCGAGTTACGAAACCGCTTTATTATGAAGCTGGCTGAGGCACGTTCTTTCTGACGTCACTTCCTGTGTGGGGCGTGGTCTTTCTGACATCACTTTCTGTGTGGTGCGCGGTCTTTCTGGCGTCACTTCTTCTCCGAACTCAGTTTGTAAACGATTGATGAGTCCATACAAAGCTAGGAGCTGGAGATTCAAGAAATACACAGCGCACTTACCCGTGTAAAAAATTATCTAAGGAGGGGAACCTTAAACGATGGTTTAGTGTAGCTGACACGAAGCTTAGGCTAAAAAAATATTTGTTTAAGGAGTTATCCGGCTTAATGTAGACAGGGCCTCAGTCTTCAGGTGGTCCACCCAAGTTGCACAGGTGTGAAGGTAGAGGCCTGACAAAGTGCAATCCACTTCTCCAGGTTGGCGTTGGACACATAGCGAACAACCAAATTGAATGAAGAAGGCAATGTCATACTGCATTAGCACAGAAAAAAAGCATGATGTACACAAGATGCCCCTTTTACATTTCTCACAAATGCCTGCCGAGCCCTAAACCAGCCCTGGTTTAAGATCAGATGTTACCAGACTTTCCACGTAGTCACCCGCGCTGTCATTGCCAGGCTGCATGTGTGCAAGAGTCTAAGAAATATGGAGATTAAGGATTATTTCATTTACCAACACTATCATTTTGTATTTTTTCATTCAATATACAGTACATGTTTCATACTACAAATAAACAATCTAACGTACGGTTTATGGATTCATGTGAAGATGTTTAACATCAAATGCCGCAAAGCATTCTGGGAGAGCTTTCGGAACTTAACAAATCATACATGTGTTTGTAGTGTGAAACGTGGATATTGAAGGACAAAACGCAATAATATAGTGTTATTTAGGGTAACAATTGTACTCAGGTGAAATATTCCTTCAATGCGCAATTATGTTTCAGCATTCCTTTGATTCCTACTCATGCACAGGAGCGCGTGCATTTTCATTTGGAGCATGTCTCGCCACTCTGGTATGAACAAGGCAATTCTTTATTTTGTTAATCCAATCGTACAAACAAGCTTGAGGTAGTATGTGAGTTTAAATATGTACAGTATATCTACAGTAAATACACTCTAACACTTGTCAATAACAATTTCTCATAGTCATATATAATAGTCAATGTATGCATTTGTAACATGAAAAACTGTGCAAACATTTGTCCCCTTCCTAATGTACCTTCATGTGCTCAATTACAACACCAACGTCTTCAACGGCTAATTTCTAAAGTCTTTGTCGACTTCAGCCAAGAGTATTTGTCCTTGAGACTCCAGATTCTCCAGGATCTCCATGAGAAGCAACGTATTCTCCCCTTCGTGCTCCTTCACCACAGCACACACTTGCCCTGACAGTTTCTGTCTGGCAAACTCCAGCAGAGTGTCGGTGTCGCGTACGAGTCTCACCGCTCGTTGGTCCATCCAGCCTTGCGTCACTTTTTGGAGGGAGTGCCTCTCCAGGGCCTGGACCAGTTTGTTCCCCAGGCCGGAGGCCATGTGGCTGGGCTCCATGCGTCCGGGCAGGCCCGTCTCCTGCAGGTGGCACACAATGAGGTGTGCCAGCATGCAAGAGCCCGCCTCCAAGAGAGCGTAGTTCATCCCCTCTGTGGCCTTCTTCAGGTTGGAGTCACCTGCTTCTGCGCTGCGGACAAGCTCCGCCTTCTGACTTTGTGCGGAGACCAAGTCCAACGCAGTACAACCTTTTCCATCAGTCAGCTGGAGGAGCTCAGAACCTGGAGGAGATATTCAGTTCAGATTTTTGTATTGCCTACAAATACATTTTCAGAGTCAGGTAGGCCTGAGTCAAGTTTGTACTCTTTTGTTTGCTTTCGTTGTGAGTGAGCGAACGCCTCTGTGGAAGCTCGGAGTGTGACAGGTGAAGAGCTGCTTTGAAGCCATTTTGGAATCTGCACTAGCCTACAACAGGCAGCCTTGTTTTTGGATTGACTCCAAAAAAATCAGCCATGTGGAGCACATCTGAGCACTCTACTGAGGTCAGCGCTCATTTACCTGCTAATGGAATTCATCTACATAAGAGTCAAACATGAGGGGCAGCTGTCAAGGACATAAGAGCACACATTTGATCAAAGAGGGTGGTGGTGAGTCAGCTTGTTTCCAACAGGTTACAATACAACACAGTAGTGCTGGTGGACATTACCATATTAATCGTAGTACCAAACAAAAATGGCACCTGTACGATATAACTTGTAATATTGTTGTTTGTATCGTCATTTTAACGTCCGGGCTGCGCCAAAACGTAACGGCAGCCATACTGCTACTTTGCAGGAGCATTTTTACGTCACTTGAAATAACTTTACGAGAGTAAGGATGTCAACAACATAGCAGAGCACAATGGAAGCTAAACCAACAAAACCCGAAAAGAAATTGGTGGCAAAAACAGGAAGGAAGAACTCCTTCGTTTGTACTAAAAAAGTCAGACATCGACCAAACAACTGTGGGCTAATCTGTAAAACATGCCGCAATGACTCGTTCCTTGTTTAAGTCTTTCCTAATATTTTACTTCAAAACACCACATTGGGGGATGTAACAATAAATGGTACGAATGATAACTGCGTTAAAACTCCCGACGGTTAGTATTGCTGTTTAAAATCAAAATGACTGAAAACCCGAGATTTATAACTGCACTTTCATAAAATCATGGACTGACTAGCGCCAGCTCGCTAGCTTAAATGCTAACATGAAAACAAAGGCATTAACGACTTTCCCTATTGAGAAACGACGTACCCCAATCTAAACTTATACAAACACATTACCAGGGATGTAACGTATCAAAATCTCTCGGTACGATAATATCATGTTATTAAGGCCATGGCTAGGGTTGCAAAATTCCGGGAATATTCAAAGTTGGAAACTTTCCATGGGAATTAACGGGAATATATGGGAATTAACGGGAATTAATGGGAAATTAATGGGAATAATGCAACATGCTAGATCTTGCAGCATGATTATTAGCTAAAACAACCTGATTTAATGCAAATTCAGTTGAATTTCAACCCTTCACTGTGCATTCCTCCATCACATGTGCAGTGCATTCTTCCATCACATGCACAGATAATTCCCAGCATGCTACACACTACAGCAGGGCTATTGAGGCCCAATGACTTCATCCAGTCAGGTAAGTTTTGATGATATTACTGGGGTAAATATATTTGATCTATGGTATTTAAGTTTAATAGAGGTGTGATTGCTTGTTACTGTATGACTGTAGACTACTCCAGCAGACTTCCACTCAAGCTAGCTAGCTGTTCCTGTACTTTATTTTTTATCGTGCTCTGTTTGTGTTGTGTTGTGTTTGCTCGGTTCTCGTATTATCTTTTAACCTGCCCATTGTACAGCACTTTGGCTACCCCTGTGGTAAATTTTAAATGTGCTTTATAAATAAAGTTGATTTGATTTGTTAAATGATTTTGGGGCCTATATCTCTAGCTAGCTAGGTTTATGTACCACCACAGTCTCATAATGAACCAAAAATATTTCTCCGTTAGCCGTGATGCTAATTTTCTATATGTTAAATCCCATTCATTTATGCTAACAACATTAGCGATCCGAATTTACCTTTTTTGTGATCTGTAAAGTTCAACTAGCAAATACTAAATCAAAACGTGTAGTTTCCTCTGCCTTCTGTTCTGCATTTATTCATCTAGCCTATTTCTATTCATTTGTCCATCAGTGAAATATTTTTAAAGACTACTCCAATTGTTTAGCTGACTATTTATATCTGTGTGTGGCATTGCATTAGTGTTTTACAAGCTTCTCATCTTATTCTACAGAATAAGATGGACGGTGTCCAACTTTGAATAATCAAAAAATGGTCAAAATGTCCAAACTTCCCGAGCTTAACTTCCCGTGGTAAATTTCCGGGAAAGTTTCTGGAAATTTACCGGAAACTTTCCACCCCTTTGCAACCCTAGCCACGGCACGATATTATTGTGGTATATATCCAAACAAAATGCCATAGTGTGTAAAATGAAGTGGCAGTGTGGGTGACATTGAAAACAGGTGTGTAAAGTGTCTTGCCAAAGGACACAACGGCAATGATTAGGATGGCGGATGCGGGTATCGAACCTGGAAGCCTCAGGTTGCTGGCACGGCCGCTCTACCAACCAAGCCATGTTGCCGCATGTCGTCACGGTATTTGTGACCAAAATGATTAGCGTTATCATTTTTATGACGGTATACAAAAGTACTTAAGTACTAAGTTTTATTTAAAATAAATAGAAATGCAATATATTGTTCCTGGCAAAATAAACAATAAATATTGTCCTGAATTCTTCATGGAAATTATTGTTATTTGAGTGTTCAAATATACATCTTGTTTATTTAAAATGGGTCATATTATGATTTTAACACTTTCATGTAGTCTACATAACGACCAACTGTAGTTACTGACAGGGTTTTTTCTGAAGTGTTCCCAAATAGTATTAGGATTAGATGCTAATGTCTCTTATATTCATGCTAGCATTTAAGATTACTAGTGATTAACGCGCTAGTTTACAAAACCTAAAACCAGTGAAGTTGGTACCTTGTGTAATTCGTAAATAAACACAGAATACAATGATTTGCAAATCCTTTTCAACTTATATTCAATTGAATAGACTGCAAAGACAAGATATTTAATGTTTGAACTGAGAAACTCATTTATTTTTGCAAATAATCATTAACTTAGAATTTAATGGCAGCAACACATAGCAAAAAAGTTGGCACAGGGGCATTTGTACCACTGTGTTACATGGCCTTCCTTTTAACAACACTCAGTAAACGTTCGGGAACTGAGGAGACCAATTTTTGAAGCTTTTCAGGTGGAATTCTGTCCAACAGTCCGGGGTCTCCGTTGTGGTATTTTAGGCTTCATAATGGGCCACACATTTTCAATGGGAGACAAGTCTAGTACCCGCACTCTTTTAGTATGAAGCCACACTGTTGTAACACGTGGCTTGGCATTGTCTTGCTGAAATAAGAAGGGGTGTCCATGAAAAAGACGTTGCTTGGATGGCAACATATGTTGCTCCAAAACCTGTATGTACCTTTCAGCATTAATGGTGCCTTCACAGATGTATAGTTTACCCATGCCTCGGGCACTAATACACCTCCATACCATCACAGATGCTGGCTTTTGAACTTTGCGCCTAGAACAGTCCGGATGCTTCTTTTCCTCTTTGTTCCGGAGGGCACGACGTCCACAGTTTCCAAAAACAATGTAAAAGTGTTCTGTGGTCTGACGAGTCCACATTTACACTTTGCATCAGTCCATCTTAGATGAGCTCGGGCCCAGCAAAGCCGGCGTTGTTGTTGGGTGTTGTTGATAGATGGCTTTGGCTTTGCATAGTAGAGTTTTAACTTGCACTTACAGATGTAGCGACCAACTGTAGTTACTGACAGGGGTTTTCTGAAGTGTTCCTGAGCCCATGTGGTGATATCATTTACACACTTATGTTGCTTTTTGATGTAGTACCGCCTGAGGGATCGAAGGATCATTGTATTCTGTTTTTTATTCACGATTTACACAACGTGCCAACTTCACTGGTTTTGGGTTTTGTATTTCTCCATGCACAAGCAGTGTCACTGGTCCGTGAGTTTGTCACGTTTTTACAACTATTTTCATTTAAAGTGGCAATACTACCTAACGGGAGTTTAACCGTGATTGATCATTAATACCGCTAATCATAACATCCCATTTTAACCACATGTCAACTATGGGAAGTTGAGCTACAGCAATTCATCTGTTTTCTGCTCGATACGACAACTGAATTTTCGGGTCTTCGACAATTCCGTTAAAAAAATTCCTAAAAAATAAAAATCGTTAACTTTCTCCATACTCCACCAAAAGCAAATCCTAACAGTGTTTAGCTTGTAAACCAGGGGTGGGCAATTAATTTTTACCAAGGGCCGCATGAGCAACCCGAGCACTGCTGGAGGGCAACACCGACAATATTTCAAATCAATTTACCGTATTTTCCGCACTATAAGGCGCACCTAAAAACCACAAATTTTCTCAAAAGCTGACAGTGCGCCTTATAACCCGGTGCGCTTTATATATGGATAAATATTAAGATTCATTTTCATAAAGTTTCGGTCTCGCAACTACGGTAAACAGCCGCCATCTTTTTTCCCCGTAGAAGAGGAAGTGCTTCTTCTTCTACGCAAGCAACCGCCAAGGTAAGCACCCGCCCCCATAGAACAGGAAGCGCTTCTTCTTCTACTGTAAGCAACCACCCGCCCGCGTAGAAGAAGAAGAAGCGTGCGAATATTACGTTTCATTTCCTTTGTGTGTTTACATCTGTAAAGACCACAAAATGGCTCCTACTAAGCGACAGGGATCCGGTTCATGAAAAGACGCAATCTCTCCATCCGCACACGGATTACTATTTCACAGCAACTGCCTAAAGACTTTCAAGAAAAGCTGGCTACTTTCCGTGCATATTGTAAAAACAAGATAGCTGAAAAAAAGATCCGGCCAGAGAACATTATCAACATGGACGAGGTTCCACTGACTTTTGATATTCCTGTGAACCGCACTGTGGATACAACGGGAGCACGTACGGTGAATATTCGCACCACAGGGAATGAGAAGTCTTCCTTCACTGTGGTTCTAGCTTGCCATGCTAATGGCCAGAAACTTCCACCCATGGTGATATTCAAAAGGAAGACCTTGCCAAAAGAGACCTTTCCAGCCGGCGTCATCATAAAAGCTAACTCGAAGGGATGGATGAAGAAAAGATGAGCGAGTGGTTAAGGGAAGTTTACGCGAAGAGGCCGGGTGGCTTTTTTCACGCAGCTCCGTCCATGTTGATATACGACTCCGTGCGCGCCCACATCACGCTGGTTTTTAATATATTATTAAAGTTTGACTGACCTATCTGACTGTTTTTTTGACATTCCTTTAGCGCAGTTAGATGCGGCTTATAACACGGGGCGTCTTATAGGTGGACAAAGTTTTGAAATATGCCGTTCATTGAAGGCGCGGCTTATAACCCAGGGCGCCTTATGGTGCGGAAAATACGGTAGCTCAATATTATTTTTGATATACCGTAAGATAAATAATAATAATAATAATTACTAATAATAATAATCATTTCATTTAACCTAACTTAACTTTATACAAAATCAGATTGCTTTTGATGGTTTTCTGCACAGGGTTAATTTCTGTCACTTTATCCTGCATTATCCAACATGTTTCCCCGTCAGATTTGGACAACCATCTGTTTTTAAAAATAGTTTTTAATCATATTTATTTTATATTGTTTTTTATATTGGTTTTGTATGTAATTATTTTTTGTTTTTATTCAGTCATTGGTGGAGCTAAGGATAATATTTGAATATTGTTTTTAATATTGTTGTGCAGCACTTTGGAAACATTTTGTTGTTTAAATGTGCTATATAAATAATGTGGATTGGATTGGATTGTCACACCTGCCAGTTTGTCCCATTTCAGTCCTAACATGTCCAAACACGCATTTACCTATGTGAGAAGTCATTACCTGTGGTTGTCTCTTTAATTGACTGCATGGCTGCCAGCTCCCTCGTGATTTGAAAGTCTGCAGTTATCCCACGTAAGAAGATGAGCAGCTGGGCGGTGTCACGTACATCACAGCTCTCATCCAAAGCCAGCGAAAAACAGTCAAAGTCTCCGGCATATCAGCGCAACAGAGTCCCAATAAGCACTCCTTACTAAACTCTCCATCAGAAAACGCCTTACTTTTTCTGGCGATTTTGTGAGAAATGACGAAACTTGTCCTGACAGCTGCATCTCTGGGGTTGTGAACTTTGGCAAAAAGTCCTTGTTGGGTTTGCAGTTTTACCATCAACGCATCAGCTTCCCTTGCGCGCTCTTCATCAGACAGATTCCGGTATTTTTCCTCGTGCTTCGTTGTGTAGTGGCGATTCAAATTATATTCTTTAAACACAGCAACCTGTGTACCACAAATTAAGCACACGGCTTTATCTTTAATTTCTGTAAATAAATACTTGGCAGTCTTGTTGGAAACACGACATTCGTCATCAACTTTTCTCTTTTTAGCGTCTCATCACTTGTCGCTGTGCACCTTCTTCACTCACAGGTTACACCCAGACATACGCCCATAAATAACACTTTTCAAAATAAAAACAGCACAGCACACGCACGACATAGATGTTTTTTAAACTTTATTTTGTAATTTGTGATTGCCGCTGTTCACATTCACTCACAATCCCACATGCGCATACGTCCACACGGAAGTAATACAAATAACGCTTTTCAAAACAAAAGCAACACCGTTGTATTGTACACTCGACATAGATACTTTTTAAAATGTATTTTGTAATTTATGATTGGTCTCACGCGGGCCAGACAGGGACGCACAAAGGGCCGGATGTGGCCCGCGGGCCGCAGAATGCCCAGGTCTGTTGTAAACCCTTCACTTATTATTTACATCAGCGTTATGATGTGCTACTACATAAAGAGATAATTACTCACACTAACAAGTGCCAACATGGTGCAACTACGCTGACAAAAAACATATAAACATCCACACAATGTTGGTAATTTCTTCTTCCAGAACACAGTTCTGTGCTTGGGAGCTACTGCAGGGATGGCAGGTGAAGTGCATTTAGGTCGGTGCTGGGTGTCAAACACTGTACTGGAGATAAATACAACACCTGGGGTATTACACTAGAGCACTGGATAATTACACCATCCTCTCCGTGTGTGTGTGTGTGTGTGTGAGTGTGTGTGTGCCAGATGCAATCTACACACACATACAAAGTGCACAGTCCTTTGGCCTTTAGAGGGCAGGCAAAGACAAGAAATATAAAAGTGAGTGAGTGGGGGAAGGAGTTCAATTGGACCAAAAAGAGAGACCGAGGGATGGAAGAGGATGCAGTGCAAGTGTCTGTCGTCTGAGGGGAGGCTGGGAAACAGGCAGGCCCACATAAACACCCTCTCCTCCCTCCTAAACACAGGCAGGGCGAGTGAACCTTCGCCAACGTCATCACATGTCCATTGGGAGCTGCTATCTCGCACCATGAAACAAGCAATGAAGTCAAAGACGCATCAAAGAAATAAATACGCAAATAAGCGAAAACATTTCTTTGTAACTCACCTCTCAAAAGTATACATATAAACAGAATTAGATGAGGTGGTAATTACTTGTGTGTTAACACCAAAGCACTGGCAGGTAAATCCAGCGAGAATTACTGGCTGACGTTTCGCATTTTTGCCAATAACAGTGATGTGACTCCTAGCTGATCTTATTATAACATTACTATAGTCTAATAACCTAACAATAGCTATGTAGCATGTCATTAGCATGTAAGAACAGTCCAAATAACTATGTCCAGTTACTTAGAGTAGTACTTTTTACCTAATCAGCGTAGACCAGGCATCCCAGCAGGCACAAGACATTGAAACACCGTTGAGAACTTGTTAAAATAGGTCCTGATGTTGAGCAACTCAAACATAACGTTGGAACAACATGCTTTCTGACGACATTTAATCAATGTCAGGTTGTGACGTTGATTTGACCTTTGAAATGCTTTTGACCATCAACATTGTCTCAATTTACAAATACAACTATTTTGCGACATTGTTTCAAAGTCAGTTTTAAAGCACATGTATGTATAATCAACGTTGTATCAATGTCTTGTGCCTGCAAGGATGACCAAAGTGTACCCCAGGGGTCCATTTGCAGTCCACAAGTCATGTTCTTATTGGCCTGGTTTTGCAAAATAGGTCTCCCATAAGTTACATGCATACATTTGAGTTACGAGCCTCCTCACTGCTTGTGGCTGTAGTGATTGTCAGGATGAGGCCCATAAGATTTGGTCCTAAATTACCGGTCTTACTTGATAGCATTGGCTGATACCGTGCTGTACAGTGCAAGTGTTCGCCCATCTGTATAGAATGTTTGAAATAAACTTTAACCATAATCAAATGGACAAGTGATTAACGCAGAAATGTCACTGATCACTCTGTCTGTGCCGAGAGCTTTGTGTGTCTCTCCATCCTGCGGCATTTAAGGCTCACGCACTTATCCCGTCTTCCAACACGGAGGAAACAAGGTCTTAGTGGAAAAGAACTGGCCAATAAAAGCCGTTTTTTTTCACTATCTTAAAACTTGACACAAACTGTATTACACACTAGTAACTACGAGAGTCGGAGGGAATATTGAACAACATATCAATGATTGAAGTGACAAACCTGCCATCCAAAACAATACCCCGTTTGTTGACAAGAACATACAGACATGGAAGCACATTCAATCTATTTATTCAGCAGAGGTAACACAAACCAGTGAACGATTCAAAAGAGCTGCCGTTTGAGCCTACAAACTGCCGCTGCTGGCCTGCGAAGCTAACAAAAACAGCTCAAGCTAAAATGCCTGTGAGACTAAGACTGAGAGTGGACTCGTCCCACGTCACTAGGCAACAAGCACCGTCTTTTAAAGGCACACACACAGACGCACACACTGCTCTCATGAAACTTATCTCAACTGCGTTATGCCAGATATTTTTTAGATGCGTATTATTATGCCAGGTACTTATTATTTACTTTACCTAGTAATTACATTTATTAAAGAGTAATTATTTTTTTGGTAAAGTAAGGAGTAACAATAGTTAATGAGTTTTTGAAATACATTTTCAGAACACAGCATCATGAAGCAGTTGGCAGGTTGGTGCTCCTGGGTAAAATATTTGTGTGTATGTCCTATAATATTGTTTACCTATAAAAAAAAACATTGTTAGAGTTCAATTATGTTCATGTTGCTGCTGACGTTTAAACATGTCTTCTTAAACTAGAGCACTTTATTTCACATTTTGTTCTTGTGTTTTTGTGAGCTAAAGAATTGAGCATAGCTAAATGGTTTATTTTTTTATAAGACTGAAGATTTACTGCACTTTTTTTTTTAAATTGTGCCTATCGTTCACATTCATTATGAAGGACATCAAAGGTCTGCTTACAATGGAGCCTATGGGAGCTGTTCAATTCTGCCTATAGAGCTCCTATAAAACATCCAAACACCTCCATTAGGGTTTTATATACATGATGTAAGTATATATGTAATGTAGTAACATTTATAATAACATTTATCATTTACATATTTTGATCATTTTAAGCATACACGGCACATTCATTTAAAAAAACGCATCACGTTTGCTTTTTTTTCTGCTCAATGTAGACTTTATGATAGCCAACTAACATAATAAAACATCACTTACTGTATAAGGTCTGCTGTCATTAAGATGCTGACAGCTGGGATGTTCATTTAAATGAAGAATGTCTCATTGGAAATGGGGTGGGGAGCGGGGAACAAGCGCTTTTTGTGTCGTTCTCGCCAGTTCCAGGTCCTAAATGGCGGTCAAAGTGTCCCAACTTTTCGGATTATCTATCCAGACGTCTCATGTCCAGGTGAGAGTTATGATTTATGAACTACAGACAACGTACATGGAGCAGGGAAGCAAGGAAACAACAGACCACTCGGTGATGTAAACATAGGCGCTGCTGTAAATAGTTTGTCTCGTTAGTGCTTATAATAACAATATCACCAATATTTAATAGTCAAGTCACAAAATGTAAATTGAGTATTGTTGGCGCTTTTTGAATGGATATTTATTGGATTGTATGGGCGGAATAGTGGAGCTCCCTGTTGCTCCGCTGTAAGCAAACTTTTATTTACGTTTATTTCATATTTAGAATTCATTAAAAAAAAATCCATCTGTTGTAATGTCTTTCATCATGATTGTGAACGATAGGCAAAATTCCAAAAAAAGTGCAGTTCCCCTTCAAGTTGTGATACTATTATGCACAACATACTTTTTTTTACCTGTTGGTTCCTGTTTTTGTGTATTTGGGATCCCCATCAGCCCCCAAAAAACAAAATCAAGGCATGGTAGAGATAATTAGTTACATCAACGGATATTTCCATTTATGGGAGAGGGACAAGCGGTAGAAAACGGATGAATGGATACCCATCCATTCATCCGTTTTCTACCGCTTGTTTAAGGGCCAAACTATATCGGGATATGAGTTTTGCTCTATATGAGGGTTGCAGACGACGTCATGTCCGTTTTCCTTTTTCGCGGCTTAATCCACACGATGGTCAATCACCTTGAGCGTAGCATTAAAACAAGTGAGAGTGAGTGTAGAGTTTGAGCAGTATATGTTGTATTGCTGTTCCAATCGTTTTAATAGAGAGATAGGAATTAGCTTTCATAGAGTCCTGAAAGAGGAGGTTAATAAAGGTAATAAAGTCAGGGAAAAACAAAAGTGCGTTAAAAGAATTGGCTCTTAAAAATATCACTTTCATCATCTTGTGGAATACAATCGGACCATGCTCGTGTCTGCAGTGATCACTTTGTAAAATGTTTGTTTGGACATTTAATTTGTTTGAAAAACTTTCTGTGACGCAATCAAGTTTACTATATTAGCAATTTTTGAGAGCAGAACTAAATGTAAGAAAAGGACAAGAGATTGCATTAGTTTGTGTTGTATTGTGGTTGCTGTGCCTAAATATAACTACAAAGACATGGTTGTGCAAATAAACTAACGTCATGTTAAGTCCTAATAATAAATATTGTGATTGTTGGTCCAATCCACCATATATTTGTTGTCGATTTTCAGAAACTACTAAATCTTAGTGGTTGTTGTGCAGGGAAGCAAAGTGCTTTATTTGACACGGATGACCATATTATAGCATCTTTGGTGATATTCGTCATATATTATTTTATATATATTATTTTATATATATATATATATATATATATATATATATATATATATATATGTATATAGTGTATATATATATATAGAGATATATATATATATATATATATAGAGATATATATATATATTCATCAATTAAATACGCTTATTATTATTAATAAAGTAGATGAATAAATATCTTGTTGGCTCAACATCATATACTGAATCTTGATATGTCTATCAAACATTGCTGAACAACAGGGATATCTCGAGCTAAATAATGAGACAACATATGAACTTCACATCATAAAACATCTGCAGACATGAATTGTAGATGAGACTAATATTTGGAGCAGGAAATCAACTGCAAATAAACATATCTTTTCTTTCATTAGCGTCACAATCACAGCAGCACGGTACTCGTTATGTCAATCAAATAAGTTACTGAGTGATACACGAATAAGTCCAACTTTGTCTTTCACGGACTAATGTTTAATTTCTGGACCCCTCAGATGTAAAGACATGATGTACCTCCAATCTTTTCTTCTCTAAATACTGTGTCAAATGAAGTGAAGTTTTGGTCTTCTTGGTGATGATAAATGGTTTAAATCCTCAAAAAAAAAGTTCTTAAGAGTGTATTATGGTTGTACGGTATACCGGTACTGGTATAATATCGCGGTACTACTGAATCAAAAATGGTACTATACTCTGAAAAGTACCGGTTGCCGGGCATGACGGCGCGTCATCACGTCATAACATTGCTAGTTTTGCGAGCAGAGGAGCATGTTCGACAGTGCACATAGACGGAGTACTTACAAGCACAGTGTGTAGACAGAAAAAGGAGAATGGACGCTTTTTGGCTTAAAAACTAAAGATAAAGGTGAAGTTATAACACTGAAACGCCCTCAGGAAGAGGTGCTTTAAGACATGGCTAGCTAGCCAGCGCCAAACGTCCATTCGCAGTCGGCAGTGGTTTAGCTACTTCTAAATCACTAATCCTCGCCTCCATGGCGACAAATAAAGTAAGTTTCTTACATGTATCTTTATCACTGCAGGACGAGGAATAACTAAACATACTTCACTACACACCGTAGGAGGATACAATAGCTAACCGCTAACAGCAAGCTAGCACCCTGAATGTAAAGAAATGCCATGGGTGGATCTACACCTGACATCCACTGTAATGATACCAAGTACAGTAGCGTATCTAGTCTATACTACTATGATTACATTAATATTTTGTATCGTCACAAAATCTTTTTTCTTTTTTAAAAGAATTCATATGTTTATAAACTCAAGAAATACGTCCCTGGACACATGAGGACTTTGAATATGACCAATGTTTGATCCTGTAACGACTTGGTATCGGATACATTGGTAGTATCATCCAAAACTAACGTAAAGTATCTAAACAACAGAAGAATAAGTGATTATCACATTTTAACATAAGTGTAAATAAAACTTGTTAAAAGAGAAAGTAACCAGATATTAACAGTAAATGAACAAGTAGATTAATAATTCATTTTTACAGCTTGTCCTTTATAATTTTGACGAAATAGAATGATAAATGACACAATATGTTATTGCATATGTCAGCAGACTAATTAGGAGCCTTTGTTGGTTTACTTACTACTAAAAGACAAGTTCGGGACAAAACTAGAGTGTATAAATCCACTCCATCCCATCTTAAATATTTATTTCACAATTGCTTATATATTTGCCTTTAAACATTTCAAAATACGCCCAAATTCAGGTAAATAAACAGTAGCCTAATGAGGCTTAGACCATCGCATGAAACCCGGAAGTGCCTGGATGTCCCTCTCGATCACGTGATTGCAACCCACCTATTGGCCAACCCAACACTCGTGTTAGTGACAGTGCTAGCACAGTTTCGGCATGTTCTCAGTCTTTGAGTATTTCAGTAGGCCTTATGATGGCATTGTGTTTACATGCATGTGTGCACACGTGTGCATAGTTTTGAGTTATAAAAATGAAATTGTGATATTTAAGATATTTCATATTGCTCCTAATTTTTTTCCGTGCTACAATAATATGTTCTGTACTACTAATTCTTTTCATTTAATAGCATCGGTGCTACTAGTGAAAAAGCTAAGCATATAGCCCTGTTATAACTTCTAGCTACTTTGTTTTCCAACCGTGGGAACGGGGAAAGTGAGCTGAAAAGAAGAAGTGGATATTCACTGCCAACACTATTTCTTATTTGAGAGCCTATTTTTCTTTTCAAACAGCATGTTATATGTTCATATTGTAGTGTTTGGTATTTTTGATTAACAGTTTTTAATTTAATCACTTAACACTGATTAAATTAATTGTAATTAATTTTAATGGCTGATGTTGATTTGTGGTACAAGTATTTTGAGTTACAAGCTTGGTCATAGAACCAATTAAGATTTAGACATAGTTAGGGCTTCAGTTGAACAGTCTAGGTACCCAGTAGTGACATCTGTCTTCCTTCATTACCACAGTCGACGCTTATGCAGAACTATTCTTGAGGGAATTTGAAGTTTTGAGCCTCTGTAATGGATTAAAACAAGCCCACCGATTGTCATTATAATCACTACTGCAATTTTTCCCGTGCTAAGCCATGTCTTATTATTATTATTAGGACATTAACTTTTTGAAAAGTTTTCAACATTACCAAGGTTGTAGGAAGGAAGTGCACCATTAAAATAGTCTCTTTTTAGTGTTTAAAAAAAAAAGAGGTAAAAAAAAGCCTTTGACATTGCGAGGCAAAGTCAAATGTCTGAGTTAAGTTTTTTTGTTTTTTTTCATTGTGTGGATTGTTGCACTCGCAGAGCTCCCTGCTTTTATTCTTGAGGTGTAATCACTTAGAGGTGAGGTAGAGGTGGCCTATGGAACTGGAAACGATCAAAAAGCCAACAACCTGCATGAGGATTACAGTAGTGGGAAAAACTAACTCAGAAACTACTTTACAGATTTCTACTATTGTTAGGCGTAAAAAAAAAAGTACAACCAACTTAGTGGCGGTTTGGCACATTTACCGAGAAGGAACAGAATCACAATTTTAGCAAGTTTTCAAGAATACATTTTCCCTTTTGCAATGAGCCCACACATGAACTGACATTAGTGTTTACACTCTACAAAGTGTGCTCGCTTAGCAATGAATTCAAAACTAGGCAATTATTTTGGATCACAATATTTTTCATATAGAATGCTACCTCAACTTAAAAGTGTTTCGAGATAAGAGCCATCTCTCGGCTAATATGCTTTAGCGCAAACCACATAAGGTTTCACCCAAACATCTGGTCTTACTCGCTAGCATTAGCTTATAGCTAGAAATCTTTGTTTTCCAACCAATGGAAGGAAGTAATTGGACGTGAAGGGCAGTGCTGGGAAGAAGCAGATGATATTTATTGAATTCAAGAAAGAAATCATCAAAAACATGACGGGGCAAAGCAATTGGAGCGTATGACTGCTAATCTGCACCATACTGAAGCAGAATGAGTGTAACGTAGCCATGAATGTTAAAATAATATATAAATAGCAGACATTTTCCATTAAAATATGGAGGAGATACAGTAGAAGTCCACTTCCCAAAGTAAATGCTGTGCATTATTAGATTGCTTCTTAAAACCACTGTAGTTGTTAGTAGTACATGCTACTGTATGGAATTTCATAACATTTTTTTAATCTAAAAGTTTGTTTTTCTATTTAAAATGCATATTACATGGTGCTATATTCGGGGCCAAGCTCCAATGAAATTACTTTCAATTAATTCAAATATGAGACCTTAATTTGGGATGCTTGTGTTTTGAATAACGAGCTCTGTCACAGAACCAATTAAGCTTGTAAATTGAGGTTCTCCTGTAATTCCACCTATTACACTTATAACAATAGCACCCTTTTGCTCTCATTGCACTCGATGTGACTTTTTTTGGTTTATTCATGCTTTATTGGCAAATAGTAAATCGTCATGTTTTTAATTTACTCTTTAAAAAAAGTGAAACCCCACCTGGACCTTGGAGATGAAAGAGGCCAGCCTAATGCATCAAGATAAAGAAAAATAACTTTGCCACCATCGCTTTGGTTGTAGCTCCCAGTGGCCTTCACTAAATGTGAGAAAAATGACGTAAGCGTGCACATAATTAAAGATGATGCAGGGTGTAAAACCTTGGCAAACTAATCTACAAACCATTACCCATCTCCTTTGATTTTGCATCTACATCTACAACACTGATATATTTACACAGGTTTGCTCCTGAAGGGGCTTTAACTGCTTCTTGCAGAGTAGCAGTCAAGGACGAGGGAGACTTGGATCGAGTATTTAGTCCTGCCAACCGCCCGACTGAGATTGAGAAAGAAAGGAGAATTCCCAGCTAGGGAAGAAGTGGGAAAGCAGCATGGAGAGAAGTGCATCTGAAGACATGAAGACAGGAGCAAAGCCGCACTCTCACCTCTCTAATGGCAGCCATGCTCAGTTCAACACCCACAGGGAAATAAAAGCAGAGCGCAATGAACTTTCTTTAAAACGTTGACAGCGATGAGGCCTCTGTGTGTGCGTCCAAAGGGACCTTGTCTTCCTAGAGCCACTGAGCAAAAGACATCACAATAACATCTGCAGGGATTTTGCTGGGTGTTGTATACAAACTGTGTGTATGAAAGGGGCGCTACGTGTTTAGCAACCCTTCCTTTCCTCTTTGAGCTTGACTAAAGCCAAATAATTAGATGATAATTTACACTCAAAACTTCCAACTGCCTTCACGGATGACGTTGTGCCATGTGACTCCAGTCAGTGGAAAAGACGTACCAGTTTTTATCCCTTCTACGCCCTTGTTTTTGCCCTCCCTCCTTGGTTTTGCGCGTTCACATCAATCAAGAGGCGTTTGAATTATCCCCCAAGTAGGATATAAGGACAAAGTAACTCCCTCAAAGTGAAGTGAATCTTATCTATCTTTGAATCTCAGTAAAACTAAAATAATGCTATTTGGTAACAGTAGAAAGGAAAGTCAAACACAATTACAAATAGACAGAGTAGACATTGAAAGGGTAAAATAAAACACATTTTTGGGTGTAATAATAGATGATAAAATGAACTGGGAATCTCATGTACAAAATATATACAACATAAGGTAGCAAGAAACATGTCAATAATGAATAAAGTTCATAAATGTAGACAAAAATCACTTCATATTCTTTACTGCTCACTAGTGTTACCATACTTGAGTTATTGTCCAGAAATATGGGGAAACAACTACAAATGTGCACTTCATTCACTAATGTTGTTACAAAAAAGATCAATTAGAATAATACAAAACTCAAAACCAGTGAAGTTGTCACGTTGTGTAATTCGTAAATAAAAACAGAATACAATGATTTGCGAATCCTTTTCAACTTATATTCAATTGAATAGACTGCAAATACAAGATATTCAATGTTTGAACAGAGAAACTTCATTTTTTTTGCGAATAATCATTAATTTAGAATTTAATGGCAGCAACACATTGCAAAAAAGTTGGCACAGGGGCATTTTTACCACTGTGTTACATGGCCTTTCCTTTTAACAACACTCAGTAAACGTTTGGCAACTGAAGAACCTAATTTTTGAAGCTTTTCAGGTGGAATTATTTCCCATTCTTGCTTGATGTAATTCTTGTTTAAGTTGTTCAACAGTCGGAGGTCTCCGTTGTCGTATTTTAGGCTTCATATTGCGCCACACATTTTCAATAGGAGACAGGTCTGGACTACAGGCAGGCCAGTCTAGTACACACACTCTTTTACTATGAAGCCACGCTGTTGTAACACGTGGCTTGGCATTGTCTTGCTAAAATAAGCAGGGACGTCCGTGTGTAACATTGCTTGGATGGCAACATATGTTGCTCCAAAACCTGTATGTACCTTTCAGCATTAATGGTGCCTTCACTGATGTGTAAGTTACCCATGCCTTGATCACTAATACACCCCCATACCATCACAGATGCTGGTTTTGAACTTTGCGCCTATAACAATAACGACACGACATCCACAGTTTCCAAAAACAATTTGAAATGTGGACTCGTCAGACCACAGAACACTTTTCCACTTTGCATCAGTCAATCTTAGATGGGCTCGGGCCCAGCGAAGCTGGCAGCGTTTCTGGGTGTTGTTGATAAATGGCTTTCGCTTTGCATAGGAAAGTTTTAACTTGCACTTACAGATGTAGCGACCAACTGTAGTTACTGACAGGGGTTTTCTGAAGTGTTCCTGAGCCCATGTGGTGATATCCTTTACATACTGATATCGCTTTTTGATGTAGTACTACCGCCTAAGGGATTGAAGGCCCGTAATATCATCGCTTACGTGCAGTGATTTCTCCAGATTCTCTGAACCTTTTGATGATATTACGGACCGCAGATGGTGAAATCCCTAAATTCCTTGCAATAGCTCATTGAGAAATGTTGTTCTTAAACTGTTCGACAATTTGCTCACACATTTGTTCACAAAGTGGTGACCCTCGCCGCATCCTTGTTTGTGAATGACTGAGCATTTCATGGAAGCTGCTTTTATACCCAATCATGGCACCCTCCTGTTCCCAATTAGCCTGTTCACCTGCGGGATGTTCCAAATAAGTGTTTGATGAGCATTCCTCATCTTTCTCAGTCTGTTTTGCCACTTGTGCCAACTTTTTTGAAACATGTTGCAGGCATTAAATTCCAAATCAGCTAATATTTGCAAAAAATAAAGTTTTCCAGTTCGAATGTTAAGTATCTTGTCTTTGCAGTCTATTCAATTGAATATAGGTTGAAAAGGATTTGCAAATCATTGTATTTAGTATTTATTTACAATTTACACAACGTTCCAACTTCACTGGTTTTGGGGTTTGTACATAATGCTGGATATAGAGAACATACAAACCTTTTATTTACTGAATCAAAAATATCGAAATTCAACAATTTGGTGCATTTGCAAACATCTAAAATGATGTACAAAGCAAACTATAACCTGCTACCCAAGAATGTACAACAATTCTTCTCAACAAAAGAGGAGAAATATAACCTTCAAGGAAAATCTAATTTAAAACATGTGTATGCTCGTACAACACTTAAAACCTTTAGCAAATCTGCATGTGAAATTAAATTATGGAATGGATTAACCAAAGAAACAAAGCACCAATATGATTCAGTTTAAGAGACTGTTCAAACAACAAGTGTTCACAAAGTACACAGAACAAGAACTATGATGAACATATTAAACCCTTTTTTTTATTAAATTTTTTAAATAAAGATTATTCATGTATTTAATATTTGTTTACTCACTATGGTATATTATTTATTCACTGTTCTGTTACAGAGAACAAGGACATTGGATAAAATTGCTATGGTATGAAAATGGGTAGTATTAAATAAGCTCATCTTCTCCCTACTCCTTTTCGGGCGAGCTGTAATGAAACAACTGGAAATATGTGATGGATTACATTGTATCGTATGCATGTTCCAAATAAACTGAACTCTGCAAGGCGAAATTATGATCAATTTGACAGCAAGAAGGGACAACGAGAGCAGACAAGCAATTTGAATGTGTTTGCTTACCCTAAACAAAACACTTCGGCTCCATCTGTATGGTCATGGTCATGTAGTAAACACTCCGGTGAGACCATTGCAGCGAAAGACGCTCTGAATCCTTTCCTTATTCAAATACACCTGGGATGTTGACTCTGTTCCGTGATGCCGAACGGAGCAACTTCCAGGTCTTATGGACAAACACGAACACATGGACTACTACTACACAGTAGGGTTGTACGGTATACTGGTACTAGTATAGTATCGGGGTACTAATGAATCAAAAGCAGTTCTACTACTCTGTTTGAAAAGTACCGGTTCCCCATTTTACATGACCGCGCGTCATCTCGTCATGACATTGCTGGTTTTACGAGCAGACGAGCATGTTCGGCAGCGCACAATCACGGAGTACTTACAAGCAAGACACAGTGTGTAGACAGAAAAGTGGGAATGGACGCATTTTGGCTTAAAAACTAAATATAAAGTTGAAGTTATAACTAGGGATGATACTCGAAACCGATTTTCCCGGTTGTTCGATAAGAAAAGAACCGAGTCCTCGGACTCGAATCCTTTTTTGAGAACCGGTACCTGCTATCGAGACCACTATAGTAAAGAAAAAGAGTTGTTTCTTTATTCGAATCCCTGGGAACGAATCCCGTCCCGACCAGATATGCCCCGTGGGACATCACAAGAAATGACGTCACGTAGCTTAGTCATTAGGCGCAGATAGCGAAAGCAGGAAAAACAATGGACCGGAAAAAGCGCTCCAAGGTGTAATAAAGTTCAAAACAAAAGGTATAATCCAATGAATAACTTTACTGAGAGATTTGAGCAGGGTACAAACACATGACGAACACTTTTACGACCAACCGGAAACATAGCAACCAGGCTAGCAACACACCTCCTTTACGGCAGCTGTCGCAACGTTCTTAAAGCAACCGCAGCACATACATATATATACAACATATATGACATGATCTCCCTTTTTTAACTTTTGTTTTTCTTTCCTTGTAAACAAAACAAAATCACACTGTATATGTGTTATCTGTCTAATTATAAATAATGTAGACGAGGCGTGTTGGCTGAGTTCTTGACGTTTACTTTCACAGCGTGCTCTTAACCTCATTCTTAGCTGTCGGGTGGCAACATGCAACAACACTTTTCGGGGCTACCGCGCATGCTCGTCACTCCCGTTGCCTGCTGGGTAGTGTAGTTGTTATATTCCCTAGCTCATAACATCACATCTTTCCCCCTTTAAAGAAATAATGTTAACTCAATAAAGTGTATTTCTTTTTTTAGTTTTAACTTTTCATTTTTTTAGCATTATAACCACATTTGCAAACAACTTTTCTCTTCATAGAATTTTAAAGTGCAAAAATGTCAAAGCATCATAACAAACAGTTATGTCAAATAGCAGCAGAAGTGCACTTTTTGGAGAGCTGTATTATTTTAAATTTTGTGCCCAAGGGACTGATTTTATTTAAAACTATATTATTATTTATACACCTATAGTGATCACAGAGACAGGTTGTTTTTGTGTTACTGTATATCTTTGTTTTTCTGAAAAATCCCACTTAATATACTTTGGGTAACAACAGTCAATATTTATTTATTTAATTTTATTTTTTTAGGGGGGGTAACAGTCAATATTTATTTATTTATTAGATTTTATTTTTTTCTTATATAATAAAAGTGAGCTTTTGTTAAACCAAATATTGTTAGTTTTTTTTCCATATACAACAACCTATCTAGACTCGATAAGGAATCGGTTCAATAAGAGGATTCGATAATAGGCTTGAACTCGATAATTTCTTATCAAACATCATCCCTAGTTATAACACTGAAACACCCTCAGGAAGAGGTGCTTTAAGACATGGCTAGCTCGCTAGCAGCTAACATTCATCCACAGTTGGCAGTGTTTTAGCTATTTCTAAATCACAAAATCTCGCCTCCATGGCGACAAATAAAGTATGTTTCTTACAAGTATCATTATCACTGCAGGACGAGGAATAGCTAAACATGCTTCACTACACACCGTAGGATACAATAGCTCACCGGCGTCACTGCTAACAAAAGACAACGATCCTGAATGTAAACAAATGCCATGGGTGGATCTACACCTGACATCCACTGTAATGATACCAAGTACAAAAGCGTATGTAGTCGATACTACTATGATTACATCAATATTTTTTATTGTTACAATTTTTTTTTTTACTTTTTAAAAATTCATCTTATGTTTATAAACTCAGGAAATATGTCCCTGGACACATGAAGACTTTAAATATGAACAATGTATGACCCTGTAACTATTTGGTATTGGATCGATACCTAAATTTGTGGTATCATCCAAAACTAATATAAAGTATCAAACAACAGAAGAATAAGTGATTATTACATTTTAACAGAAGTGTAGATAGAGCATGTTAAAACAGAAAATAACCAGATATTAATTATAAATATGAGTAGATTAATAATCAATTTTTACAGTTTGTCCCTCATAAGGTTGACAAAATAATAGAATGATAAACGACACAATATGTTACTGCATACGTCAGCAGACTAATTAGGAGCCTTTGTTTGTTTACTTACTACTAAAAGACAAGTTGTCTAGTATGTTCACTATTTTATTTAAGGACAAAATTGTTATTCTATTGCAATAAGAAACATATGTTTAATGTACCGTAAGATTTTGTGTTAAAATAAAGCCAATAATTAAATTTGTTGTGGCCCCTTTATTTAGAATAGTATCGAAATACATTTTGGTACTAGTACCAACATATTGGTATCGGGACAACACTAGATATGCACACATTAACCCCACCACCATGGGGAAAACAGCCTTCTGTAACAAATTGTGTTCAACATTAAGTGCGTTTATTGTGGGGAAACACCACCTGCCATGACAGTGCAATGGGATGACAGCTTAATGCTTCTTTCTTTATTCGCCCACCTCCCCCCTATGTATGTGTGTACAAATCTGAACTGCACACAAGTCTAGGCATTCTATTGGTGGCAAATAGTCCTCCTGGATAATAGATATGTGCGGCTACTTCTGTGCCATACGCACACGCGGGTCATGTGGATTGGCCTTGGGCTGCGGGGAGGGGTGTGAGTGTGAGAGTTGGCCTTGCCTTCAGCCGTGGCATCCTTTTTTTGCCAGCTCCATAAGCCTGGAGGGACCCACTTGGAGGTGGGAGGAGTGAGATCATGCCCCCCACCACACGCAAACACCCATGCATGCACGCACACACATAAAACACACAGGCCAAGGCCTCTGAGCAGACAGGCTTACAAAGAGGTGAGATCACTCCTAAATAAAGCCTTTGTTGGTGTGCCAGTGTCAGTGTTGCCCTCTCTGGCCTAACACAAACCTTGCCAGCTTGGCTTAGCCTGTCTGCTGCAAACAACAGGGACGACAGTGTGAGTGATGCTCGAGCGGAAAAAAACATAGTTCCAGGAGGCACTAGGATAAAGAAGAAAGAGAAAATGGGCCACTAGCCTGTTTCCTATCAAGGGACAGTGTGTGTTTCCATGGCAAATAGTTAAAAAAGAGATTTTTTTATTTGTTTTTTTACAACAAAACAATGGTTACAGCAACCAGGTCGGATGTGCCCCCTCAAGCCAAAACTTTGAGAAAAAGACAAGAAGTAGTTAAAAAAAAAAAAAAAAAAAGCCTATGGTTTAGCAAAAGAGCCCACAAGAAAAGCTGAAGTCTGCACTCAAGAGGGCCGCCTCCTCAAAAGCCGCTAGACAAGAAGGCCATCAAGTGCGAGCAAACAGCAGACAGTTAAGAGACAAGTTGAATGCCTACAGCTTGTACTCCCCTATCTCGCTTATTTTATTTTTTACATTATATTTACATTTCTTTTTTAGTCCTAACACCTGGTCCCTGTGAGGAGACCTGACCTCCACAGCAGGCTAGATGTCTGCTTTGTGTACACACGCTCTCTTCATCCTGGGCTCAAATTGATTCACATAGCTATAGTTACGTCTTCTTCCTCTGACCTCTTTTAATTCAACCTCCCATTTCTGAGGAAGAAAGAAGAGAGAGAGAGCGCCGTTTCCGCTCCGGGACCAAACAATCCCAGTCTAATTTATTTTTTGAGGACATAATATGTACATGTATTAATGGGAATCAAGTTGAATCAAATTAACTCTAATTAGCCAATGCGAGAAGAGACAAAGGTGATCAAGGCAGCAGATTTGAACCCCCCACCCTTTCCAACCAAACGTGCACGCTCTTAATTTGTAGGATTTTGCACAAAAAGTAACGTAATGTAATAGCTGGGTTGCAATCACGTGACCAAGAGGCACTTCCGGGTTTCAGGCGATGGTCGAGAGTCCCATTAGGCCATTGTTTATTTACCTGAATCAGTGCAGATTGAGATTTAGAGGCAACATATGTAAGCGATCATGAAAAAATATCTAAAATGGGATGGAGTAGATTTTTACACTCTTAAAAAATAAAAATAAAATGTAAGACGACCACAACTTCACTTCATTTGACACTCACGGTATTTAGAAAAGGAACGATTGGAGGCACATCATGTCTTTACATCTGAAGGGTCCACCAATTAAGCATTAATATGTGAAAGACAAAGTTGGACTTATTCGTGCATCGCTAAGAAACTTATTTGATTGACATAATGAGTGCTGCTGTGATCATGACACTAATGAGAAAAAGGATAAGTTTTTGCATCAACAATTCATGTCTGCAGTTGTTTTATGGTGTGAAGTTCATATGTTCTCTCATTATTTAGCTATAGATGTCCCTGTTGTTCAGCAATGTTTGCTAGCCATATCAAGGTTCAGTGTATGCTGTTGAGTCTACCAGAGATGTATTTTGTTTACTTTATTATTATTATTATTATTATTAAGAATAATTTCTTGTTACGAACAAATATTACCAAAGACGCTGTAATGTGGTCAACCGTGTCGAATAAAGCACTTTGCTTTCCTAAACAACAACAACAAACTACATTTTTGTGTTCTGTTATGAAAATGGCCAATGAAAACACGGTGGATTGGACCAACAATCACACAATGTACTAGGACTTAAAGGGGAACATTATCACCAGACCTATGTAAGCGTCAATATATACCTTGATGTTGCAGAAAAAGACCATATATTTTTTTAACCGATTTCCGAACTCTAAATGGGTGAATTTTGGCGAATTAAACGCCTTTCTATTATTCGCTCTCAGAGCGATGACGTCGCAACGTGACGTCACATCGGGAAGCAATCCGCCATTTTCTCAAACACATTACAAACACCTAGTCAAATCAGCTCTGTTATTTTCCATTTTTTCGACTGTTTTCCGTACCTTGGAGACATCATGCCTCGTCGGTGTGTTGTCGGAGGGTGTAACAACACGAACAGGGACGGATTCAAGTTGCACCAGTGGCCCAAAGATGCGAAAGTGGCAAGAAATTGGACGTTTGTTCCGCACACTTTACAGACGAAAGCTATGCTACGACAGAGATGGCAAGAATGTGTGGATATCCTGCGACACTCAAAGCAGATGCATTTCCAACGATAAAGTCAAAGAAATCTGCCGCCAGACCCCCATTGAATCTGCCGGAGTGTGTGAGCAATTCAGGGACAAAGGACCTCGGTAGCACGGCAAGCAATGGCGGCAGTTTGTTTCGCAGACGAGCGAGCTAAACCCCCTGGATGTCTTGGCTCACACCGTCCCTTATGCCACCGAAGATGATCAAGAGAAGAATATCGACCCTAGCTTCCCTGGCCTGTTGACATGAGGGTATGTCTACAGAATATATTAATTGATGAATATTGGGCTGTCTGCACTCTCAAAGTGCATGTTGTTGCCAAATGTATTTCATATGCTGTAAACCTAGTTCATAGTTGTTAGTTTCCTTTAATACCAAACAAACACATACCAATCGTTGGTTAGAAGGTGATCGCCGAATTCGTCCTCGCTTTCTCCCGTGTCGTTTTCGCTTGCATACGGTTCAAACCGATATGGCTCAATTGCTTCAGTTTCTTCTTCAATTTCGTTTTCGCTACCTGCCTCCACACTACAACCATCCGTTTCAATACATGCGTAATCTGTTGAATCGCTTAAGCCGCCCGCTGAAATCCGAGTCTGAATCCGAGCTAATGTCGCTATAGCTTGCTGTTCTATGCGCCATGTTTGTTTGTGTTGGCATCACGATGTGACGTCCCAGGAAAATGGACGGGTGTATATAACGATGGTTAAAATCAGGCACTTTGAAGCTTTTTTTAGGGATATTGCGTGATGGGTAAAATTTTGAAAAAAACTTCGAAAAATAAAATAAGCCACTGGGAACTGATTTTTAATGGTTTGAACCCTTCTGAAATTGTGATAATGTTCCCCTTTAACATGACATTAGTTTAGTTGCACAACCAGGTCTTCATAGTTATATTTAAGTATAGCAATCACAAAATAACTAGTGAGAGCAGATATTGTACAGTAAGTGATTGTTTTATTGAATTAGTCGTTTGTATACCTTGTTTAGCTCTTAGCAATACTTGATGCTTAGTGTTTCACTAAAGCTGGATCGGTTGAGCACACTGCTTCTAAAACCAGTAGCTTATTATCCTTATATTGAGGCTCAAAAATCTAAAGCTCTGGACCATCATTTGTCCCACAGTTGTCTTATTAAAATCTAAGGAAGACTGCAATGATTAGTAGTGTCTGTTAATGTTGAAGGGAAATGCTAACGTTGTGATGCGTCAGTAAAGTTAATACTTAATATTTATTACCGTTAAGTATTAACTTCCATCCATCCATTTTCTACCGCTTGTCCCTTTTGGGGTTGCGGGGGGTGCTGGAGCTTATATCAGCTGCATTCGGGCGGGAGGCGGAGTACACCCTGGACAAGTCACCACCTCATCACAGGGCCAACACAGATAGACACTCACATTCACACACTAGGGACCATTCAGTGTTGCCAATCAACCTATCCCCAGGTGCATGTCTTTGGAAGTGGGAGGAAGCTGTAGTACCCGGAGGGAACCCACGCAGTCACGGGGAGAACATGCAAACTCCACACAGAAAGATCCTGAGCCCGGGATTGAACTCAGGACTACCTAGGACCTTCGTATTGTGAGGCAGATGCACTAACCCCTGTTCCACCGTGCTGCCCCCAAGTAATTAATTAACTAATTAAGTATTAACTTAATTATTAATATTTATGCTTAAAATTAGCAATATACTTAAATATTAAATATTACGAAAGTGCCTGTTACTACATTACAAACCCCGTTTCCATATGAGTTGGGAAATTGTGTTAGATGTAAATATAAACGGAATACAATGATTTGCAAATCATTTTCAACCCATATTCAGTTGAATATGCTACAAAGACAACATATTTGATGTTCAAACTGATAAACATTTTTTTTTGTTGCAAATAATCATTAACTTTAGAATTTGATGCCAGCAACACGTGACAAAGAAGTTGGGAAAGGTGGCAATAAATACTGATAAAGTTGAGGAATGCTCATCAAACACTTATTTGGAACATCCCACAGGTGTGCAGGCTAATTGGGAACAGGTGGGTGCTATGATTGGGTATAAAAACAGCTTCACAAAAAATGCTCAGTCTTTCACAAGAAAGGATGGGGCGAGGAACACCCCTTTGTCCACAACCGCGTGAGCAAATAGTCAAACAGTTTAAGAACAACGTTTCTCAAAGTGCAATTGCAAGAAATTTAGGGATTTCAACATCTACGGTCCATAATATCATCACAAGGTTCAGAGAATCAAATTACTCGTAAATGTTCTTGTGTACTGTATTGCAGTGTACATTTCACTGTACAAAGTCCACACATATTTCCCTTATTATCAGGAAAACTTCCCCTACTTTCAAATGCATATAGTAACAGGCATGCCTAAAGCGTCCATAAAAGTTATATGGACATGTGTCATGGCCAGTAGTTCAAATAAGACAATGGTGTCATCTATTAAAGCTTTTTGGGATTGGAACGTGTTCTTGTCAGGATTTACTAACTTTAATTGCATATTAAGGGTTAAACAATTCTAGTTGTTGAAAAAAAAGCTCAGACACACGCACTTCTGATCTGACTAAAAAGTAAAGTATGTGAAGCATGATTTTTTTGTGCATGAAATGGTATGGGAATAGAACATATCATTGGTATTCATGCCATCAAGCTCAGCTGTGTTTGTCACAGACATGAGATTAAAAAACATGTTTTAGTTACAACAGCAGTGACCTGCAGCCCATTGCTGCAGTAAATCTTTAGATTGAATACTAAAATGGCTAATTCTAAGCATTGGCTCTCTTGGCAGCAAACCCATTCAAGCGTTTTATTTCAACATTGTAATTCCATCAATGAGATGGGGGAGGACCATTGAATTAAATAAACCATCACAAGGTAAAATGACAAAAACATATGGTATACTTTGGCTGAATACCAGTCATTTAAACATGTAACATAAAATTAGAAAGGTAATTTCCATCAAAATGTTATAGGATTGGCAATGCTGTAGAATAACTTACAGGTCTCCTTTGACAAAACACAAATTACACTAATATTGAGTGCGCAGTGTGATAAATCACAATGGCAGCCATATTGATATTTTGACCAATAGATGGAAACTACCTCACCTGCATTACCAAACACAGCTAACCTAATAAAGTTGACATACCTGCAGTCTCCAGAAGCATTTTGGCGATGTCCATATGTCCGTTGACCACGGCGTCATGCAGTGGGGTAACTCCACCCACCGCATACTTAAGGAGAGGGGCGGGGCGGTGACGTAACAAAGCCTCCACACAAGCGGTGCTGCCGTGGTTGCATGCTTCATGCAGAGGGGTCCACCCTGTGTAGTCTACATTGTCAACAAAAACACAAACAGTTATCCTTAATATATTATAAAGTAAGTCAAATTAAACAGCTTTAAATGCGTCAAGGGAGGCACAGCAGCTTAAAATAAACACAAAAAAATGTTGAATTCAATTAAGTCAAAATGAAAACCCTAAATCCCTTACTTTAGGGATCAGGTTGACCAGCCGTGTTGCGCTAGCATCAGTGCTAATTTTACTGTGTATATATACAGTATATACTGTTTATCAGCGCTATTCAACTGGCAGACCAAGGAGCCAAATGGGTAACGACACCCTACCAGCCCTCGAGTTCAGTTCAAAACTTTATGGACAAATATTTTTGCAACACATTTCTGAAAACACGAGTGCTCCTGTTGTACAGCTGAACTTGGACCATTATAAACACATTGGCAGATATTTGCATTGGCATTTTATCATTACTAGCAAACATACAACACTGGCATCCAAACTTGTGCTTTACATTACTGAAGCGTTCCTCAAGGCACCCCTTTTTTATCCTCCTGTTTGGCAGTTACAATTTGTTTTAGGAATTATATTTATGTAACTGATATGCTGCTGTAGCTTGTTTACTTTAGATTCAGTCAGTAGTCATTTGTTCAACGTCTTTAGTTATGCTAGTGGTGTTCCTCAAGGTTCCATCTTAGGTCCTCTCTTTTCCATCATTTGGGCTATTCAACTGGTGGCCAGCGATTTCAGTACAAAAAACTTGTGAGACACTTCAATTTTTGCAGATGGTCCATGAACAGCAGAGTGTTCCTGTAACGCTGACAAAATAAATAGACTAAGATCAAATGTCTACTGTAGAGGACCCTGGTTCTCCGTAATGTACAAAGTAAAATACGGTAAATAGTGAAGGGAGAAGTCCGGCCCCTTTCTGTAAATGTGGCGCCCGAAACAATTTAATTGAATATCCCTGCTGTGTATGATACATAATGAAAGTGGAGATGTTTTGATCCGGGGTTTACGTTACCAATTCCGTTACTGATCATCCATGAGTGAGATCGACCGATACCAATACCGATCGCATGTATTAACTGTAATTTAAAAAAATATGTATTTATGGTAGTGACAGATTAACAATATCAACACAACATTTAAACTAGTTCCTTATTTTCTTTTATTACAAACAATTGTTGGATCAAAACAAAATCAATGGTACACAATTATTAAACAAAATCAAAAACTACTACCTACTACTCATCTAACTCCTTTGGTTTTTGCCTTCAAAGTCCTCCTGTTTTCAAGGAATTATTCTCTGAATTCGTAAGCATTACCAAAAACAACAAAAAAATAATTTGAGAAAATAAAAATAATTGATCTAATTACTTTCGTATTGATCATATGGTATGGGCACCACTAATTGATCTGCCCTCCTCTAACATGGCGTGTGCTGACTCCGACAATGCCGACACACCAACAGTTGTTCTAATATTCTCTCTGGAGACTCGTATTCATCTACCTTTTAATTTCCTGTTTAACCTGCTTAATTTTTATTTAACACAGCTCAATATAGACTTCTTAAACTTTACAAAGCACTTATTTCTTGGTGTTGTTTCAAGCTAGCTCAGCTATTAGCATGCCTGCTCCTGGCTTGCTCTTTGCATGTAACATGTTTCGCCTTGTCCTCCAGTGATACATTATGATACTTCAGATACTATGAAATGCAGTTTATTTTCCACATTGGAGTTGATTATTATTAACTTAGGGGAGCGGCTTCACACTGTGTATGGAATGCACAGATAGCTGCTAGTTTGTCAGCCAGGGGACTGGAATAAGTACAACGTCAGCCGGACGGGAACAGCGCTAGTGATTGGCTTTGAAAAGCATTGGCAATAACTTACTTTTTGATGAAAATTGTTGATAGACCTGGGGTGATAGTCAATTAATTGAACGATAAATGAATCGATAAATTGCTATGTCCGTGCTTGTTTGTTTTTTGTCTCTCGCTTCAAACAGAGAGAAATAGGTCTTACACTGTGCAACAACCTCAGCACTTGAGCGCACTTGTTTAACAGTAAAATTAACTGAACGCAGTGAGCCCTCTTTTCAGTCATCCACAATCTTTGTCTGAGTGGGGTGGAGCGCAGGAAACCTAGCTTACACACACAGGATTCACGGACATAGCCTACCTACTCGCCAGTTATAAGTTCCACAAAGTAACACAAATTAAGAGGAAAATATATGATTACAAAGCCAAATGTCCCTTTTTGGTAATATTTCAGCTTAAACCCAGATGGGCAATATGAGCCCTTCAACACGGACGAACGAGCGAGAATGCCATTATTACGCGATGGCAACAACAAAAAGACAACCTGATGTAGTTTTCCAACTTGGAAAAAAAAATGCACTTTAAGATGTTCAATATTTATTTGAGTTATATTTTTGCTCAGAGATGAAAGTCCCTTTAATTTGTTTGTGTGTTTATTTATTTAGGATAACTAAAAGTTATTTACCTTCCAATTACAGTACAATGGTAAACAATTCAACAGTAATGAGAAATAAAAGTTTATATAATTTTAAATGGTTACTTACATTATCATTATATATCACGATTACATTAGTGCTTAATTTGGCCACAAAATAATACTGACAATAATATTGTTCATTGGCAAACATTAGTGGGACAATATATCATACGGAAAATTTGTCGATAATCATCGATAGGCACATCCTTAGTATAAAGTTTAAGATAGGGCTTGGCCGATAATAAAATATCAATATAAAATGCGTTCGATAAAATATATGATATATATTTATCTTTTTCGGTCGGAAAAAAACAGAAATTATGAAGCAAGATGAGTTTCATGAAGTCACTTGCGCTTTGGGAACTCAGCCAACAGGAAACAGGAAGTGTCACTGAGCAATGGGAGGGACACGCTAACAGCCAATCACGTAACAGTATCAACTACCGAGTGTTACACCTTTCCGGTTGTTCGGCTCCCTGTCGCAGACTGTCGTCGAAGAGCCCAGGGGAGACGTTCTCTCCAGGGTCGATGTTTTTGTCGAGGTTAACACCCTTCACTTTACCCGTCAATGGGTCTGCTAAGCTTAGCTTTCAGGTTGGAATGACGAGGCTACCCACTCACCCAACACACTGCTATTCTTAAAGGAGTACACACGCACATACGCTACCCTCATAACACTAATGTGGTTGTGCAGTCTTTCTGTCTTGTTGTGGATTCTCTGCATGGAGTGAGAAGAGAAACTGTGATATATTGATGTATCAACTCAATAACAGAAACTTGTATTTAGTTTTTTGGGTTTTAACGAAAAACATGCACCTGGGGATAGGTTGATTGGCAACACTAAATTGGCCCTAGTGTGTGAATGTGAGTGTGAATGTTGTCTGTCTATCTGTGTTGGCCCGGTGATGAGGTGGTGACTTGTCCACGGTGTACGCCGCCTTCCGCCCGATTGTAGCTGAGATAGGCTCCAGCGCCCCCAGCGACCCCGAAGGGAATAAGCGGTAGAAAATGGATGGATGGATGGATGGTGTGGCAACATCTTGACATGTACAATGTGTAGGTTTAACTAGTAGCTTCGCAAACTACTCTGAGTAGTGTTCAATATTTTATTACCTTAGCCACGCTAATTATACCTGGCTACCAGATACTCTCCCCAGTTATTAATAGCACCCTTGGTAAATTGGAAATTGTTTATTGTATTTATTGGCAGGCTTGAATAAATCATAAAAAAGTATCAGTAATTATCGATATCAATCAATATAAAAAACGTAAATAGTGATATACCGGTAGTTATCGGCCATATCGCCCAGCCCTAGTTTAAGATTCGACAACTTATTTTGGTAAGAGTGGATGAGCAGCTAATTTAGCACCAGAAGCGAAGAACCTGGCTAGAGGCGATCTATTTTTGAAGGACGACAGGTTTTACAGGCAAGCTGGCAGCTTTAAGAAGAAATATCTCCACCAATGCAAATCAACTTTTAAAAAAAGCAAATATTCTGTGATAGTGTCAAGTAAGTCCTAACAAAAAGCCAATCTCATTAGTGGAGCATTACAAGGACACCAAGTGTTCTGCTCCAGCAAATATAGGCCTCCTTTTGGCAGACAACAGGGTTATAAATTGAACCTCACGTCTTACATAAAACCAAGTTAGAGCCAAGTTATTTTTTTTTTCTATTACAGTGTGATTACAGAATGGCAGAAACCTTTGAAAACAGCACAACATTTCCATACATGGAGAACAAGTCATTTTATTTGACCCAAACGGACGAAAGAAAAGTCATTACTAAATAGCGTAAGGCAGCGGAAATCCATAAACTCAGGCGCTTCGAACTCGGCTACCTCTCTAAGACACACGCTTTTATACATTTCTGCAAAAGGTTAACCTCAACGATGATGTGGGGGTACGCTTGATTCCTCCTTTTTACAGCCACCCCCCACGGTGTTAATACATCCTGGTGAGGGGATGACAGCGGGACACAAGAAACAAAGTCTTACCCTTAACGTTGACGTCGATGCCAGGAAGCGCCAGGATCTGCAGCACCGTCTCCACTTGGTTCTTCTTGCAAGCTATGTGGAGGAGGGTCTCTCCTTCGACCAGGACACACACACACACACACACACACACACACACACACACACACACACACACACACACACACACACACACACACACACACACACAAATTGGACCAACACACCAAAAAAAAAGAAGAGGCAAAAAAGAGATAATAAAACATATGTCCATTGTTAATCCATATGGTGAATTAAGAATCAGAAATAATCGCAAACCACAAAAAAATGCATGACCTACAAAAAAGTGCTACGCACCAATGAATATGTGAATTAAGAACAGTGATTAGAAAAGAAAAGGGACGGAGAACTTTCAAGGGAACAAAAAAGGGAGGATACATGGACAGTTCTTTTCTTTTAACGGGATTTGACAAATATCGGAGTCAGTGGCTCGGGGATGCATCAAGTAGAGCAAATGGGGTCCTTTTTCCTTGTCTGCATGTTGCTATTTGAATGCCAGTTCTGGTAGACAGCCCTTGCACAATGACTCCAAAAGGATTCCTCACAGATCCGGGGTTCAAAACGCCCCACTAAGTACCGTCGGTCCGCCACTGTTGCCATGTGACGCTTAATCAGCAATCTTAACAGTGAGTAGACGACATCCTCAAAGACTTGCTTTGACGTTTTTTAAACATTATTTTCTTTTACTTAAATCAGGCATATATTAGTGGGCCGGAGAGCCTCTCTTTTTGTATGTATGGCTGAACTTCCAACGCAAGTTAAAGGCCAAGCATGAGTGAATCCGTGTTTGGCAGTTAAATACAGGACTGCAGAGGCTCAAGTCAATGCTTTGCTAGCCTTCCCCTTGCACAAGAGGCTCGACTCCAGTGTGCATGGGCAAAAAAGACAAGGAGGTGCTGCTGGGGAGCAGGGAAACAGGTGGAAAGTGGACACACTTGTGTTATTTGCTTGGCAACGATGGATCCATTTTCTTGAACATACTAAAGAACAAAGAATGCAGAAATAATAAAATAATTAATTCACTTTGATATTCGTTCATATTTTTATAGAACACAAAAAATCCACATCTATTAAAAAAACTAAACTTTTTAACCTTCAACTTTACCCAGGAAAGTCTTTTGCAAGGGAGTCCTGCCACACACATTAAGGCCCCTTCTACACTAAGGTTATCCAGGGTAAATCTCACCTAACATTATCCTTGTCCACACACACACACACAATGGTAGTTTAAGACCCCCACACCCCCCTACGTCTGCCGGTGCAACGCGACCTAGTACGCATGCGCGGAAAATGCGCACGTCAAAGTCACTTCCAGTGTTGCTTTGTGTGCAAGTTCTTAAATTAAATTTAACTTATCTGAACAATATCGAGTTGTTGTATTTCAATTACCTGAAATCCAGTGTGCTGTGGGGCCCTATTGTAGTGGATCACTCCTGAGACATCATAAACTAATCAAATCTTTAATAAACATGTGAAAGTAAACAATGTGATAAAGAACATTTTACATCAATCAATCTAGGGATCTAGACATCTGGTCAGGACACTCCTCACTCTTTTGCCTTCACCTTCATTAGTTTTTGGTGACTTTATATACTCTGGACCTAGACGTTGAGTCCGCGACATACATGGCGGACAATAACTGATACAGTCTGCGTTGCCAGTCCAAAAGCATTCGCTGTTTTCCGTATTCTTCCCTCGACGGCCAGGTAATACAAAAAAGCACACTACCTTTTTTTAATCACATCCACGGGAGCCCGCATTTTCGTTGTCTCTCCTTTGACAAATGGACAAAGTTTTTTGGTAAGTAGAATCACAGCTGACCTGGACATTCGAAAGTTCGCTTGCAGTCTGAGAAGTGTTGCATCCGAAATAGCTGCAATCGCTTTCTCTTAAGGTATTCATGTGTGCGTCTGTACATGTAGAGGAAGGGGAAACACGGCATTTCTGGATGACTCGCCTACATATTTCTAGTGTTTACCTCCGAGTGGAAACCGGTTGTTATGAAGCTGGCTGTGGCGCGTTCTTTCCGACGTCAAACTTCCTGTGTGGGGTGGCGGTCTTTCTGGCGTCACTTCCTCTCTGAACTCAGTTTGTAAACGATTGATGAGTCCATACAAAGCTAAGAGCCGCAGATTCAATAGAATTTACGGTGCACTTACCCGTGTAAAAAATTATCCAAGGAGGGTTACCTTAAACAATGGTTTAGTGTGGCTGACACGATGCTTAGGCTAAATAATTATTTGTTTAAGGGGTTATCCGGCTTAATGTAGACATAGCCTAATACACCAGGGTGGGTGGCACTGGAAGCAAGGTGGGTGATGTGTCTTGCCCAAGTAACATAAGCAGTGACAAATGTAACCTGCCTTGGCCTTCGTTACACTCACCCTCCTTAAACCTAACTCTTATTCGGGTCACGGCACCATGTAACCCGCCTGGTTCTGCCCCTGCTTTCTGTTCCGGCCGGGACTCGAACCTGGATCATCAGGCAAGAGAGACTAGCGTGTTAGCTACCGAACTCACAGTTTAAGCTATCAACCCAGTAACTAGCACTGCTCTTGAGTTTGTCAGGAAGTGAGGTTTACAAATGTACATATGGCCCCACCACACTGGCCGGCCTACGTTACACGAGGATGGTGTAGGTTGGATTCGTACCAGGAACCCTCAAGTTTTCTGACGCTGCCCAAAACGGTCACTCAGCTTTAAGTTATAGATTTGTATAAATGGGGCTAAACTTGACTGCGTGAAACTTTCAGAAACACAAAAAAACATGTTTTAATAACAACTTTAAATTGAATGAAAATGCAATTTTGGAAGTACTGGTATTTAATTGATCAGACAGTTATACAAAGACATACAGTATATCTTACTCTAACGTAGGGGTGCAACAATTTGTTGACAACAAATTCCCCAAGGCACCTGTGACCATGCCCACACCGCCACCACCAACCTGTGGCCAAGACACATACTGTATTCATGCAAAACAACAGGTGACACCAGATTATTTTTTTCTCATGCAAATCAGAGCTTTTCTTTATGTCACTGACAGTGACACACCCTGGTGAACTGATTAGACACAGAGACAAGCTCGGTAAAAAAGTATCTCAAAGGTTGGGGGAGTTAGAAAATAACAGAAGAGTAAGGATGCGGATATTAAAATAAAGCCAAATCATTAGAATTATGACATCCCTTTTTTAAAAATTGCAATAAATATATTAATCATATTAACAACTAGGATAAACTCAACACTTCGGCAATGGTAAATTGCCTTTTTTATACATACTCAAATCAATATGATTTTTTTAATACAGTAAAATCTGACACAACACCTTCCATTTGAGGGAAAAAATTGCTCCTGTTTGATTTATTTGCTATTTTTCTTGAAAGAAACAGTGCATTCTCAAGCACTTCATAGCATGTGTGACGATGTGGCAGCATGTTAGCGGTGGTTGCTGGATACCACATATGGCAGCAGGACACAGCGTGCAGGTAAAATATATTTAATATAGGAAAAAAATACAAAGATGCGTGCACTCCTGGCTGCAGGGAAAGCTGTGCCAGTGTTTTTCAACTTCTTTTGAGCCAAGGCACATTTTTTCCAGGGGCACACTGCGAGCAGAAAATGTTAAACATTTAACTCAGTAGCCTATATTGACAACATTAGGTCGTTCTCATCAAGTACCCAACACAATTGTTCGATATTAATTTAAACCCTAACCATAAACCTCCATGCATCACTAATTGTCTTGTCTCAAATAGGCCTCCAGAGCAATTTGTCTGCTACTGATATGGAAGAGTATCACATGGTTACTCTGGCGATCTCTACACAGACACTCAACAACAGCACATTACTGGCGGGTTATTATCATTGGTTTACAAACATATGTTTTTAAGACCAAGTAGGTGAAATGTCATAATTTCCCACAGCACACCAGACAATATCTCACGGCACACTAGCATGCAAAATGAGAACAGGTGTGCTAGCAGACTAAGCCAAGGTGCAGCTAAGACCAGAAACAGGATGTGGACACTACAAAATAAGAGCGCTAGACAGGAACTCAAACACCAAACATAGGAAAACACAGACACAAGACTACACTGTCAAGCAGGGCGTGACCGTGTATCCAAACTGAATGCACTTTCCAATCCTTACAAATGCTACTCTTAAACAGTTTCAAAAGTTTTAAGCATTGTGGGACATTACTTATGTGTCACATTTATTCTTAAAAATGATAAGATGCTGGAGAAAAACTGTTCAAACTCTGCCTCATATTGCATTACCCAACGAGCTTAAGAACTATTTTATCCATTGTGATTTTTTTTTGTTCATTTTAAAAAACCTGTGGGTAGTATTTTTTTTTTTTAAATTATTTTTATTTAAGGGTTGAAGCACAGTATTTTGTACTATATGCCAGGAAATGCAAATGTTTGTGATATATAATTAACAAGAGATATTTCTCAAATCTGACCCACCTAAACAAAGGGAGGTGGAGTTTGGCCCGGACCTGCAGTCTCTAATGAGTAAGCAGTACTGCGGACTACATCAGAGTTCCATGCAGAATCGTGTGCCATTACTGAGCTCTAAAACGGTGTGATTAAACACCCATTCCACTACACCGCATGTGTACACATTCTCGCAAATGCCAGGGCCAATCCACGCTCTGTTAAATCACTTTAATGGCTCCAATTTGGACACAACGCTTCTATTATTGGGGTAATTGCATACTCAGCATTTACAGGCACGGAAAGGATAAATCCGCCTGTCCTTTCTATAAATTCTCAGTTTCACACTTTAATAGAAATGTTAAAGTATGTGTTGCTCTTTATATCCCTCAGTCAGCATGCTAAGTATTGCTTGGCCCGCCAATCTTTGGACTGAAAAGCTGCTGGGAGCCTCTACAAAAAAACACCTTTTTGAGTGGGATGTGTTATTAAAGTATTTTAGGCCAGTTTTTCCAGTAATTTTCATGTATTTAATACTATTTCAAGACAGCGGTTAAGGTTGGCACTAGGAACAATGACGACATGCCAGTTTACATGCGATGGAACATATTGAACGAACCTTCAAATGAGTTCATGTTGTAAAATACAGTGAGCCGTTCTTGGACGCTGTTCAATGCCTAGTTTGTTCTAATAAACATTTATTAACTGTACAGAAAATTGCGTAGCATAATTTTAACATGCTGAACTGTAAAACAAGGGTAAGTGTAACTAGTATTAGTGTGATTCTTCTGTTGTGTGTGTGTGTGTGTGTGTGTGTGTGTGTGTGTGTGTGTGTGTGTGTGTGTGTGTGTGTGGTTGTAACACATACAGATTGGTAGTGTTGACGGCTTTAAGTTCTCTCCGTAATTTGATATTATGTATAAAATAGGGCAGTCAAACTTTTAAATTACCTCATCGTGATTTGTGACCAATCACATTTTGTCCGTAGTTAAATAAATAAATAACTAATCATGATTAAATCTCAGATAGCAGGGTGTCCCCTGAATTGCCAAGATACCTTTGGCGGTGAGGGCATGGTCACAATGACATCATCATATGATTTGTACAATTTGTTATGACATGATATTCTTAAAAATGTATACATAAATTTAGAAACAAATCTGTGTTATCAATTAGTATTAACATATATTTGTTCTTTTATTGTTTTGCTATATTTTCAGTTGTTGCTGCTTATCGTACAATGTACTTTGTTGAGAATCTTTCAAGTGTCTCAAGACGTTGAGTGACTTTTTCTTTAAAATTGTGCATCTTTTCTGGTGTTATTATAGACTGTACTTGTGTTTAGAGACTATTTCTGTCCCTCGATGTCCCCGAAGAAAAGTAATCTGCACCAATCATGACGTCACACTTGCTTCAAGCTGCTGCTTTAGTTGGACTTTCTGTTTTTTAAGGCTATGTCTACACTAAGCCCGATAACCCCTTAAGCAAATAATTATTTAGCCTAAGCATCGTGTCAGCCACACTAAACCATCGTTTAAGGTAACCCTCTTGGATAATTTTTTACACGGGTAAGTGCGCCGGCTCTTAGCTTTTTATAGACTCATTGATCGTTTACAAACTGAGTTGGGAGAGGAAGTGACATCAGAAAGAACAGCCAGCTTCATAACAACCGGAGCTAACCACTGGAAATATGGAGGCGAGTCATCCAGACATGCCCGTGTTTCTAATTCTTCTACAGTTTGTACATGTACAGACGCTTGTGGAAATCACACATCAATACCTTAAAAGAAAGCGATTGCAGCTATTTCGGATACAACACTTCTCAGACGGCAAGAGAACTTTTGAATGTCCAGGTCCGCTGTGATTCAACTTATCAAAAAACTTAGTCCATTTGTCGAAGGAGAGACAACGAAAATGCGGGCTCCCGTGGATGTAATAAAAAAAGTAGTGTGTGCTTTGTATTACCTGGCCGTCGAGGGAAGAATACGGAAAACAGCGAATGCTTTTGGACTTGCAATGCAGACTGTATCAGTTATTGTCCGCCATGTATGTCGCGGACTCAACGTCTAGGTCCAGAGTATATAAAGTCACCAAAAACTAATGGACAATGAAGGTGAAGGGAAAAGAGTGAGGAGTGTCCTGACCAGATGTCTAGATCCCTAGATTGATTGATGTAAAATGTTCTTTATCACATTGTTTACTTTCACATGTTTATTAAAGATTTGATTAGTTTATGATGTCTCAGGAGTGATCCACTACAATAGGGCCCCACAGCACACTGGATTTCAGGTAATTGAAATACAACAACTCGATATTGTTCAGATAAGTTCAATTTAATTAAGAACGTGCACACAAAGCAACACTGGAGGTGACTATGACGTGCGCATTTTCTGCGCATGCATACAAGGTTGCGTTGCGCCGGCGGACGGAGGGGGGTAAGGGGTCTTAAATGACCATTGTGTGTGTGTGGACAAGGATAAGGTTAAAAGCCGCCAATGTCCTGTTAATATGTGCACATTTTGTAGTTGACTGTCCGCGGGTTTCTGGGATATATTAAAGTTACATCCACATTGCAAACATGCTGACTACACTCCTGACAATCACGTACTCTTGTTTATGTTGTCATAACATCCGGTTTCGGCAGTGCCGTTTTCAATGATCAAATTATTTTTCAGCGGCCAAATTTTCGGTGCATCACTCATCAATAGTGCAGAAATACTAGGCTTTATATATTGATTCATACTGTAACGACCTCCTGGTGATAATGTTTTATGTTTGTGTGGTTTCAATTTGATGTTTATCTTTCCCATGTTCGCAAACACACCGTCCGTGCCTAAAAGCGGGTTGCCTGAGAATGAGGAAGTGTTGTGTATCTGGGGAAGCAGGGAGACAAAAGTCTTTGCAGGGGAGGTAAAACCTGTTGGAATTGGGCCGGTTGTTAGTATTGGATTGGTGTGTTAGTTTGTCTGTGAGCCTTTACCGACTTTGCATTCCAAAATGTTTGGCCTGTATAAAAACTGATTCTGTTGACGATGGAGATACAAGACACGTTCGGCAGCTTGCTCAAATCACGTCAACTGGACATGTTCGTATGGACCAATTCTACAAGGTAGGGTCCATTTTTTTTCGGTACCCTTGATTTTTTTCTTTCGTACGATCCATTTTAATCCAGTTTAGTGCTCTCTCTCACAATACCGCTGGTTGAGTACAGCCATTCAAACAAAAGCTTTGGCCAGCAACAATGACAGTTTCCATGCACTAAATTAGTCCGATTTCTCAGTTCGGTTCTAAAGAAGCATCCTAAAACCAACGGAAATCCGATCATGTTAAGCTTTTAAGAAACCAGACTAACACACATAGATTATGCGATTGGAACCCGGATCTCTCAAGTGGGTGTGTGCTGCCGGAGGGGACCCTTCATATTGCGCATGCGCCGGTCTCAACGCATGGGATACAACCCGGAAGCAGATACAATTCAATAAAAACATGGGCAACAATTGTAATGAAGAGGAGACTGTTAATTTGCTTCACAATTGAAAAAAACATTTTGAATCAATGGGAGAGAAAAAAGAAACAGATTTATTTAAAAAGGTAGCTAAGGAAATGGAGAATGTCGGCTTAATTCAGACTCCTGAACGAAATACGAATGAGATGGAAGAGAATGAAGCAGGTACCGTACATCACAAGGCAAAGAATCAAGTGTACACATACCTCTTCAAGATGCATTAGTGCACTGTAAACTGGTTAGCGATAACTCCGTATTCCGCACAACTGGCAAGCTTTTTTTGAACAATGGCAACCGTCACCTAGAACAGTATCGGCTGGGTAACAGTTTTTTCCTTCAAATTTGAACTGAGTTTGAGTTTATTTCGAACATGTACACATCACAATTTCCAGTTTTTCTTTTCAACATGTTCAAAAAGGAGTAGGAAGAAGCAGATCTTATTTAATCCTACCTAGTTTCCTTTACATAGCAGTTGCTAACACATTTGTTCACTTCCTGTTCTCAATTTATTCACAATATACTCCATAAGTAATAACATTCAAAACAAATACATAATTAGTAAAGTAAGTTATATTTCATAAGGTAAGATAAATAAGACTATCAATAAATTCAGAATGTTTATCATTGTTCTTTTTTGTATTTTGTAAACACTTGAAGTTTGAAGAGTTTCTTGAATTGGATCATATTAGTACATTGTTTGATTTCTTTGCTTAATCCATTCCATAATTTAATTCCACATACTGATATACTAAAGGTTTTAAGTGTTGTACGTGCATACACATGTTTTAAACTACATTTTCCTCGAAGGTTATAATTATTCTCTTTTGTTGAGAAGAATTGTTGTACGTTCTTCGGTAGCTGGTTATAGTTTGCTTTGTGCATCATTTTAGCTGTTAGCAAATTCACTATGTCGTGGAATTTCAGTATTTTCGAGTCAATAAATACATTTAAAACTCCTTCCATCAATCCAAAGAGCCTTTTGAATGAATTCGGAGACATTTAAAAGTTTTGTTCCATGATTCTTTGTCCGAAAATTATTTTGAAATACTTGGTAGTAGCATCATGTTTGTAGTGCAATCAAAGATCACTTTTTGATTCTGTCCGCTATTTAACATCAGCATAGCCATTAGGGACGTAATATTTGTAATCTGTGCCAATATTACAGCGGACATCAGGTACAACAGAGCTCGGCTGTTGACTTGTAAGGAGTTTTGGTGTGACGTCATCGGTCAACTGGAAAAGCAATACAATAATTTGTGCTAAAAGGAAATGCATGCTCCCTAGTGTGCGGGAGGCACACGGCGTATAACCAATAGTCGCATTAGAGAGTGTGCATCGACACTGAGACATCACATGTAGGTATGAAAATATTTAAAAAAATACTACTTGAGAAATCAGACTAATTTAGTGCATGGAAACGTAGTTAATGGCTACTAGGTCCCCACAATGGATTGCAAAATCACGTGCCCTTTTGAGCCCTACAGGCAATGTAGGGGAAACCCCGTGTGTGTTATGTTTGCAGTGCATTCTGAAGCTTAACAAAATCTATTCTGCGCTCAGCAACACATTTCACACCGGATTTGCACTTGGAAATCTCTGCTGAGCATCCAGAAACAAATATGGAACTCAAACAGAAAACCTCCCCCCAAAAGAAAAGAAAGAAACCCACAACCCGGGTCTGCTACTTTGACAAAGACACTCGGGTTCCAGGGAGGCGACACGGAAGCGGAGTGCCGCGTATAAGCCAAGCAAGTTTATACATGTGGGTGAAAGCAGCTGTGAGAGAAAGGAGGCAAAGGGGGGAAGGAAGGGGATGAGAGGGCGAGAGGGGGGATGCTGTGCCGATGGTTCATCAAAAATTAATGCAGACCGCATCGGTATAGGGATCACGTAGCGGGAAAAACAACACACGCCAAAAACCTCTGTGCTCCCTCGCTCCCATCCCCTCTCCACTGCTCCCCTTCACCCGCTTCCTCTCCACCATGGGGCCTTTCTGATCAGGTGGAGCAGGGGAGATATGAGCTCTGACACCTTCCAGAGTTCACACCGAGTGCCACGGCTATAATTGCGAGGAAGTTCCACCGGTGTAGCCGCTGTATTTCTTCAGCTCTCCGCTAATTGCTGCATTTAATGCGCCAATAAAGGAGATGTGGGGGGAAACGGTGCACGCTAATATGCAGCATTGTTTGGAGCGTAAAACCTATTGATGTTCATGCCTTTTATTTGTTGAAATATTGCAGTATGATTTATGTACAGGGGCAGCACGGTGAAACAGGGGTTAGTGCGTGTGCCTCACAATATGAAGGTCCTGGGTTCGATCCTGGGCTCGGGATCTTTCTGTGTGGAGTTTGCATGTTAACCCGGTGACTGCGTGGGTTCCCTTCGGGTACTCCGGCTTCCTCCCACCTCCAAAGACATGCACCTGGGGATGGGTTGATTGGCAACACTAAATTGGCCCTAGTGTGTGAATGTTGTCTGTCTATCTGTGTTGGCCCTGTGATGAGGTGGCGACTTGTCCAGGGTGTACCCCGCCTTCCGCCCGAATCAGGTGAGAACCCCCTGCGACCCCGAACGAGACAAGCGGTAGAAAATGGATGGATGGATGGATTTATGTACAGCACAGTATATAGTACAATTTGAATTATCCTGAAGTCGTACAAGTTGGAAACACAACAAAATGTAGAGATTCAACAAACAAGGACAGCAAATCTCGCTTCAGTTAAAATGCAATATACAGCCATAACTAAGACACCCAAGGAAAATGTATTCCAGCAAACTTCCCAAAAATGTTATAGTGCCAAATATTTCACAAATTTGTATTTAAATGTTGTGTTTTTTTTGTGCTGAGAGTAAAAGTGTGATAATGACCTTCAAACCCAAAACGGGACAGTGCACAGAAAACAAGGTGCAGTTTTTCTGTCCAGGCTGTTCAGCACAAATTGGCAGTGCCAGCTCACCCTGTGTAAAAGACCCTCAATGTTGGCACATGACCAATGGCTCAAAGTCCACTTGGTTGCTTAGTTATTTGGCACACAAATCTTTGTCCAGGCTACTCAGTACTAGTGTTGTCCCAATACCAATATTTTGGTACCGGAACCAGTACCAAAATATTTCGATACTTTTCTAAATAAAGGGGACCACAAAAAACTGCATTATTGGCTTTATTTTAACAAAAACTCTTCCATCCATCCATTTTCTACCGCTTGTCCCTTTCGGGGTCGCGGGGGGTGCTGGAGCCTATCTCAGCTGCATTCGGATGGTAGGCAGGGTACACCCTGGACAAGTCGCCACCTCATCGCAGGGCCAACACGGATAGACAGACAACATTCACACACTTTCTGTGTGGAGTTTGCATGTTCTCCACGTGACTGCGTGGGTTCCCTCCGGGTACTCCGGCTTCCTCCCACCTCCAAAAACTCTGACAGTACATTAAACATATGTTTCTTATTGCAAGTCTGTCCTTAAATAAAATAGTGAACATACAAGACAACTTGTATTTTAGTAGTAAGTACGCAAACAAAGGCTCCTAATTCGTCTGCTGACATATGCAGTAACATATTGTGTCATTTATCATTCTATTATTGTGTAAAAATTATTACGGACAAGTGGTAGAAAATGAATTATTAATCTACTTGTTCATTTACTGTTAATATCTGCTTACTTTCTATTTTAACATGTTCTATCTACACTTCTGTTAAAATGTAATAATCACTTATTCTTCTGTTGTTTGATACTTTACATTAGTTTTGGGTGATACCACAAACTTGGGTATCAATCCGATACCAAGTCGTTACAGGCTCATACATTGGTCATATTCAAAGTCCTCATGTGTCCAGGGACATATTTCCTGAGTTTATAAACAACTTTTTTTTTTTAAACGAAAGAAGGTGTTGTGATGCCAAAAAATATCGACGTAATCATAGTAGTATTGACTAGATACGCTACTGTACTTGATATCATTACAGTGGATGACAGGTGTAGATCCACCAATGGCGTTTGTTTACATTGTGACGCCGGTGAGCTACAGTGTGTAGAGAAACATGTTTCGCTATTCCTCGTCCTGCAGGGATGATATTGTAAAAAACGAGGATTAGTGATTTAGAAGTAGCTTCAACACTGCTGATTGGGGCTGGACTTTAGCCGCTAGCTAGCTAGCCATGTCTTAAAACATCTCTTCCGGTGGGCGTTTCAGTGTTATAACTTCACCTTTATCATTAGTTTTTAAGCCAAAATGCATCCGTTCTCCCTTTTCTGTACAAACTGTGTCTGCTTGTAAGTACTCCGTGATTGTGCACTGCCGAACATGCTCGTCTGACACGACGTGACGACGACGGGGGTGTGGGGGTGGGGCTTGGTGGACCGGTACTTTTCAGAGGCGGTATAGTACCGAATATGATTCATTAGTATCGCGGTACTATACTAATACCGGTATACCGTACAACCCTACTCAGTACATTGAGTACAATAAAAGAAACAGTTTGACAAAATGACTACAAGAATAAGAAATGTAGTTGCATGTACAGTAGAGTGAAAACTCTAATTACAAACCTCTCGTTGTACAAACTTTTGGATTTATGAACCACAGGTCAGATAAAAATGTGCTTTGTCTCAGTGTATGAACAATTTCTCCACCCATTGTGTGCCCTGCAGCACAGCCATTGAGGGCGGGCTGATCGATGGTGCTCATTCAGTTAGCTACTGTGCTAGTTGTGTGATTTGTGTTTTTTTTTAGCCTTTTTACAGTATTTTTCTAGTTTTGCTAGTTCAAAGTGAGTCCACAGAAAGCAATGGTGGCATCCACAGCATTATTGACACTGCATTCTCCCCCTTTCTTTTCAAGAAGATTAACCGACAAGGTAAAGTGGATTATATCTTTTCATTCCCAATCATTGCAGCGACCTGGCTGTTGAAGTTAAAAAGTTTTGTGATTTAAAACTGTGAGTGCACCCAACGGCTAGTGACACAGTGTGTGTGTGCGCGCTGGCAGGGCGGCTGAAAATGAGGACAGTTTAGCTAGTTGTTGTTGTTTTAGTTCTTTTAATAAATACTGTGGAAAGTTCATTCATCACCCTCTTGTTATGTTTGTTTGATGTTAAGTACTGTATAGTGCTTTATATTGTGTGCAAAGTGTACAGATGTTTGCTAAAATCATAACTTTTGTCAAGGCTGGAACTATTTGTTTACATTATTTCTTACAGAGAAATTTGCTTGCGGTAGAAAATGGATGGATGGAAACCGACTTTTCTATTTACAAACTATAATCCTATACGGATCATTAGGTCTTCAAAGAATTAAGCTGTAAACCAAGGTTCCACAGTATGTTAAAGTACCAATGATTGTCTCACACACACACTAGTAGTGGTGAAATTTGTCCTTTGCATTTGACCCATCACCTTGTTCACCCCCTGGGAGGTGAGGGGAGCAGTGGGCAGCAGCGGTGGCCGCGCCCAGGAATAATTTTTGGTGATTTAACCCACAATTCCAACCCTTGATGCGGAGTGCCAAGCTGGAAGGTAATGGGTCCCATTTTTATAGTCTTTGGTATGACTTGGATTCGTACTCACAACCTATCGATGTCAGGGCGGACACTCTAACCACTAGACCACTGAGTATATGGTTAATATATTTTACTTGAACGGCTGTAAAGAATGCTCACCCCCTTCAACAGCACATTATTACAATTCAACAAAACATAGCTGATGTGTAATGTTAACCAAACTGTAAACCTGTACCGATAATACATTTTGCTTGACCTCCAAATTATTGCAGATAAACAACATTATTGTCAACATTATTTTGAGACCAAATTAACCACTGGTGTAATGACAATACATAATAACAATGCAAGTATACCTTTTCAAATTCAATACACTTGTATTTGTCATATATTTTAACATTGTAATTGTAATTTAAACCTTTAAATATCCAAGTTAAATAAAACAAACAAATAATAAAAGTAAATGTACTCTGTCCGCAAAATTTTGCTTTTGAATAAAAATCACAACTAAAAGCAATAAAATGGGTACTGTTTCTGTTAAGGAGGGGTGGGGGACCCTTAGCCAAATATACACAACCAAAACAATAAATTACCAAAATCATCATGGTTAATATTATCGCGGTATTGTTGAGGAATGTGCTCGAAAAGTACTTTTAACCAAGTTGTATTTTTTTTTTAACTAAAAAAAATAGACACACAAGATACTCTCTTGGCAGAGGAAACATTAAATATTGATGTGGCTTCATTGGAGCCATATTATTTTTATGCGTGTGTTTACATATGTTTGTCTTCTTCCATTTTAATTTGTGAACATTTTAGAATGTTTTTTTTAATAAATGCAATCGTGTGATCATTTGTGATGTGACGTGAGTTCACTTGTGGAGTAGGGCGGGACAATTAATCGAATTTTGATTTCTATTTCGAATATGGTTTCTCACAATCATGAAATTATAATCATCCATCCATCTATTTCCTACCGCTTGTCCCTGTTGGGGTCGAAAAAATAAATAAATAATGGGCCGCGCAATGTGCATGCAAATTCCGGAGCTTGTGATGGTGAAACAGAGGAGCGAATAGCAAGTCTATTAAAAGTTTGGGATGTCACCACCATGGTTGCTACTTATTTGACACAGAGCTAGTATACTTCATCAATAATCACTAAACTCAACAAAAAAAGGAAAGTTGATTTCCGCATTTACGTAACCGCGGACAGAGTCACATAACTGGCCAATAAAACGAAATCTGCTGTTAAAAGCAGAATATCAGGGAAATTGACATACTGTAATTGTGAGTGAAATGTTGTTTGGGAAAATATGTCCCGGGCGGCTCATTTGTCCCCGACACACTCAACCGCCCTGTCCTAAACTAAACAATGTGGGGACGGCCTCTTGAAACAGCAACTAAACTACAAAGCTAAAGCTAGCAAGAACAATTCATACAACCACAACACATTTCATCTGCTTGTGTGGTTGTGAACGACATCATGGGTGTTTTCTCAACTATATTTAAAGTTGAGTTTTGGTGGTAAAATAAATACTCATGTTTTCAAATTATTGAATAATCGTGATATTAATCGTGATTACAATATCACTCAAAATAATTGCCATAATCGTCCAGCCCTATTGTGGAGTATATAATATCGATAACTTGCTCAATTGGCTGCTTGACTTCCTCACAAACAGACCCCAATCTTTGAGAGTGGGCAACAATACCTCCAGTGCCATCTCTCTGAGCACCGGCTCCCCCCAGGGCTGCGTCCTTAGTCCACTGCTGTTCACGTTGATGACTCATGACTGCTGCGCTAGGTCCACTACTAACCACATTGTGAAGTATGCAGACGACACGACAGTAGTGGGCCTCATCCGTGACAACAACGACATGGACTACAGGGAGGAGGTGAAACATCTGGTTGACTGGTGCAGAACCAACAACCTGGTCCTGAATGTCAACAAGACCAAGGAGATCATCGTTGACTTCAGGAAGCACCAGTCCAGCCACGCTCCACTCTACATCAACGGCACAGCGGTGGAGATAGTAAGCAGCACCAAGTTCCTGGGGGTGCAGATAACTGACAATATAACCTGGTCCCTACACACCGGAGCTCTTGTAAAAAGAGCTCAGCAGCGCATGCACTTTTTGCGTCGGATGAAAAGAGCACAGCTCCCTCCCCCCATTCTCACCACATTCTACAGAGGCACTATAGAGAGCCTGCTGACCAACAGCATCTCTGTCTGGACTGGAGCCTGCAATGCCTCAGACTGGAAGTCTCTCCAGAGAGTGGTGAGGACGGCGGAAAAGATCATCAGGATTCCTCTTCCTCCTATCCAGGAGATCGCAAAAAGCCGCTGCCTGACCACGGCTCAGAAAATCTGCAAAGACTCCTCCCACCCCCACCAAGGACTGTTTTCACAGCTGGACTCTAGAAAGAAGTTCCGCAGCCTCCGAAGCAGAACCTCCAGGTTCTGTAACAGCTTCTTCCCTCAGGCCGTAAGACTTTTGAACGCATCATAATTAAATTATCCCCTCAACTCCCCCCAAAATGGATTAACTCGCTGGAATAAAAAAGACAATATGACATACATCCATAAACGTGGACACATGTGAAAAAGTGCAATATATTTATCTGTACAGTAATCTATTTATTTATTTATATATATTTATTTATTTTATATATATTATATATATTATTTATATATATTTATTTATTTATATATGCACCTTATTGCTTTTTTATCCTGCACTACCATGAGCTTATGTAACGAAATTTCGTTCTTATCTGTGCTGTAAAGTTCAAATTTGAATGACAATAAAAAGGAAGTCTATGTCTAGTCTAAGTCTAAGTCTAACTTTGTGCAAAGACAATGTGAATACTGTGTCTTAGTTGTTTAGACAGTACTGTGTTTATGCAAGTTTAATTTGGGGTAAGACGTTTAATATTGAGGAAACATTCATGTCTCTTGTTTTCATGTCAGCATTTAGGCTAGCTCGCAAGCTAACGTTAGTCGGTCCATAACTTTATCAACATGTGGTTTTCGATCATTTTAATTTAATTACGGTAACACTAACCGTCAGGAGTTTTACAGAGGTTATCATGACTACCCGTTATGTTCACGTCGTACAAACGCCTGCAGCTGCTGTAACTGATGCCAACAGTGACAGTTCTGGCAGCCCGTAAACACGCATGAATATAGCGATTTATCAAGGTTGGCAAAGTTATCGAGTTCATTTTAATTTATCGTTTGATTAAGTGACTTACCGAATGTCAGCCTAGAGCAACCAACCAGAGGCATAAAGGGGACAATGTAGTTAAGACTGGGCTGATATTCGATAAGTCAATTAACCGACGACAAATGAAAATTTAAGTCTGTAAGTTTTCCAGCGTCGATAAATCGCCATATGCATGCTTCAAGAGCATTCACGCTTTTTGTCGCTTTTAGCAGCTACTCACGTTTGTAAAGCAAGAGGGTGAATGATCTTGTCCTCATGAAGTGTCTTTGACTCTTTGTGCAGTGACGAGGGCCGCTGGCCCGCTAGCATCACACGGTGCAGCTAGTTAGCATGTAGCAGCTAACATGGACAACATGATCACAAAACCAACTGACATTGCACCAATGTGGAAATATTTCAAATTAAACCTTTGGAACAAGATTAGCCTATCAACACTGAGAAGACGGTTTGCGCAAACACTTGGCGTTTGGTGAACAAGCCAGGTCAGTGTAAACAAACAATGCAAAATGGAAAGTGTGTTTAAATACATCGCCAAAGACATGCTGCCATTTAATACTGTTATAAAACTAAAACAATTTTTTAAAGTGCTGTCATGTCGGTGTTCCTTACTCGGAATCTGCCAAATGTAATTTTGTTTTGCATATGACTGTTAAAACATCTGTTTAAAGTGTAGTGTTGATATTGTTACTTTGCACTTTTGTTTAAGAAGGTCCTAACTTGATTGTCACTTAAGTCATGTACAACTCTACCTCTGCTTACATGTTCAATATTGAAATGCAACTTTGATTGTCAATACTTTATTTAGCTATTTTATTTATTGTTATAGTTGTGTATATTTGAGATTCCCCGCTCCCTCGTGAAGATATGTTATTGATTTTGGTGGTCATTTTTAATCAAGTGCAAAAAAATAATTGCAATAATTCATAGGTCAATATATCTTCAAGCAAAATTTGCTATCGGCCCGGCACAGTCCAAATCAACAGGCCTGCGTAAGCTTCAACATTGCCCTTGCAGCTGACTAGATGTAAGCAGAACATCTCCATGCATTATGTGCTCTTCATTAAACTTAAAGTGATGACACCCCCATCATGGTCCTCTTTATTGATGACCCAGTGCAGTGCATCAGTCCATTAAACGCCTGCTCCTTGCAAATGGGCTGCTACACTGGCAGCTGCGTGTGTGTGTGTGTGTGTGTGTGTGTGTGTGTGTGTGTGTGTGTGTGTGTGTGTGTGTGTGTGTGTGTGTGTGTGTGTGTATGTGTGTGTGTGAAGGCGAGAGAAAGAGAAAGAGAGCGCTCACCTGCTGCATTAACTTTGTTCAGACCTCTCAGGATGTATTCTTTCCCCGATTTATCCTCCACTGGGCTCAGAGTTCTGGACGGGAAACAAAAGACACAGTCTAAAGGTTTTTATGGAAACAGGCATGAATACACCAAGTACTAATTCAAAGAGAAATTACCCATGATCCACATTCACAAGACTAAAGTTTCACTGTGGCAGGCCGGAGACATTGGGGGGACATGCATCAATGCCCCTTAGCAAATGAAATGCCCACAGCTTTGTATTAGATCAAATCTAACACTATTTCACACACACCCTTATTGTTGGACACACACACATACTTTCTCTCTACAGAGTACTTTTCCTCCTACTTAACGCCTCAAACGCAGACAGAGCGAATTTGATGCGAGCGAGCACATTAAGACAAATAACTAGTAAAAGAAAGTGAAGCCTCTTCAAAGTAGCGTGGAGCTAATAGCTGTGGGCTGTCACTAGTTTTGCGAGCGGGTATGTGAGATCTGCCTGCATGGAGTTTGACAGGTGTGTGTATGGATGCCTGTGTGTGTGTGTGTGTGTGTGTGGCGCTGACGTGAGATGCCATCGGTATTACAGGGAGGCGGCTTGTTCGCTGGTAATTGGCTTGTTTCAGAAGGCAGGAAGGAGCTCCCAGCAGTGGGGAGGAAACACACGTCCTGTCACGTTGCTTGTTATTAGCAGGGACAAGGCTGTGTGTGTGTGTGTTTAATAGGGCAAGGGAGTCCCTAAGTGAGGATGAGTCACCGATGTGGACCTGACCATGAGGAAGCCGACGGGATGTGGCTTGCATATGCTTTCTGTGCTCTTTCTTGGGGAGCACCGTGCTTACTCAGGGCCTCAGGCAGTGTGCGACCTTGACGCCCAACTCTCTAGATGAGTACACACCTTACGCAGTGGCGACAAGCTTCATTTATTTATTGTTTTACTTTAATTTCTTGCCCTCTAATCAATGTCCCAACACTTGGCTTAAAAAAACCATAAAACAGATATGCCAGATTCTTAAGTACAACATACAAATGTTCAAATGTATCAGGAATTGGTTAACACTGAAGGCAGCTCAAACTTATTTAAATGCAATGATTATGTCTCGTTTTTATGATTGTATAACATGTTGGTCCCAGGCAACCAACATTACACTGAGGCCATTGGAAACCTTGCACAAACAATCGCTCAACATCCTTCACCGAAAACCACAACACCACCATCACTGTTTAATTCTTCAAAAATATAGATTGTGAAATGTTGCTAACATACAAAGATTAGCATCATAACGAACGGCCCATTGAATCCTAAATAACACTGCACCAGCACCACTTAAGCACTTTGTCCAGTTTACGTCTGCTGTGACAACTACAAACACACAAGCCTCCACCAGGGGGCTGTGTAGCGTACCCAGATATAAAACCTCTTTTGCACAATCAGCCTTTTCATATAAAGCGATAAAGGAATGGAACAACCTCACACCAAACTTGAAAAGTCTAAGAGATTAGTCTTCATGCACAATTTAATTTAAAAAGTGGCTTTGGCGCAATCAGAGCTGTTTACACGGTCACTGAGGTGGGCACTATGTTTGACATGTCAACTTAATGTGTATTATATTTATGCATGAGAACATTTTGTTGTAAGCTGTGAGGTGTGTCTGTTAAAATCATGGTTGTTTTTACAAATGATGACTGATGTGAACAAAAGCATGTATTGTCTAGTTATGATGTAAAGGAGGGGTGGTTGTCAATGAAAGGGCATTTTATGACTTTTCTTAATTTAATTACATTCTATAGTATAATTTTATTGTTATAATTGTATTGCATGTTTTTGTATATCTTTAATTTAGGTAACCAGGGACTGCAGATGGAAATGAGCTATTTAGCTATAATCTGGTGCAGAACATATCTGTCTTTGAGCTTAATGTGTCTGTGCATTGTCCCTTCAAATAAAGAATAAACTAAACTAATGCAAGTTAATGCAAGTAGCTCATTAAGGATAACAAGTAAAAAAATCACTTTTGTAAACATTTTATTTAATTTAATTTGTTAGGGATGTGCCACTGATCAGGATCCGCCCATTTTCATTAAAAAGTGCATGATTGCCATTGCAGATTAATGCCTTTTAATGGCGATCACAAATGCCGATCCCCTCTGGCTGACACGATTTATGTTTACTCCCCCAGTTGACTAGCAGTGGGTGTCTCCATAAACAGGGTGAGAGATACTCCCCTAAATTAACAATAATCACCTCCGTTATAGCAAATAAATGGGATTTCTTAGCATCTTATATATCATTATTAAGTATTATCGGCAATAATTATACATAGCGGTAAAACTCCTGACGATTATTATCACATTTCAAAATAAAATGAGAGGAAAACCATGATCGATAACCGCACTTTGACAATCTGACGGACCAGTTATATTGCTCATTTCCCATAGAAGCAAGCTAGCACGCTACCATGAATACAAGACACATTAACATCTTTCCCCACATTACAAATGTGATACCTCAATCTTAACATGTATAAACACATTGTCACTGTGATAGCCCCACTCTTCTCACGCAAATAACTATTCCATGTCACTGCGCATATAGGCAGACTTAATTCAAGAAAACGTAATGTTTATTCTGTGCCAATGGGCCTGGCGAACATGTCCTCTGCACTTTTTCAAAAAGCAGTTTTTGTCATGACGAGGACTGTGGGGTGTTTGTTTTCCCGAGATGCAAGAATAGTTGGATCGGACATGGCTTGGAGGTAAATACATGATTTATTTTAAACACTAACAAAAGAAACAAACAAAAGGCGCCCACAAGGCGGGGGTACAAACTTGACTATGAAACAAAAACTTACACTTAACATAGACTAAGGACATGAAACAAAAGAACTGCTAAACGTGACATGAATAAACAAAAACTTACTTGGAACAAGCATGGAAACGATCATGGAACAATGGCAAAAATGAACGCATGAGTGACAAGGGTAACAGCAGATAATGTCGCCAGGCCGACCAACAGAAAATGACAGGCTTAAATAGTAGTGACATGATTAAAAACCGGTGCGCGAGTCCAAAACGTGAACAGGTGAAACTAATAAGTTGTCATGGAATCAAAACAAGCAAGAGTGCACAACCAGGAACTAAAAAGAGTCCAAAAACCAAACATAACTAAACAAAACATGATCCAAAAGACATGACAGTTTTTGTCCCGTGCACTTTTTAACGTCCAAAAACAATGTTACGCAATTGAATGGAGACAAATCAAACACAAGGGCCAGGCGGAAAACAACCGCTTAGGCTGGAGCTTGTCCCTATAGACAGCCACAAAATCATTGATTGGCTTTTCTGGTGCTGCCTTCTTGCCAATGTGACAAAGATTGACAGCACGCAGCAGCTGCCCAATCATTGGTCAGATGCGATATACTGTAATAAGAGAGTCGGCCTTCACACTGCAATGAATAAGAACAAGTAAGACAAAGAAAGAACCCAAACGAGGAGTCGACTGTTCCACTTAAAGGTAGTTGTGTTGTTGACTAAGTGTACTACGTTCATACTGCAGGGTCGGATGTCTAATTCAGGTTTTTTTCTCAATGCGGACACAATGTCATGACGTCGCACGCACTGCAGTGTTTACGGAAGTAAAACTATCTTCAACTCTAGTCAGTCTCAGTAATGGTGCATTTATAGCAATTTACAAGGATTTTGTACAATCAAAGTCAACATTTCCTGAACAAAATTATTGCGTGTAGGTAATTAAGAAGGAAGAGGACACGTGTTTTGGTTCTGGCAGTTATACAGGATGTTTTTGCTTCGATGTCTGCTTAAAGACCGTGTCTGTGGGCGAGCAGTCAGAGATAGGAGTGGTGGAACATTTACGTAAGTTCCTAAAACATTTTATTTTCGCCTGTTTTCTGCTCCGTTGTCAACTATTTATTTTATAACTGTCTATTTTGGCAAATAATTATAATGCTTATCCCTTTTTGATGACGTTGTGGTCGGATGAATGCGACCTGAGCGCAGGAGCGTTCACATTGAGCACGATTTATTTCCACATACGAAATCCGATACATTTTTACATAGGATTCCGATTTATTTCCAAATACGAAAGAGGCCTGCGTCGAATATGAACAATTTTGCAATGTTCACACTGACATGAAAAAGTTTGTTACAGGTCACATATAGGCAAACAAATCGGAGTTGACCTGCAATGTGAACGAGGCCTAAGACATGTGCTAGGGTAGCGAAGTGGATACAATATCAGTCTTTTGTCCTCGCCGATAGGGTTTGATTCCCAGCCAGGTAAACACAAAAGGGGAACTGCACTTTTTTGGGGGAATTTTGCCTATCATTCATGATGAAAGACAAGAAGACAAAAGTTTTGTTTTTTGCATTCTAACTTGTAAAAATCGGTTCGTTCTTGGTGGCTAGCAATGCTGCTAATGGGAGCAATCAATTCTACCTCTAAATCACTCTAAAAATACCTTAAAAAACCTTCAATACTTAATTTCTGTTCCGTAACCTGTAATATAACCAAGTTGTAGCAACATTGTTATTGTCAGAGCAAACACTGAGGAACTATTTTTCTAGCGTAGTAGTAGCTAATACCTTTACGGCTAAAGGTATTAGCCGTAAAAGTTAACTATGGGAAGAGATAAGCTAACTTCTACGTCAGCAGGAAACACTTTTGAGTTGTAATGCACAACACTGTGATAGGACACCAATTTGTAGTGACTGAAAAACATGAACAATCATATTACAGTATCTGTAAAGTATTGGCCTATATTTCATGTTTTGTTTGTACACAGCTAGCCAGACAACATATGTACTGTAATTGTACTAACAAGCATGATGTGCTGCATGTATCATGATCAATATTATAGCGACTCACTCGATCGGTTTGGTCCAGTTGGCCGGGGACATTTGTTCCGGTTTATTTGGGTAAGCATTCCAATAAAGTCGAGATAGCTTGGCTTCAAATTCCGCATTTATGGCGCCAAAGTCACTTTCACCTCATTCTATCGGCTTCCGTCTGCTCCAACGTCTCACGCTTTCTTTGTGTTGGCTTCTAGAAGCAGTAGTTCATCCTCCGTATATTTAGCTTAAAAAAGATAAGGTTGTGAATCCTCATTTGTCCAAAAATAGTCGTTTTCGATGTCTGTTACCAAGTCTGCCATGATTAGAAAACACACTTGCGTTTGTTTCCGGACACACAGTTGTTGCCAGAAGTCGGAAGTGCACTGGTATGGAAACAGAAATCAATGCATGGAGGAAGTCGGTCCCGGCAGTGATTAAAATTGACCAAAATACGCTAAATATTGTCAATACTACATATTGCTATGAAGATGTCTGTTACTACATTATATGTATACTTGCAGTGTGTATATTGCACTTATTGCAATGAAGGTGTCTGTTACTACATTATATATATACTTGCAGTGTGTATATTGTACATATTACATATTGTTATGAAGGTGTCTGTTACTACATTATATATACTTGCAGTGTGTATTTAAAACATATTACATATTGTTATGAAGGTGTCTGTGACTACATTATATATATATATATATACACACTTGCAGTGTGTATATAAAACATTACATATTGTTATGAAGGGGTTTCTTACTACATTATATATATACATATATATATATATATATATATATATATATATATATATATATATATATATATATATATATATATATATACTTACAGTGTGTATATTGTACATATTACATATTGTTATGAAGGTATCGGTTACTACATTATATACATACTTACAGTGTGTATATAAAACACATTACTTATTGTTATGAAGGTGTCTGTTACTACATTATATATAGACTTGCAGTGTGTATAATAAAACGTTGGAGGGCTTTCAAGTAGTTTTAAAGGGCTTTGAAGCCTACAATGGTGACTCCCATTTTCCAAGCATTTTATTTTCATCTTTAAAAATGTTTTTAAAAAATGTGTGCTTGTCTCTCAGCATGATTGTGAACGATAGGCAAAATTCCAAAATAAAGGCAGTTCCCCTTTAAACTAAATCATAATGCAATCTTGAAAAAAACCCAAAGTATAGTTATTTGTTTTATTCTGTTATTGTTTGGCATTTCATATTATTGAGTAATTTGTTTCCCGTTCATATTACTCCACAACATGCACCTGTATGCAAGCCACTTGTGAAATCCAAATTTCATCACTGTCCGCATGTCAGGTACCTTGATATAATATTGTAAAGTCAGAAAACAGAAGTGAAATCATTCACCATCGTAATTGTCCTCATTATATACAAACCCCGAATCCATAGGAGTTGGGAATTTGTGTTAGATGTAAATATAAACAGAATACAATGATTTGCAAATCCTTTTCAACCCATATTCAATTGAATGCACTACAAAGATAAGATATTTGATGTTCAAACAAATAAACTTTTTTTTTTTTTTGCAAATAATAATTAACTTAGAATTTCTTGGCTGCAACACGTGCCAAAGTAGTTGGGAAAGGGCATGTTCACCACTGTGTTACATCACCTTTTCTTTTAACAACACTCAATAAACGATTGGGAACTGAGGAAACTAATTGTTGAAGCTTTGAAAGTGGAACTTTTTCCCATTCTTTTTTTTATGTAGAGCTTCAGTCGTTCAACAGTCCTAGGTCTCCGCTGTCGTATTTTACGCTTCATAATGCGCCACACATTTTCGATGGGAAACAGGTCTGGACTGCAGGAGGTCCAGGAAAGTACCCGCACTCTCTTTTTACGAAGCCACGCTGTTGTAACACGTGCTGAATGTGGCTTGGCATTGTCTTGCTGAAATAAGCAGGGGCGTCCATGAAAAAGACAGCGTTTAGATAGCAGCATATGTTGTTCCAAAACCTGTATGTACCTTTCAGCATTAATGGTGCCTTCACAGATGTGTAAGTTACCCATGCCTTGGGCACTAATGCACCCCCATACCATCACAGATGCTGGCTTTTGAACTTTGCGTCGATAACTGTCTGGATGGTTCGCTTCCCCTTTGGTCCGAATGACACGATGTCGAATATTTCCAAAAACAATTTGAAATGTGGACTCGTCAGACCATAGAACACTTTTCCACTTTGCATGAGTCCATCTTAGATGATCTCGGGCCCAGAGAAGCCGGCGGCGTTTCCGGATGTTGTTGATAAATGGCTTTCGCTTTGCATAGTAGAGCTTTAACTTGCACTTACAGATGTAGCGACGAACTGTATTTAGTGACAGTGGTTTTCTGAAGTGTTCCTGAGCCCACGTGGTGATATCCTTTAGAGATTGATGTCGGTTTTTGATACAGTGCCGTCTGAGTGATCGAAGGTCACTGTCATTCAATGTTGGTTTCCGGCCATGCCGCTTACGTGGAGTGATTTCTCCAGATTCTCTGAACCTTTTGATGATATTATGGACCGTAGATGTTGAAATCCCTAAATTTCTTGCAATTGCACTTTGAGAAACGTTGTTCTTAAACTGTTTGACTATTTGCTCACGCAGTTGTGGACAAAGGGGTGTACCTCGCCCCATACTTTCTTGTGAAAGACTGAGCATTTTTTGTGAAGCTGTTTTTATACCCAATCATGGCACGCACCTGTTCCCAATTTGCCTGCACACCTGTGGGATGTTCCAAATAAGTGTTTGATGAGCATTCCTCAACTTTATCAGTATTTATTGCCACCTTTCCCAACTTCTTTGTCACGTGTTGCTGGCATCAAATTCTAAAGTTAATGATTATTTGCAAAAAAAAAAAAGTTTATCAGTTTGAACATCAAATATGTTGTCTTTGTAGCATATTCAACTGAATACGGGTTGAAAATGATTTGCAAATCATTGTATTCCGTTTATATTTACATCTAACACAATTTCCCAACTCATATGGAAACGGGGTTTGTATTTGACATTTGCTAAATGTTTTTGTGACAATCACTGTCCCAATAAATATGGAGGATATTTAACATAAATACTTTGTGTTATTCCTCTACACAGTCACAGCCTCTCAAAATTGAGTCATGTGTCACATTTCTAGACAAAAGATCCCGTAATTGATTATGAGAGTTTCTTAAATAAATACAGTATATAAAAGCAACCCTCAGCCATGAAATGGAGGAAACAAGATTTCCTTTGGGTTTCTGTTTTCAATTCATCACACGCTTTGTCATTTTAATTTCATTCTTTCTTTCAGGGTCAAATGATTGCGCGTGGCCCTCGGCACTTCTTTATCTCCTCCACGCACATTGCCTTTTGCTTGCTCGCCTCTCCTCCTGTGCGGGTGAACAAACCGCAAGCGTTGGAGGAGGAGGAGGAGGAGGAGAAAAGTGATGGGAATGAGAGAGGTAGAATGTGGCCAGCGCATGAACTAGTAGCCTTTACATGAACCTGCTCCCTGATGACTCCTGCCCTTCTCCAGGCCAACTACCTGCTGGGGGAACAGCAGATGTCTGGTATGGGGTACAAAAAGAAAGTGTGTGTGTGATTACATTCAAGATGGTGAAAAAAGATTCAGTCTGCCAGGGAGGATTACGAGAGGTGGAGAGGAGGGTGAAAGCTGATTCGATGGTCGTACAAAAAGCTGTCAGTGAGATGGTGGGGGGTTCAAACCTCCCATTGTACCCCTCCTGTCGGCCAACATGCACTGGTAAGATCAAACCTGGGCATGACCCATCACATGTCAACTCCTCATGCTTCATCTGACCTCCATGTGCCTCTCCCTCTCTCTCCACGCATCTCTGCTACTCACCCCGGCTCTCTCACTCACACACACACACACACACACACACACAACTCTCTCCAGGTGTTCTTTTGTTCCTCCGAACTCACTTTTCTCCATGCATCCTTCATTTTACTCTAAGTAATTTGAAAAGCAAAAGTTTCCGCAGGGACATACCTAAAAGTGGAGACAGAATGGACTTCCTTTGTTATATTTAAGTTGTTCCAATACCAATATTTTGGTACCGGTACCAAAATACTTTTATCCTGCACTACAACGAGCTTATGCAACAAAATTGTGTTCTTATCTGTACTGTAAAGTTCACATTTGAATGACAATAAAAGGAAGTCCAAGTCTAAGTCTAAAATGTATATCGATACTTTTCAAAATAAAAGGCACCACAACAAAATGTCCCAATCACGTCCGTTTTTGTTCTTGCTGGCTTAAAACACATGATGATCAAGCAGCCTGAGCGTAGCATTAAAACAAGTCAGGGGGGTATAGAGTTTGATCAGAAAATGCCGTATTGCTGTTCTGTTTTTAGGTGTTCCAGTCGTTTATATAGAGAGATAGGAAAGAGCTTTAGTGGAGTCCCAAAATAAATGGTTTGTAAAAATAATACAATCAGGGGAAAGAAAAAAAAAAAGTAAAAGAAAATGGCTCTTAAAAATATTACTTTCATCATCTTGTGAATACAATCGGACCCATGTGTCTGTAACTTCATGTTAAGTCCTCGTAATAAATATTGTGATTGTTGGTCCAATGCACCGTATTGTTGTTTGATTAAAAAGCTTTGATGTTGTTGTGCAGGAAAGCCAAGTGATCTTTTCGACACGGATGACCATATATAGCATCTATATAGTGCTATTTGTTAGCATCAAGAAAATATCCTTAATAATATTAATACAGTAGATGAATATATCTCTCGTAGGCTCAATAGCATATACCAAATCTTGATATCGCTATCACGTTACTGAACAACAGTGACATCTATAGCTAAATAATGAAGTCAAATATGAACTTCACACCATAAGACAACTGCAGACATGAATTGTAGATTAGACCAATATTTGTAGCAGGAAATCAACTGCAAACAAACGTATCCTTTTTGTCATTAGTGTCACGATCGCAGCAGCACGGCACTCGTTATGTCAATCAAATACGTTACTTAACGATGCACGAATATGTCCAACTTAGTCTTTCACCGAATGATACCTAATTTGTGGACCCCTCAGATGTAAAGACACGATGTACCTCCATTCTTTTCTTCTCTAAATACCGTGAGTGTCAAATGAAGTGAGGTCGAGGCGAGCAGTAACGTCTTGGTGATGAATGGTTTAAATCTTTCAAAAATAATTTTTCTTAAGACTGTAAAAATCCACTACATCCCATTTTAAATATTTGTTTCATGATTGTTTATATATTTGCCTCTAAACCTTTCAAAATATTCCAGAATCTGCACTAATGCAGGTAAATAACAGTAGCATAATGGGGCTTAAGCCATCGCCTGAAACCCGGAAGTGCCTGGATGTGCCTCTATAGGTCACGTGATTGCAACTTACCTATTGGCTTTATTTTAACAGAAAATCTAATAATACATTAAACATAATTATTTTATTTTTTTTGCCAATCAAACAACAATTTTGGCATTGAATAACATAATGAACATACTGGACAACTTCACTTTTAGTAGTAAGTAAGCAAACAAGATATAAAGGCTCCTAATTCCGTATTTTCCGCACTATAAGGCGCACCTAAAAACCACAAATTTTCTCAAAAGCGTAGTTGCGCTTTATATATGGATAAATATTAAGATTCATTTTCATAAAGTTTAGGTCTCGCAACTACGGTAAACAGCCGCCATCTTTTTTCCCCGTAGAAGAAGAAGAGGCGCGCGGTGCATGCTGGGATATGTGACGTTTCATTTCCATTTGTGTGTTTATGTAAAGACCCCAAAATGGCTCCTATTAAGTGTGTTGTCTGTCTAATTATAAATAATGCAGACGAGGCGTGTTAACTGAGTTCTCAACGTTTACTCACAGCGTGCTCATAACCACATTCTAACTGCCAGCATACAACAACGCTTCTCAGGGCTACCGCGCATGCTCGTAACTATCGTTGCATGCTGGGTAGTGTAGTTGTTATATTTGCTAGCTCATAACAGCACATTAAGAGACACGCTTACGCGCTTAATTCAATACTCGCCGTCATTCCGGGTGGATTGACAAAAGACCTCCAGCCGCTAGATATTGGTGTCAACAGGGCATTCGAAGCTAGACTGCTAACTGCGTGGGAACAATGGATGACAGAAGGCGAACACACCTTCACTAAGACGAGGAGGCAGCGCCAGACGACGCCAACATCTGCCAGTGGATCGTAAATTTGCCCAACTTTTCACTTCGGACACCGAAGACGAAGGATTTACGAATGAAGAATAACTTCAGAAAGTGAGCGCTATGTTTATTTTGTGTGTTGTGACATTAACGTTCGAGCAACATTATGTTGCTATTGCTCTGCACTATTTTGAATTTTACTATGTTTGTGATTGCACATTTGCGTACATTTTGGGAGTGAACAGAGTTGTTAGAACGCTGGTTTTTAATATATTATTAAAGTTTGACTGACCTATCTGACTGTTTTTTTGACATTCCCTTTAGCGCAGCGTAGGCGCGGCTTATAGTCCGGGGCGGCTTATTGGTGGACAAAGTTATGAAATATGCCATTCATTGAAGGTGCGGCTAATAATCCGGTGCGCCTTATAGTGCGGAAAATACGGTAGTCTGCTGATGTATGCAGTAACATATTGTGTCATTTATCATTCTATTATTTTGTCAACATTGTGAGGGACAAACGCTAGAAAATTAATTATTCATTTAATTGTTAATTTACTGTCAATATCTGCTTACTTTCTGTTTTTACATGTCCTATCTACAGTTCTGTTAAAATGTAATAATTACTTATTCTTCTGTTTAGATACTTTACAAACGTTTTGGATGATACTACAAATTTGGGTATCGATCCGATACCAAGTAGTTACAGGATTGTACATTAGTCATGACTAAAGTTCTTCTGTTTCCATTGATGTATTATCTGAGTTTATAAACAATAAAAAAGACACAATGTTGTGATAATAAAAACATATTGACAAACATTGTACTATTGACTATATATGGTTCTTATACTTGGTATCGTTACAGTCGATAGATCCACCCATTTGTTTACATTCAGGAGCGCCAGCTTGCTTTTAGCGGTTAGCTGTTGTCTCCTCCTACGGTGTGTAGTGAAACATGTTTAGCTATTCCTCGTCCTACAGTGATAATGGTACTTGTAAGAAACTTACTTTATTTGTCACCATAGAGGCAAGGGTTAGTGATTTAGAAGTAGCTAAAACACTGGAGAGAGATGTTAGCAGCTAGCTAGCTATGTTTTAAAGTGCAGCTCAGTGTTTATAGCTTCACCTTAATCGCTAGTTTTAAAGCCAAAATATGTCCACGAACTTCACACTATAAAAACTTCATTCTCCTTCTCCATGCTATTTCTGTGCTTTGTATGTGTTGACTCGCGACATGCGCGTCAGCTCATATAACCAGCAATGTCACCACGTTGGCCATCATGTCTATAAAAAAAGTAACCGTATTTTTCAAAGACAGTATAGTACCTTTTTTAATTCATTAGTACCGCAGTACTTTATTAGTATACTGTACAACCCTACCTGGCACGAATTATAGGTAGCTTCCCTTTTTATTCTCAGGAAAAAAAGACAATGACAGTGAAACCTTTGAGTCAAATGGTTGTACAATTTAGATTTTTTTTCTAAGCCACAGATGTCAAATCTGGCCCAACATGTCATCATTATATGTGGGCCACGAAAGCCTGGAAATATAGTGCACCAACAAAACACATTTTTCTTACTAAATGTTTTTGTCTATGAATATTGACAGAAACATTGCATGTACTGCATGCAATTGCATGTCTTTAATATTAACTGATCATGCAAAAAAACTATATATTAACATACATTCCAAACATGTATTTTGTAATAAACATAAATATCTGCTTGTCACCCTGACTTATGATTTCAAAGCAAGTTGTCCATCAATTTGTACGTACCGGTAAAACAAATGTATACAATATTTTTCAAACCATAGGGCGCACCGGATTCAGGTCTATTTTCATACAAAAGATGCAATAAAGGGGTAATATTACGAATTAATTTTTACATTTAAAACACTTCTGTGTGGTCTGACTCTACATAACATGTAATGGTGGTTCTTTGGCCAAAATGTTGCATAGATGATGTTTTACAGATCACCTTTAAGCCACTTTCTGACCGTCTCTTCAGGATGCGGCGTTTTGTGGGCGGGTCTTATTTACGTGGCTCCATTTCGACAAGAGTCTTCTCCCCGCCATCTTTGTTGTACCGGTAATTTTTAGCGAGTTTACTGACAGATATAAGTTAGAACTGTATGCTACTTTAAATTAGAAATGGCAACAGCGAAGGATGAATACCCCACAACAAGAGGATAGAGAAAAAGAAGGAGCTTATTGACTACGCTGCGGACTAATATGGCGGACGCGCACAAATTTTCAGGACTTATGCAGATCTCAAATACACATCAGCAGGTACCAAGAGGTGAGAAAAGTTGGTTTTGCATAATATCGCGAAACAAAGCGCCAGATAATATCTATTTATAGGTGCCATTTTGGGGTCCTTATACATCCAACATAATAATACCTGTATGTTGAAGCACAGTACGTCTGACTACGGTAGCCGTACTTCTTCGCATTCCATCAAGTGGTGCGTTTTTGTAGCTTACCAAAGTTGTATTAAATCATTTTGACAGATCTTTGAGCGCTGTCTAATGTTCTATATTCTACAACGTCTTGGTGTTGTTTGCTTACGGGTCATTTATTAGCGTCATTTATTGAACAGGCGTTAGTAAACCTGCAGTACACATATATCTCTTATGTGTGACTGCCATCTACCGGTCACACTTATCATTACACTATGTGTACCAAATAAAATGGCTTTGAGGTCGGTAAGCAAAGCCAGAATTATTCTGTACATTAGGCGCATCAAGTTAGAATGCGCAATGTCGATTTTTGAGAAAATTACTGGATTTTAAGTGCGCCTTATAGTCTGAAAAATACAGTGATCAAATGCACAGGTTTGGCCGTGGGTGCAACATATACTCCAGAGCAACTTATGTGTGAAATTATTAACACATTACCGTAAAATATCAAATAATATTATTTATCTAATTCACGGAAGAGACGAAGCAAATGTCAGCAATCGTCACACACACGTCAGCAATTGTCACACACACGTCAACCAATAAGAATTTGGTGGGGGAGGGTCATGGCAGAAGTGCATTGTGGGTCAGGGGATGCTAACTGCTATATGCTATATGCTACTGCCGTAGCTATTAAAATAGATCATTTCAACATTGGCGGTAACTTATAAAAACTGAGAAGGGCTGAACAAAAATGGCACCGAAAAGGAAATCATATACTGCAGATTACAAGCTGGATGTAGTGAAATATGCAGCAGAAAACGGCGATCGAGCAGCAGAAAGAAAGGACGCTAGCGGCGCATACCAGGAGCGATACCGAGGAAGAAGATTTCATTGGATTTAGCGATCAGGAGTGACAGATTGTTTGGTAAACGTATAACATGTTCTATATGTTATAGTTATTTGAATGACTCTTACCATAACATGTTACGTTAACATACCAAGCACGTTCTCAGTTGGTTATTTCTGCGTCATATAATGTACACTTATTCAACCTGTTGTTCACTGTTCTTTATTTATTTTAAATTGCCTTTCAAATGTCTATTCTTGGTGTTGGATTTGATCAAATAAATTTCCCCCAAAAATGCGACTTATACTCGAGTGCGATGTATATGTTTTTTTCCCTCTTTATTATGCATTTTCGGCCGGTGCAACGTATACTCCGGAGCGACTTATAATCCGAAAAATACGGTAATCGCCTCATAATATGACACATTTGCCTGTGCATTTGATCACTGTATTTTTGAAAATAAGTTTGACACCAGCGTCCTGGCGGCCGTGGCCTGGTGATCTCCTGGTGCAGACAGCTCCTGTGATAGTGTTTACTCACCTGGCTCCTCTGTATTCAACCATGCATTAATTTGTTTGTTTATGCATATGCATGTGTGCGATGATAGGGGATGTGGGTCATCAGGCTATGGTTTTTAAGTCTGTAAAGCACTTTGTTGCATTTCTTTCATGTATGAAAAGCGCTTTATAAATAAAGTTCCATTGATTGATTGGCACCTGATAAACTGTTTATTTTTATTTGGCTTTGGCTAAATGTTATTTTGGCTAGTGCAAAAAAATGTTTGCATCGCCACTCACACATATTGTTAATGTTAAAGCGGTGTTTTGACAGTTCTAGTGGCTAACTTATTCCAAGGCTGTAGCTATGGAATATTTATCGATTTATTAGTTTGTTTGATTATTCAAGTAATCAGATAAAACACCTTATAACAATGTGTATTTTATGGAAAATAGTTGAAACAAATAAAAACACATCTTCTTGCCTTAACCTTCATTGTTTTTGTCAAATAATTCACATCATCAACATTGAAATTGCATGTATGTGGTAATTAAAATAAATAACTTTTTCGCTGTTCGACGCCACACACTGCCACACACTACCACACACTACCATTTGTATGTGCACTCTACTGCAGCGGCCGTACAAAAACTAACATTTGTGTAGTTAAGTTACAGTCACTCCATGCAGCCCGTTTTTTATCAATTTGTATTAGTGACACTCACAAGGCACATATATAAAAAAGACTGTTTACACCCGCAGTCACACCTATGGAAGTCTCCAATTATTCTAACAAGCATGTTTGAGGGATATGGGAGGAAGTTGGAACTGCGTTAAAAAAAACACGCTGGCCGATATTCTATCCGTGTTTCAAAAAATTTGCTGCCGATCAGAGGAAGAGTGAACCAGACAGGTAGCTTACCCACAGTTGGTGTCCGGGTCTGTGCAGCTGTTGGAGGTATGCTGCATCCAGCGGTGGCTTTGAGCTAAATGTCCGAGAGCAGGCAGGTAGGACAGCACCTGTCAGATGTCATATAAGCACATACCACAGAGTTAGAAGTGAATTATATTTATATACGGTAGCGCTTTTCTCTAGTGACTCAAAGCACTTTACATAGTGAAACCCAATATCTAAGTTACATTTAAACCAGTGTGGGTGGCACTGGGAGCATGTGGATAAAGTGTCTTGCCCAAGGACACAACGGCAGTGACTCGGATGGCAGAAGCGGGAATCGAACCTTTAACCCTCAAGTTGCTGCCAGGGCCGCTCTACCAACCGAGCTATGTCGCCCCATGACATGGCAGCCATCGCTGTGTTTCTTATATATTTGTTTAATTTTGGCGACAAAAATTTTAATATATATCAATTTTTTCTTCAAGATTTTAGGAATGTAACACTTCGCCTTTCAGGTAATATTTGTGCCGTCCTCTCCTAGAAATAATGTTTGGCATAAGAGTGACTAGTTAGAAGTTTGACACAACAGGTTTCTGTCAGCACACAATGTCTAGCAGCAGACTGGCCTAGTAGTACAGAGTTAGTGGTCGACATTAGTTTCCACAGAGTTTAGTGAATACATATGTCTGTGAGCAGAAATGCATTTGCTGTTTTATGTCAATTTTTTTCTGTTAAAATCTCCTTTGGTAAGCAAGCATTAGTAGAATGTAAAAATGATCGAAATGCTCATTTTTGTTAGCCCGTCAATGGTATCGTCCATTGTATGGTAGCATTCTCGGAGGGAAGCCACACAGTCACGGGGAGAACATGAAAACTCCACAAAGAAAGACCCCGAGCTCAGGGATCGAACCCACAAAACTTTATTTAGTGAGACACACGCTCTAACCCATGTTCCACCGTGCATAGCCAATTATGCAAATTACATGTCAACTTGATACCGCATCAGCCATGCCACCGCTGCAACAAATAGATTGCCATTCTGTGGGAAACACTACACTGACAAGTTCAATCAGCAGTTTTACCATGAAGTATACCTATACAGGTTCTCATTCATCCAGGTCGTTGTCATCTAAGGGCGTTTAATTGTTTGCAACTGGACTGCTTGGTTTGTCTTGGAAGACGTTTCGCCACTCATCAAAGTAGGCTTCATCAGTTCGTGCCTATAGACTTAGATTGATCAGATCTAGTCCAAACGGTTGGTGCCAAAGTACTTATTGAATATTGCATTTCATAAGAATTTGTCAACGTGGGACCTAGTGACCGCCGTGTCAATGCATACTAACAAAATGTTTTAGTAAAAATAGTAGCCTGATTATATTATTATTGTTTTAAACCCTGACACCTCTGACCTAAAATACCCAGTTGATTAAATAAACGCCTTGGCTACAACACGAGGCGATATGGTAGCGTACACTACAGCATGGCTAAAATCACAACATATCAAAATGCTCCAGTCAAAATCAAGAGGGCAAATGTAAAAATGTTCTTACCACTTTCTTGAGAGACAGGGGTTCATCTCCCACTGTAATTTCATTTTTGCAACAGATATTCCTGAATATCGCATCCACCAACGCCAGTCTAAGTCTTGTGGATGTAACTTTGGCAACCAGCTCTGCTAGGAACACTAAAGACAGACCTACAGACAGAATGCTATTGTAATGAGCGTGTACAGTAATACCCCGCTACATGACGTGTCTAATTGTCCTTACTTTGGCTAGTGACAGCAAAGTGCTCTGCAAGACATTTCAGGCCCTTTTCCACAAGTTTCTGGTTCAGTTTTATGTGCTGCTGACACCAAAACTCCACCAACACAGACAGGAGGCCCAGCAGGATGTCCACTAGATGTCGTTTGTGATTCTTCTCGTCCTTCTCAGCATGGTCCTTTGGGGAAAATGAGCCACACCTCACTATTAGCTTTTCAAGCAGCGAAAGGACGCTAGGGAGTGACCGTGTTAGATTGCCACCAGTCTGAGCCTGATTCTAAAATACCCACCGCTGAGGCTGCCTGCATCATGAGTTGGATGAGCTTTTTCACAGCGCAAGACAACAGTGTCGATCGCTCCCACACAGTCCAGAAGGTTCCATACAGCAATGTACCTGATGTAGATACCGGAGAGGTTGCTGTACCAGAAAGCTGCAGGAAATCACTGAGGGGCGAAAAAGGGAAGTTGTTAAATATCTGCACCGATTGAAGCAGCAAAGAGTGTTAACAAAACATTGCACTAAGTGGTGGCTGACAAGTGCACTTATAGCCACAATAATGTTTGCAAATGGACACAGGCAAAAGTGCTTAAGCGCTAAAGAAGCCAAGCTATCAGTGTGATGACAGTACGTTTTATTAGGGAAGTTTATTAGGGGTAAATAATCAGGTGTCACTGTGCTAATGCCAAAGAAAACTTCCCACAATAAAAGCCAGTGTGCCATCCAAATGATTATAAAACATCTCAGTGTTGCATATTGTTAGTTGCTGTGGTTGAATCCAGGTTAATAGTACCATGCTTTTCTTTTGAAACTTACTTTGCACTGACCGAGAAGTCACTGTGTACATGTTTTATTACAGTGTAACTCGAAAGTAGTTGCTGTTGTCGTTTCAGGCTGCTTAGCAATAATGAGCAAGTTAATACTACGACACATGTTGGCATAAACAGAGCGATTTGTCATACAATTGACCCATGCGGGTCCCAAATTTTATTGGCAACAAAACCAGATGACCACGTATGTTGACATCGATTAAATAGGGAACTTTTTGCCTATACAACACGTCATCCTTTTTTATGCATTTTAATTTGTAATACACGGCAAGTGTGGCTACCAATGCAGCTTATGGCCGTTATAAAAGCCTCTAAAAATCATCCAAAAACTGCCAACAATACTTCATTTACATGTCATGACCTGAAAATTAACAAAGCATTAGCAATATTGTTATTATAAGCACTAATGCTAGAAGTGTCCAAAAGAAAAATAAAGACTAAAGGCACATAAAAAGACTTCTAAGACACAACATCTCTACATCTCTGCTTTTATAATCTATATTAGGTTAGTACCAAGTAGTGATGGAGTGGAGTTCCCCTTGGAAGAGTTTGAGAAAGAATTCCAGTAGGTCTCTGTGGAACTGCAAGAGTGTTGGCAGGGTGGGTCCTGGGAGCCGATGACAAGTGGCCTCACTTGACAGACAGTAACTGTACAAACACAAAAGGAAACAACACTAAGTTGACAAAACTTTCATTTTCTATACAATTTACCCTAGTCCAGTGTGTTTCAACCACTGTGCCGTGAGATACAGTCTAGTGTGCTGTGGGAGATTATGTAATTTCACCTAATTGGGTTAAAAATATTTTTTGCAAATCAGTAATTATAATCCGCAATTGTGCCGTTGTTGAGTGTCTGTGCTGTCTAGAGCTCGGCAGAGTAACCGTGTAATACTCTTCCATATCAGCAGGTGGCAGCAGGTAGCTAATTGCTTTGTAGATGTCGGGAACATGGTTTTTCGTGATCACAATATGCGGATGGCCGCGTGGAGGTAAAAAGGTATCTAACACTTAAACCAAAAATAAACAAAAGGCGAGTGCCGCTAAGAAAAGGCATTGAAGCTTAGGGAAGGCTATGCAAAACTAAACTAAAGCGGATCTGGCTGCAAAGTAAACAAAAACATAATGCTGCACGACAGCAAAGACCGTACATGACATGACAATCAACAATGTCCCCACAAAGAAGTGTCCGCACAACTTAAATAGTCTTGATTGCAAAAACACAGCAGGTGCGGGGAATAGCGCACCTGCATGACATGAAACTGCTACAGGAAAACACCAACAAAAGAGGAAAATCCACCAAAATAGGAGCGCAAGACAAGAACTAAAACACTACACACAGGAAAACAGCAAAAAACTCAAAATAAGTCACGGCGTGATGTGACAGGTCGTGACAATACACCTACTTTGAGACAAGAGTTATAGTGATGCATGGTTGGTTATGGTTTAAATTCATATCCAACAATTGCGAGAACGAGTTTTTACTGTCAATATCGACTGCTGAGTTTCATTTTTTAATGTTTACTGCTGGTGGTGTGCCTTTTGGATTTTTTCAATAAAAAAATTGTTCCTTGGCTCAAAAACGGTTGAAAAACACAGCCCTACTCGGGGTCCAAATACAATTTTTGTTTATCTGAAGGGGCAAACTCACATTTTTTGTCCGTTGTTTTTAGGCAATGTTTTATTTTACATTTGTATGTGAAAACAGACTTAAGTAATATATTGTATTAATGGATATATATTGCCTATTATTTGTTCACTTTTGACTAGGGATGTACAGAAAACTTGGCTATCAGAAAAAATACTTTGAAATCGGATGTTGTGATGACGTAAGATGCACGCGATTGTCTGTAGCTGAGGCAAGACGTCTACGATGTGGACGTACTTTAATATATTTGAGATATGTGGAATGTGTACATTATAAAAGAACAATGGCGTTCTTTCAAGGAGAGATAGTGCAACTGGAGCAGCAGCGCAAAGCAAGTGTGACGTCAGGCTCGCTGCACCTCTTGCTGTTCATCGCGGACATCCAATGACAAAAGTGAAGAGTCTCTAAACACGAGTAGTCTCCAATAGCGCCAAAAAAAGATTATATATTTGTTGCTAATTGTTTATAATAAAGAAAAAGTCACTAAAATGTCTCTAGAAACCTCAAAAGTTCTCAAACATTGTACAATATATAGCAACAATTGAAAAACGATATAGAAAAAATATAAATGTAATACATAAAAACAGATGTTTTTAAATGTATGTATAAAAGTGTTTTGTCTCTCTAAAGAAAATACATGCATCATCGCATGTTTTGCAAATTATACGATTACATTATATTAGCCAGGCACCACCACGTCACTAGCCACACCCCCACCGCCACAGGTATATTAGCAATCTGAGGGGAACCCTGTATTTGTATGTACATCAGTGGTGCGAGTTGACACAGTATCTGTGCGCAGATTGCAGATCTGACAAAATGCACACTGTCTCTGTGCTCGTCACGCATTTTGACTCCTAAATACGCTTGAGTGCTTCGCTGTCCTCAGATAAGCATTTTGTTGCATTTTTTGCCGGTTTCAGTTTGACTAACCACCTCTCACTACCTCTTCCCATGCAAAACCTCTTGCATGCGCCTTCAAAAAAATCTAGCATCGCAGAGCATAAAGGCTGTGATTGATCAGCATGTCGAACATTTCCTGTGTGCGACTAGTTCAGAGCACTTCTGCCGTCTACAACTTTGCATCAACAATTTGCAATGAAAATGACTGTTGTAACAATTGGATCAGTTCCAACTGCAACAACACTACGATTCTTTCTTTAATGACCATTGTTTGCGCTCAATCCTGATAAGAGCTATAAATGCAGTTTTGTGGTGTGCCAGTCTTGACCAAACAATCCAGGGGCCAGATGGAATTACGAAATGTACCTGATGGCTGTCTCCAGAAAAGGCCATTGCCCTGTCTTGCAGCGAGGACACTGCAACAGCTGACTGAAATATTTTTTCACGGTAGTGGGAGCGAGCCAAGGAGGGTTGTTAACAAGTAACCTGTGCAATATTTGCTGGAAACTCCTCATGAAGACAGGTGTGGCACTGCCCTAAGACAGAAGGAAAAAAAGTGGTGTCAATATTTTTGATGAGTGACAACAACACAGACACTAGTCCAGCGATATTGTTCCCAGTAAGAAGCACTGAGGTAATAGAACAGGTTTTGCAATGTTTTCTAGCCTGAGGCTAATGGAGCAGCGGAGGCAGCTGGGAATGTTTGCTTTCTGGTAATCCTGGTTCTACCTGCTGGGCGTATTCCATGAGAGAGACCATGTATGGCGCTGGTGGCAGAAACCCTGGGAAAACTGCACTTCGGATTGTGTCCAGAGCTTCAATGGAGAGGCCACACTCGATCATGCTGCCAACGTTGCTGAGGTCTGTTTCACTTGTCTTAAAAGAATACAAGAACAGTGATGAAAGAGCAGGTACATGCAAAAAGAAAAAAAGGAGAGATAGGAACAATGGCTCTAACGGCAGCAGATGGAGGGAAAGATGAGGGCAGAAGGGTAATTGAAATTGGAAGTGATCGGCTACCCAAAGTTCCTGTAGGTCATACGCGATTGTCAGTTCTTACCAAATAGCATACGGACTGAGAGTGCAGAATGGAAATACACTAGCACTTATAATAGCAATCTGGGGGCGATCTGCTCTGGATAGATATGGACAGGACAGTCATGTTAATGGGTATGCCAATCAAAACGCTAAGATCAGCTGACAGTGGCGCTAACCAGTGACCTGAGGACAACGCGCCCTTTGTCTCTATGTCACTTTCCATTGAAATGTATGACATGTAAGAAATGGAATGACCTGATCTTGATGGAACACATGGTTATTTTACAGATATACACCATCATAAAAAGGACCAAGGACAGTGGGTGGGCATGTCTACCTGTGACTGAGGACGATACGGGGCATGGTCATCCAAAAATTCAAGGAAGAACATTCTTGGTCGCCTCTGAAGAACAACACTCCAATTAGTAAATGTAAAATATATGGAATGCATTAAAATAAATATGCATGCACACCTCTTGCTTGATGGCGTACTCCTTGAGCTCTGCTTCTAGTTCAGAGAAGTCAACGTCCAAAACACTGGTCTCGTTTATTTCATAGTCATCGTTTGTTATGCTGAAATTCATGTTGACAGAATTGTTCTGCCAAAATCAAAAACAACCAGCTAATGTCTCAGTTAGGGGAACAAAAATGCAAAATATTAAACTGTTTAGCTTTTGCATTAACGTTTTTATGATTTTTAAAACGAAACGTAAAGAATTCAGCAAACTGGTGGCATCGAATTCTCCAATAACTACAATCCTCGCATCATAAGTAAAAATATACATAGAGCATACTGAAACATTTAAATATGTGGCGTAAGTGGGTGGTCAGTTCGAAAACTTTTGTGCAATACAAATGCTAAAACTCGGGATGTGCCGATCAATCGGCCACCGATCAGTATGAGCTGATTTCCATAAAAATGTATGTGATCGCCATTGTTGATAAGTTAATAATAATCACTTTCATTACAGCAAATAAACTGCATTTCTTAGTATCTGCTTATATATGGGTTATACTTGTATAGCACTTTTCTACCTTCAAGGTACTATAATATTTGCTTAGGTTACGTGTACATCTGACTGCAACAATGGTGACACCACAACAGCTGTTGTTATTATCCTCTCACTACACTCTTAACAATCTACTTGTTCATTATCAGTAATATTTGCTTACTTTCTGCAGTAACGTAGTTCCATCTACAATTCTTAAAGTTTACTGAGCACTTATTTCTTCTGTTGTGTCAAGCTAGCTTAGCTGCTAGCGTGCCTGCTACTTCTTTGCTCTAGGTGTATCAAATGTTTCGTCTCATCCTCCAGTGATACTTTATAATGATACTGAAAGTAGAACTGCCCTTTTTGGGGGAATTTTGCCTATCATTCACAATGCCAACATGAGGCAAGAACACATGTTTTTTCTCGAAATGTCTCTAAATTGTAAAATATGGCTCGTACTAGACGGCTAACAATGCAACTAATGAGAGTCATCTATTCCACCTAAAAATCATTCAACACTCCATTTGCATGCCACGATCTGCATCTTAACAGAGTATTAGCAATATTGGTATTATAAGAACTCCCGGAGAATAACTACTTTGATTAACATAGCTCCTTGATCACTGAGGTATCGTAGCTACTGAGCTGCTGCATCGCCTCTAAATTGGTGAAAGTTTGTGCTGGATTATAAATCATGCCTCACATTTTCAAGTAGAAGGTTGTGGTCATTAGGCCACATGTTGGTCAACTTTAAAATTCAACTTAAAACCGATGACATCGCAAGTTAGACACAACACGATGCTCCTTTGCTCCCAGCATTTTGTACCTAAGAAACGAGGAATCTGATTTAATTTTAATACATCCTGGGAACACAAGTCTTGAGCTGAAAGATATATACATATCACTCGGCATCCCAGTGTGAGCGGACATTGTACAGTAAGTGTCAAGTGATTGTTTGATTTTTCTTGTAGTTTGTATTTCTTGTTTAGCACATAGCAATACATTGGATCTGTTTTGCACTCAGCTTCAAAAACTTGTGTTTATCCTACGTATATTCAGGTTAAAAAATATTAGGTTCTGGATGATCATTTGTCCCCAAGTAGTAGTCATTGGTTTTCATGAAGTCTTCCATGATTAATAGAAATATTCTCTCTAATTTTTCATGTGTTTGAGCAAATGCAAAAACTCCCTGAGCATTCAGTGGAGCACATGTGAGCAACATCGAACCTGCACACTGTGGCCATACCAGCAACACGCCTGTCTCAAACCTGACATCTTAACAATTTAATTGTCTTATTAGTATAATCAAATGACAACAGTCATTTCCATGGAATTATTTTATAATACAGGTGATTTGGCCCACTTACAAGGAAAATAACAAAAAAACGTTTTATTAGCCATGTACTAGTATTGTATGTTTGAGTGGGGGTTCTGCTTTGGAAATAATGTGTACCCCTTTCAGAGATCACCTTGAGTTCCCCTTAGAACAGTCTCATGTTGCACAATGAGATGTAAGCATGGGATAAAGTGTATATTCCTGTAACTTTCTGTCTGTAAAATCTTTTTTATAAGCATTTATGTTATCTAGTAACAGCAATTCATGATTAATATCCATAAATTAACATTCTTAATAAATGACAGTAGAATAAGCACACATCTGATTGGGAAGTCATAGTGTAAAGACCTGGAATTTACACTTTGTGTGGTGTTGAAGTTGTCCAACTTTTTGTGTGGCCATAAACGCATCACTGGCTAAATGCCATGAGTGTGTGTGTTGGTGCAGGTGCGAAAGAGTTAGCGGTTGCTGTTCATATGACAGATAAAATAGAGTTGGTTTTGGCCTGGTTTGTACAGCAGACAATGACCAGTTTTGCTCAATAAAGTGACCGATGGAATTCCTGTCCTCCTCAAAGTGTTTTGACACACGTTACAATAATTGAACAGCGTTGACGAACATTATTTATCTGTTGTCATCTGTCACTCACAGATTTGCATTGCAAAATCATACAGAATAAATTATGTGTTTATTTTGTTTACAGTTCAATATGATTTGATTTTGTGAGCGGCATAGATTTGCTGTGCACAATTGCGCAGGCGCGCACCTTAAAGGGGGCATTGATTAGTAATAGTTGTTGTTGAAGGGAATAGCGAACGTAACAATGCGCTCTGTGAAATCAATATCAAATATTAAAGCAAAGCTTAAAATGACCAAAATAATATGAATGAGCCGGTTACATCATTACGCATACATCGTACCTACAGCATGTATATAAAACATTGTTGGAGGTTTTTTTAAAGGGCTTAAGAGGCGGACAAGATCAAATCTCCAATACATGCATTGTTAGCTGACTCTTGCTAACGTTTATTTACAATTTAGAAAGCATAAACAATAGGGGTGTAACGGTTTTGTGGATACCGCGCTATTTCGGTTTTCAATGATATAGTGACGCCTGACGGTATTTAACAAAACACTTAAGTGTGTATTTTTTTCTGGCACTTTGATAGGGTCTGAAATAAACTACATCTCCCAGAATCCTCTGCGCAGCCCGAGGCGCAAAAGTGGAGGTGCGTAACGCCGTAAACAGAAAGTGAAGTGTGTTCGTAGTGATGAGAGGAATTGTTTTTTTGGACATTTCTTGAAAAATGTCATCATAATATATCCATAACTGTTTGGGTTATGTTGTTAACAAACAAATAAACAATGGGGAAAACATTACCTCTTTGGCGGAGGTATGATAGTCGAAGCACGCCACTTTTGTTTTGAGCGTTTCCAAGCCGACACAGAGCCAGCTGGTCACGGCGTAATCCACGGAGATAATCACCCAAAACAATGTCCAATTTGGGAAATATGAGGAAACTGAAACACTACTTGATAAATCCTCAATCCATGCACCCTTGTTTCCACCACTTATTTCTCTGGATGTCGCGGGGGGCTGGAGCCTGTCAGCCGAGCTGCATTTGGGCGGACGGCAACTTACACCCTGGAAATGTCGCCTTCTCAGAAACGTCATCCAGGAAAGATATGTGAGGCCAACGAAGCCAAACATCAGTTTGTATGGGTATTTACATTATTAAAATTGTTAGGCGAACTATTCTGAGAAACAACATATTCTGGACTGATATGTTGTCCACACTGTCCACACTGCTTGTCAGAGAGCAAAAGTTGAAACTTGAAAGACACTAAAGTGAACATTATTGTTTCACACTGGATGTTTACATTGTCACTTTAAAGACACGCAACTGTATTTTTTTCTTTTTTTAAATAATATTTGCTTCAAACAGTGGATGCTCCTGCACTATTCTTTGCACTTAAAATTCATGTTTGTAGTAAGTAATAAGTATTTTTAGAACATTTTAGCATTGTATGTGTGTTCAATTACAGTACGTGTGTTTATCCTAAACATTCCTGCCACTTCATTTTACACACTATACAATTTTTAAGTATTTTTTTTTTGTGGACAAATAGAACAATAATATCATACCATGATAATATCGTACCGTGAGATTTGATACCGTTACATGCCTAATAATCAATCAATCAATCAATCACAGTTTATTTGTATAGCCAATAATCACAAGTGCCACAAAAGGCTTCACAAACCAAGACATCCCCTGATCTGAATCCACATCCAGGCAAGAAAAAACTCCAAAAGCCCGATAAAAAATAGAAAGACATGTGCTTGTCTCACACAGGGAATAGAGCTCAGTTCTCTTTTAAGATTTAAGAAATGCAGTGTATTTGCTGCAATATGAGGATTATATAACTTCACTGTATGGAGATACACAATTAGCTGCAAGCCTGTCAGCCGGGGACTAAAACAAACCCATACTAGCCAGAAAGGATCGGTGTTTGTAATCGGCATTGAAAGGCATTCATCAGCTATGGCGATCACATACTTTTTCAAGAAAATGGTTACATACCGATCGTTAGCCGATTGATTGGCACATTCCTACTAAACAGTAACTTTGCAAAGAGTAAACATGTTGATTATTACTTACCCCAAAGAGGTGCTTGACAATGTGGCTTACAGGAATGCAAGGAGCATTCTGGGATCTTGCATCATTTGTAATTGGCTTAGCCATAACATGAGTGATGGGGACATCCGCTGGAGGAGGATAGCTGTATACACTGGCATGGCCCGCTTTCAGGAGCCTGATAAAAAATCATTAATCTCCGAGTTTATTGAAATATTATAAAGCATATGCCATATTATTTAGGAGAGTCAACCAACCGTTTGAACACGGGCGAGCGGTTAGTATTTCGGACCATGAGAAGAACCCTCCAGCCCTGGAAGGCCCCGCTTATTTTCCCGCTGATCACTTTCTCTCTCCACTGTCTGACAGGATAGAAGACAGACTTGGTGCCTGTGGAAACAGACAGCTCGTACGGTACCTCCGGGAGCCAGGAACCATTCTTAACGCTGTCCAGAACATAGTTTACAGTAACGACCCACTTTCCTGGTGAGAGAGCAGCAACAGCAATGAGTACACATGGTACAAAGCAGAGTCGTGTCAATTGCCACATTTCTTTTTATTAAGTTTTTTTCCTTGTGTGGATATTGAAAAGCAAGTATTTAGTTTAAATATGTGGACATTTTCTGCTAACAAGTGTAGCAATGCAAGGAAAGCATGACATTTGAAGTCCATGCTGGCAAACTGTAAATTGCAAATGGTATGCGAGTCGGCTTAATCTCTGACCATACTGCATTAGCTATTATAATGAAAATATTGCTTTTAAAAATATGAAAAAAGCTGTATTGGGTCTTCAGCTTAGTGAGAATCTGTAGGAAAATAATACAGCACAAGTGTGTTTTGCTTTTACTTTGGCTTGTTTTGTGTTTTTTTTGGTGAGACCACAGGGCGCTAAAAAAAAATCGATTCACTTCCAAATTGCAATTTTTATTTATTCCCATTCTAAATTGATTCAGAATTTTCGAGAATCAATTAAAATATTTATTTTTTTATTTTGCTAGTTAATTTTTTTCTTTAAGTTTTTTTTTTTAATCGTTAAGATTCAAACAACAATAAATGGTATTATTATTATTATTATTATTATTATTATTGATGCAATTGATTTTATACATTTTTGTTGTTCCTTTTTTTTTAGTACATTGTATTTAATAAGTATTGTATGTGTATGATTTCTTAATTGCTAAGTATTCTAAAGCTTGGATTGGATTGGAGTTGCTCTATTTTGTTTTATAGGATTAACATTCTGTGATTTTGGTGGATAACATTTTTAAAAATTGTTCTTTTTGAAAACGTTTTAAAGCCAACACGGAAGCCAAGAGGAGCGTTTGTATCCTGTCACCCGTTTTGAAAAGGTTTTATTTTAATTCATAAATAAAATAATATATCAAGATAATTGTGTTGAATAGTTTATTCCGAATTGAATTGTCACCCCAAGAATGGGAATCGTGAGGTGCTCAAAGATTCCCGCTTTTAGTTAACAGTAATGGGAAAGAGGGAAAGTGTGATGTGTTTGTTCTGCTCTGCTGCCGCCTGTCTGCTTCCCATTGCATTACCTGGTTTTGGGATGAAGGGGCGGAGCCACGCTCACACACCTGCAGCCTATTTAGACATGGATTACTTAAGCTTCCCTGCCAGTCCACTCATTGCTAGTTGATTGTTTGTTGCTTCATTCTTCACCAAAGACGTTTCCTCTCGCTTGTCTACTTCCTGCAATCATCTCCCGTTTTGGCTCTACAGACACTTAACCTGTCCAGTAGCTCTGTCCCGGTATGGCTGTGCTGTTATGTCCTACACTCCTTTTAAAGGCCTACTGAAACCACTACCGACCACGCAGTCTGATAGTTTATATATCAATGATGAAATCTTAACATTGCAACACATGCCAATACGGCCGGGTTAGCTTACTAAAGTGCAATTTTAAATTTTGCGCGAAATATCCTGCTGAAAACGTCTCGATATGACGACGTCAGCATGTGACGTCACGGATTGTGGAGGACATTTTTGGACAGCATGGTGGCCAGCTATTAAGTCGTATGCTTTCATCGCAAAATTCCACAGTATTCTGGACATCTGTGTTGGTGAATCTTTTGCAATTTGTTCAATGAACAATGGAGACAGCAAAGAAGAAAGCTGTAGGTGGGAAGCGGTGTATTGCGGCCGACTGCAGCAACACAAACACAGCCGGTGTTTCATTGTTACAGTCAAGCTTTACCATTGGCCTGTGGAGAACTGGGACAACAGAGACTCTTACCAGGAGGACTTTGAGTTGGATATGCAGACGCGGTACCGTGAGTACGCATGCAGCTGCGGCTTCCAAACATTTGATCGCTTGCCCGTACGTGCGTGCCGCTATGTGTATGTCACGTACGTAACTTTGGGGACTTTGGGGAAATATATGTGCTGTATGAACTTTGGGGAGGTGAACGGTACTTTGGGCTGTGGGATTGAGTGTGTTGTGCAGGTGTTTGAGTTGTATTGGCGGGTTATATGGACGGGAGGGGGGAGGTGTTTGGTATGCGGGATTAATTTGTTCTCATTAAATATAAGCCTGGTTGTGTTGTGGCTAATAGAGTATGTATATATGTCTTGTGTTTATTTACTGTTTTAGTCATTCCCAGCTGAATATCAGGTCCCACCCGCCTCTCACAGCATCTTCCCTATCTGAATCGCTCCCACTGCCCTCTAGTCCTTCACTCTCACTTTCCTCATCCACGAATCTTTCATCCTCGCTCAAATTAATGGGGAAATCGTCGCTTTCTCGGTCCGAATCGCTCTCGCTGCTGGTGGCCATGATTGTAAACAATGTGCAGATGTGAGGAGCTCCACAACCTGTGACGTCACGCTACTCGTCTGCTACTTCCGGTACAGGCAAGGCTTTTTTATCAGCGGCCAAAAGTTGAGAACTTTATCGTCTATGTTCTCTACTAAATCCTTTCAGCAAAAATATGGCAATATCGCAAAATGATCAAGTATGACACATAGAAAGGACCTGCTATCCCCGTTTAAATAAGAAAATCGCATTTCAGTAGGCCTTTAAGCGCATTGTTTTTTCCAATCCTTTCGAGGTGTGTTTTCTCTTCTTTTTCCACTCATTGTGAGTGCTCCTTTGTTTACTAAACTTTGTTATTACTGGAAGCTGTTCATCTCTGCTCTGAGGTGCTATTCTGGCTTAGCCGATCATAAGGACAAGCGGTGTACCGATCCAATATTGATATCGAACATCGGTTCAATATCAGCAAAAAATAAGTTCAGATTATATTTGTTTGCATCAAAACTCTCCAAAATCCGTCTGCCTTACAAGCAGTCCTACTTCTGCAACTAACATACAAGGTTAGTATTTTCTTGTATTTTAGTGAAGTTATTTACAAAAGGTAAACATGGTAGGCTTTTGGCTAATAGGAGATAGCAGCTACCCAACAGCTAAGCACACAAGCTTAATTGAACAATATTGAAGTCTAAAATCCCACATTTGTCAATATAAACAAGTGTCAATTATAGTTGCATATTACTTACACATACAGTTTCCACTGCAGAATCACATTAGAAAGTATCCAGTAACAAACGTGTCCGCATCATTCAATTTACTGCATTATGAGCTTAATTTATTGAATTATTGGGAGTATTAGGTGTCACCAAAAACTAATTGCCACTCCACTTTTGTTTGTTAGGTTAGCCTTTTTCATACTTTGTTCACTGAGTAATTTCACTTGCTCAAGCCTTTCCTGACATTCCATACTACAAAATAAAAGTGTGTACTATGATTTGTGATGTTGTATCCGATCAATATCGGTATTGGCCAACATCCAATATAGTTATCATATAGGCCTAAGTGACAATGGAACTTACAGCAACATCGGAAATTGTTTGGCATTTCAGTCCAATATTAGTTATACAATTCAATTCAACTCATTGATGACACACATGGAAACAGGCAACCACACTTCTTCAAAAGGTGTGTACCGTTGCTTTATTTTAGGTAAATTGCATTTTAGTATATGGCAAGTCTTGAATTATAGTGAAGGATGTTCTCATTTTAACTTAAAATATTGTGTGTACAGATAATACAGGTTTTGTAATGGTAAAACTTTTTTTTTTTCAAATGGCCTCTTTAATTTGACCCGCAAGACGCCATGAGTTTAACAAAGCATCACCGCAGAGTGCTTTAAAAATAATCTAAAATACGAAGTTGTCTCTAATTGCTACATGTTTGTTACCATCTTGCAGACAATGTGAGTAAATCACATCAATAACCCTTGAAAGTACTGAGAAATAGTGGCACAGCCTTCACATATGACACAATCCAAACAACATTCCCTAGTCATGGTGCAAAAGAAAACAAATGCAACTAACTTAAAGGTCAACACAAATGGTCACACATAACACAACCTGCTCACTGAACATTGCGGATATTATGAAAAATGTCCAAACACCATACAAAACTAAAAATGACACCCATTTAAATCCATTAGAGTGTATGATGGGAAACATTTAAATCACTCTCTCCACACTTATCCATTTTTGGCGCATTTTAGCTGAATGATAACAAAACTTTCAAGAAGGTCGTCACGGAACTAAACAAGGTAGGAGTCAAACTTTCACATACTTTTATTATCTAAATATATATCGATTATATTAATTGTATAGCCATCATATTAATGTATGTATACACACACACACACTATATATATATATATATATATATATATATATATATATATATATAATGTTACTTTGCATGCTTTCGGCCAACGGCCAATTTTTTGTAACCCAATGTGGCCGTCAAGTCAAAAAGTTTGGACACCCCTGATCTAGTGGTAAGCAAAAAATCCCTTGATTAAAGTACAGTCTTTTATTTTCCTTTATTTAAACCGTGTTACTGTTCAAACTGTGTGTAATATAACAGTGACCTACAATGTGAAATATACTTCTTAATTAAAACCTCTGCCTTGTTTTTAATGAATACGTAAGCCTACTACGCTACTGTATTTCAATGACGGTCATTATGGTGGTACCGTATTTTCCGCACTATAAGGCGCACCTAAAAACCACAAATTTTCTCAAAAGCTGACAGTGCGCCTTATAACCCGGTGCGCTTTATATATGGATAAATATTAAGATTCATTTTCATAAAGTTTAGGTCTCGCAACTACGGTAAACAGCTGCCATCTTTTTTCCCCGTAGAAGAAGCGCGCGGTGCATGCTGGGATATGTGACGTTTCATTTCCATTTGTGTGTTTATGTAAAGACCCCAAAATGGCTCCTATTAAGTGTGTTGTCTGTCTAATTATAAATAATGCAGACGAGGCGTGTTAACTGAGTTCTCAACGTTTACTCACAGCGTGCTAACTGCCAGCATACAACGCTTCTCAGGGCTACCGCGCATGCTCGTAACTATCGTTGCATGCTGGGTAGTGTAGTTGTTATATTTGCTAGCTCATAACAGCACATTGAGAGACACGCGTACGCGCTTAATTCAATACTCGCCGTCATTCCGGGTGGATTGACAAAAGACCTCCAGCCGCTAGATATTGGTGTCAACAGGGCATTCGAAGCTAGACTGCTAACTGCGTGGGAACAATGGATGACAGAAGGCGAACACACCTTCACTAAGACGAGGAGGCAGCGCCAGACGACGCCAACATCTGCCAGTGGATCGTAAATTTGCCCAACTTTTCACTTCGGACACCGAAGACGAAGGATTTACGAATGAAGAATAACTTCAGAAAGTGAGCGCTATGTTTATTTTGTGTGTTGTGACATTAACGTTCGAGCAACATTATGTTGCTATTGCTCTGCACTATTTTGAATTTTACTATGTTTGTGATTACACATTTGCGTACATTTTGGGAGTGAACAGAGTTGTTAGAACGCTGGTTTTTAATATATTATTAAAGTTTGACTGACCTATCTGACTGTTTTTTTGACATTCCCTTTAGAGCAGCGTAGGCGCGGCTTATAGTCCGGGGCGGCTTATTGGTGGACAAAGTTATGAAATATGCCATTCATTGAAGGTGCGGCTAATAATCCGGTGCGCCTTATAGTGCGGAAAATACGGTACTTGGAGAGTCAAAAGTTGTCTGAGGTGGTACTTGGGGGCGGGGAGAGTTTGACAACCACACATGCAGAACACTAGGAAGTATTTTAAATATAGAAAATCATAATATGATATGACCCCTTTTAATGTTAATAATATGACTCATTATGACCAACCTGCAGCACAAGATGCCAAAAACTTCTCACTGGATAAAACATGAGGGACTACGAGATGTGTGCAAGCGCTCTGGAAGACCTGAAAAATAACGCAGCATGAATTGAAGCCAGACAGACATCTTTTAGCATGGATATATAATAATGTCGTACTTACTGAGCCCCCAATGTACTTTCCACCCAACTGATGGATGCCCTGGATCAAAAACCTCTTCTCATCCCGAATTTTGATCCCAGAGATTTGAAAGATATGAGAGCAACTTTCCATACTTCCAACTGTAAGACAATGAAGAAAACGGAACCGAGTTCTGTGAACAAAGTGTTGCAGGAACACACTTCACAGTAATTACAGCAAGCAATGCTGCAGCACAGGTCTGACCACAGTCATTGCCATTGCATTTGACCAAGCACACGTTTAAGAAGTACATTACAAGGTCATTTTTATGCATATCAAAACATTAAATAGTCTCACCTAAACTACTAAATAGTGACTATTCATTTCCAGTTCTGTTTTATCTTTGGATGGCGCGCCAAATATTTTCACAATGCAACAATCCGGTATTACGGTAACAAAACAAACGTACGTGTCTCTTGTAGTTGTACCTACAGCCTTACCACCAGAAACACGCGGCATTTAGTTCATCAAAAACATTTACAACGGGCAGCTGAGAAAGGCTCCAGCACCCCCAACGACCCCCAAAAAAGGACAAGTGGTAGAAAAGGGATGTACACGTTTTCATAATATTCGCGCATTTGCTTTATTTCCTGGTTGAGTATCACGTCAACTGATAGTCACCGCACAGACTATAATCTGTTTCGTAGGGGGGGTGAACTCTACTGAAAGTAATATTTAACTACATCCAATACTCTATAGTTCGAGAGTTTGTCAATTTATTTCAGTATTATAAAGGATTTGAAAGGCAAAAATGCCGTTTAAACAGGATAAAACGTTTATATTCCGTTTAAAAATGGTTGTCCACCTTTTACGCGACAAATTGAGCGGGTCCACAAAGCGGAAGTTATCAGGACTCTACCTCCGGGTTGTTGTCACGGACGCTTGTTGTCACCGGAAATGAGAAAATAACTGGATGCTATGCAACGCTGCTTGAGAAACCGAGATCATTGTTTTTGCTGCACAAACTTGCAAACTATTATCTACCGACGAAACCAGTAATGCACCGGGTTTTTTTTTTCCTAACCTTGTCCTCGAAGCTGGGGTTTTCACTGCAACGGTATAACACACTCACGTAACGGTATTAACGTTACACGTGATCATGTAAACATGGCGAGTTTACTGTCATTTGCACACATGCACGTCCGGACTGTGCATTTGTTGCAATGCATTGACTGCAGATGACTCTCTGTGTGTGTGTTGCCATCCTGCAGCGGATGCATACTGCATCAAAAGGAGATCATAAACATTTATTGACAGGTAAGAACTAAAATGTTTTATTTACCTAATTAAACACGATTTTATGCCATTGTTGTTAACAAGCAGTTTAATTAAACACATGTGCATGTCATTGTTAACATGCAGGAGCCGCCAGACAAGGTTTATCTCATCCTAACAGAGAAATATAATATAATAGCTTATTTTGAACATTTCTGAGTCAACATTTTTAACGTCAGTCATATTAATCCTCAGCCACTAATTGTATATCACTTTATTTGTACATTTAGCCTACTTTCATTTTTGTAACTTAAATCAAAACCTGCTAGCCAAGAATGTACAACAATTCTCCTCAACAAAAGAGGAGAAATATAACCTTAGAATAAAATCTATATTAAAACATTTGTATGCACGTACAACACTTAAAACCTTTAGCATTCTGTATGTGGAATTGGCCCTGTGATGAGGTGGCGACTTGTCCAGGGTGTACCCCCGCCTACGCCTGAATGCAGCTGAGATAGGCTCCAGCACCCCCCCGCACCCCCGAACGGGACAAGCGGTAGAAAATGGATGGATGGATGGAATTAAATTATGGAATAGATTAACCAAAGAAATCAAACAACGCATCAATAGGATTCAGTTTAAGAGACTGTTCAAAGTACAAGTGTTCACAAAGTACACAGAACAAGAATTATGATGAACATCTTCACGGTGGCAGAGGGGTTAGTGCATCTGCCTCACAATACGAAGGTCCTGAGTAGTCTTGGGTTCAATCCCGGGCTCGGGATCTTTCTGTGTGGAGTTTGCATGTTCTCCCCGTGACTGCGTGGGTTCCCTCCGGGTACTCCGGCTTCCTCCCACCTCCAAAGACATGCACCTGGGGATAGGTTGATTGGCAACACTAAATGGTCCCTAGTGTGTGAATGTGAGTGTGAATGTTGTCTGTCTATCTGTGTTGGCCCTGCGATGAGGTGGCGACTTGTCCAGGGTGTACCCCGCCTTCCGCCCGATTGTAGCTGAGATAGGCTCCAGTGCCCCCCGCGACCCCAAAGGGAATAAGCGGTAGAAAATGGATGGATGGATCTTGAACCTTTTTTTTTGGTTTTCTTCCTTTTTATTGAGACAAAGATAATGTATTTGTTTAATATTTGTTTGCTTACAATGGTATATTATTTATTTGTTATTTATTTGTTCACTGTTCTGTTACAGAGAACAAGGAAATGGGAAAAAATTGCTATGGTATGAAAAGGGGTAGGATTAAATAAGCTCTGCTTCTTCCTACTCCTTTTCGGACATGCTGTAATGAAACAACTGGAATTGTGTGATGCACTACATTGTATAGTATGCATGTTCCAAATAAACTGAAACTGAACTGAAACATAAAGTCGCATCTTAATGACATTATACTGTAATTTGGCCATAGTTTCCAATGTCATTTGTTTTAATAATTATTTAATGCAATAATTAATCAAAAGCCACATGAGTCACCGTGTTATGTTAGGATATTTTTGGGAAAAAAAACACGATTACTTGTATTACTTCTCATGTAACAGTTTTTATATTTATTTTGCACACAAAAAAACCTATATACACTAGTTTATAGGTTATAATGGTATATAGTGTATGCCACTGATTTTTGCAGAAACATATTGGTATGTTAGCATTTGCCGTTTTAAATTTTCTTGACACTAGTGCACAATTGTTGTAGCATGTATTACTGTACACCTCACACATTGTTTTTACAATGGGTCCATTGCTTTAAATTAGTGGTTCTGAAACTCTTTTCACCAAGTATCACCTCAGAAAACACTACCATAACATTAAAATACAGTAGGGTTGTAGGCCCAAATATTTATTAAAAACAAGGCAGAGGTTTTATTTAACAAATATATTGAATATTTTTTGGCCACTGCAACATTACACACAGTTTGAACAGTAACACTGTATTCAAATATGCAAAAATAAAACACTGCACTTTAATCAAGTGATTCTTTGGCGTACTCCTATATGGCGCCCATCCATCCATCCATCCATCTTCTTCCGCTTATCCGAGGTCGGGTCGCGGGGGCAGCAGCTTAAGCAGGGAAGCCCAGACTTCCCTCTCCCCAGCCACTTCGTCCAGCTCCTCCCGGGGGATCCCGAGGCGTTCCCAGGCCAGCCGGGAGAGATAGTCTTCCCAGCGTGTCCTGGGTCTTCCCCGTGGCCTCCTACCGGTCGGACGTGCCCGAAACACCTTCCTAGGGAGGCGTTCGGGTGGCATCCTGACCAGATGCCCGAACCACCTCATCTGGCTCCTCTCGATGTGGAGGAGCAGCGGCTTTACTTTGAGCTCCCCCCGAATGACAGAGCTTCTCACCCTATCTCTAAGGGAGAGCCCCGCCACCCGGCGGAGGAAACTCATTTCGGCCGCTTGTACCCGTGATCTTGTCCTTTCGGTCATGACCCAAAGCTCATGACCATAGGTGAGGATGGGAACGTAGATCGACCGGTAAATCGAGAGCTTTGCCTTCCGGCTCAGCTCCTTCTTCACCACAACGGATCGATACAGCGTCCGCATTACTGAAGACGCCGCACCGATCCGCCTGTCGATCTCACGATCCACTCTTCCCCCACTCGTGAACAAGACTCCGAGGTACTTGAACTCCTCCACTTGGGGCAAGATCTCCTCCCCAACCCGGAGATGGCACTCCACCCTTTTCCGGGAGAGAACCATGGACTCGGATTTGGAGGTGCTGATTCCCATCCCAGTCGCTTCACACTCGGCTGCGAACCGATCCAGTGAGAGCTGAAGATCTTGGCCGGAGGAAGCCATCAGGACCACATCATCTGCAAATAGCAGTGACCTAATCCTGCAGCCACCAAACCAGATCCCCTCAACGCCCCGACTGCGCCTAGAAATTATGTCCATAAAGGTTATGAACAGAATCGGTGACAAAGGGCAGCCTTGGCGGAGTCCAACCCTCACTGGAAACGTGTCCGACTTACTGCCGGCAATGCGGACCAAGCTCTGACACTGATTATACAGGGCGCGAACTGCCACAATAAGACAGTCCGTTACCCCATACTCTCTGAGCACTCCCCACAGGACTTCCCGGGGTACACGGTCGAATGCCTTCTCCAAGTCCACAAAGCACATGTAGACTGGTTGGGCAAACTCCCATGCACCCTCAAGGACCCTGCCGAGAGTATAGAGCTGGTCCACAGTTCCACGACCAGGGCGAAAACCACACTGTTCCTCCTGAATCCGAGGTTCGACTATCCGGCGTAGCCTCCTCTCCAGTACACCTGAATAGACCTTACCGGGAAGGCTGAGGAGTGTGATCCCACGATAGTTGGATCACACTCCTACATATGGCGCCCATAGTTTGTGAATTACTGCTCTAAAAGGTATAATCCAGTTGAATATTGATGATTTTAATGCCTATTGTTGGCAGTAAAGAGTGTTGTGCTATATCGACGATATACGATTATAAATGATATAAATCTGCCCGCTATATCGTGATAATGCAAGTTGACGACACATTCTAAATGTGTCCCGCAAATTTGACAACGACAAGAGAACACATCCCTTAACACACTGTAACGTATTAGCTAGCGGCTAACGTCCCTCCACAGTGCAAATATGTTTTCTAAATTAGCCACCCTAGCCTCTATAGCAGCAAATAAAGTAATTTTCTTACAAGTATCTTTATCACTTTATCACTTATCAGCTAAACATGCTCCACTACATATCGTATGAGGCTAGGTTAGCCATGCTAACCGCTAAGTTGGACACCTCTTGAATATCGACAGTAATGATACTAAGTATAGTATTTGTATATGGTCGATACTACAGTGATTTGACCAGTATTTTTAATTAGTCCAAACTCTATTGCCGTTTTTCTTATTGTTTTAAAACCTCAGCAAATAGGTTTCTGGACAAAAAGGGAATTTAGGGGGTCAAAACCAAATTATTTAAATGAAAGTTGATAGTAGGAAATAATCTAAATAGTTCATTGATGTCATGTCTGTGTAATCATGTTTTGTTTTAGTCATGTTTTGTTTTGTTTAGTTATTGACTCTTTAGTTTCTGACTTTTCACTGCCTTGTCTTGTTTCCATGGTTACCCATTAGTTTCACCTGTTCCACGTTTGGACTCATTATGCACTCTTGTTTGTCACCATAGCAACCCATTAGTTTTCACCTGTCATGTCACGCACCTGTTTTGAGTCACGCACCTGTTGTTAACCATGTCTGTGTTATTTAAGCTTTTCATTTTCTGTTGTTCGTCCTGGTGTCATATCTTTTCTAACCCTGCTATCCTCTCGTATCAAGCCCTGTTCACGGTCCCATGCCACAGTAAGTGTTTTTTATTTCGTGTTCAGTTTCTGCCTTTGTGCAAGTTTTGTTTTCATTCGCCAAGTTTTTTTTACCTCCGCCATTGTGCGCGCTTTTCGTTTGTTCCATTTTGATAGTAATAAATAAATCATGTACTCACCTTCAAGCCATGTCCGATCCAAATTCACTTGCATCTTGGGAAAACAAAAACTCCATAGTCCAAGTCGTGACAATTGATATCGTTACACCCCTATGCTGTGATTTTGCCTGATTATAATTGTGCTAAAATATTAATCATCCAATCATAATGAGCATTTTACCTATTAGTATCAGCATTGGTATGGCCAATACTTCCCTGATACCCAAATTTGTAGTTTTGATCCAAACTAACAAAGTATTGAAACAACAGAAGAATAAGTGCTTTTTACGTGTTAGCGGAAGTGTAGATAGATTCATGTCACAATATGAAGTTACCAGACATTAACAATAAATTAGCAAGTAGAATTTTAATGGATTGGCGAAAATAAAACAATAAATGACACAATATATTATTCATACATCAGCAGCTAACTTATTACAAAAGAAAGATGCAATATACACTATATTGCCAAAAGTTTTTGGCCACCCATCCAAATGATTAGAATCAGGTGTCCTAATCACTTGGCTCAGTCACAGGTGTATACAATCAAGCACTTCGGCATGGAGACTGTTTCTACAAACATTTGTGAAAGAATGGGCCGCTCTCGGGAGCTTAGTGATTTCTAGCGTGGAACTGTCATAGGATGCCACCTGTGCAACAAATCCAGTCGTGAAATTTCCTCGCTCCTAAATATTCCAAAGTCAACTGTCGGCTTTATTGTAAGAAAATGGAAGAGTTTGGGAACAACAGCAACTCAGCCACCAAGTGGTAGGCCACATAAACTGACAGAGAGGGGTCAGCGGATGCTGAAGCGCATAGTGCAAAGAGGTCGCCCACTTTCTGCACAGTCAGTTGCTACAGAGCTCCAAACTTCGTGAGATCTTCCAATTAGCCCACGTACAGTACGCAGAGAGCTTCATGGAATGGGTTTCCATGGCCGAACAGCTGCATCTAAGCCGTACATCACCAAGTCCAATGCAAAGCGTCGGTTGCAGTGGTGTAAAGCACATCGCCACTGGACTAGAGCAGTGGAGACGCGTTCTCTGGAGTGATAAATCACGCTTTTCCATCTGAAAATCTGATGGACCAGTCTGGGTTTGGAGGTTGGCAGGAGAACGCTACATTTCGGACTGGATTGTGTCAAGTGTGACATTTGGTGGAGGAGGAATTATGGTGTGGGGTTGTTTTTCAGGAGTTGGGCTTGGCCCCTTATTTCCAGTGAAAGGAACTTTGAATGCTCCAGGATACCAAAACATTTTGGACAATTCCATGCTCCCAACCTTGTGGGAACAGTTTGGAGCGGGCCCCTTCCTCTTCCAACATGACTGTGCACCAGTGCACAAAGCAAGGTCCATAAAGACATAGATGACAGAGTCTGGTGTGGATGAACTTGACTGGCCTGCACAGAGTCCTGACCTGAACCCGATAGAACACATTTTGGATGAATTAGAACAGAGACTGAGAGCCAGGCCTTCTCGACCAACATCAGTGTGTGACCTCACCGATGCGCTTTTGGAGGAATGGTGGAACATTCCTATAAACACACTCCGCAACCTTGTGGACAGCCTTCCCAGATGAGTTGAAGCTGTAATAGCTGCAAAAGGTGGACTGACATCATATTAACCCTACAGGTTAGGAATGGGATGGCACTTCAAGTTCATATGTGAGTCAAGGCAATATAGTGTATATCGTAGGGCTGGGCGATATATCGATATACTCGATATATCGCGGGTTTGTCTCTGTGCGATATAGAAAATGACTATATCGTGATATTTTAGTATATGTTCTCACACAGTTGCTTTTACCTGCGGGCATTATGCTGCAGGCGTTTCTCACTCTTTCTTGTCTCTCCTTCTCACAGAGACAAAACAAGCGCACCTTCTTATACGTCACGTGTGCAACGTCACGCACCCTCCCCGAGCAGAGAGGTAGCTACATGGGTAACATTAGCTGGGAGGCTAACGGTGCGGTGCGAGTGGTAATACGAGAGAAAGAAGGTGCGAATCTGGTAACAAATGGAGGAATAATTAATTCCCAAGAAAAACAGCACGGGGTGCATCGTCTGGCGGTGGTTTGGCTTCAAGCGGGAATATGTTGAACAATTATGCGGCAAAAGCGTTGCTACAAAAAGTAGTAGCACTGCTAATTTGTAGCATCATTTGAAAAGTCACCCGCTAGAGAATGAAGAGTGCTTGAAACTGCATGTCAACATCTCCGTTCGGTGCCACACCCACAAAATGCCGAAGCAACCATTTCCAGATCAACACCGTATGAAAAAAAATCAACAACAGAAGGAAATAACGTCCGCAGGAACCTACCACAGAACGAATGACATATACTATTTGATTTCCTATTATTCAGCTCATTTTTATTTGACAGTTTTTGAGTGGACAATGTTCCGTACCTCTATTGTCGAGGCGGCCGATTGGAGCTGTGGCCGCAAGGTGGTTGGTGCCTGTCGTGGCGGTAATCCTAGAACCCGTTGGTGGACGCCGGCGGTGAGGGATGCCGTCAGGCTGAAGAAGGAGTCCTATCGGGTTCTTTTGGCTCATGGGACTCCTGAGGCAGCAGACAGGTACCGACAGGCCAAGCGGTGTGCGGCTTCAGCGGTCGCGGAGGCAAAAACTCGGACATGGGAGGAGTTCGGGGACGCCATGGAAAAAGACTTCCGGACGGCTTCGAAGCAATTCTGGACCACCATCCGCCGCCTCAGGAAGGGGAAGCAGTGCAGTGTCAACACCGTGTATGGTGGGGATGGTGCTCTGCTGACCTCGACTGCGGATGTTGTGGATCGGTGGAGGGAATACTTCGAAGACCTCCTCAATCCTACCAGCACGTCTTCCTATAAGGAAGCAGGGCCTGGGGAATCTGTGGTGGGCTCTCCTATTTCTGGGGCTGAGGTTGCCGAGGTAGTTAAAAAGCTCCTCGGTGGCAAGGCCCCGGGTGTGGATGAGATCCGCCCGGAGTTCCTTAAGGCTCTGGATGTTGTGGGGCTGTCTTGGTTGACATGACTCTGCAACATCGCGTGGACATCGGGGGCGGTACCTCTGGATTGGCAGACCGGGGTGGTGGTTCCTCTCTTTAAGAAGGGGAACCGGAGGGTGTGTTCCAACTATCGTGGGATCACACTCCTCAGCCTTCCCGGTAAGGTCTATTCAGGTGTACTGGAGAGGAGGCTACGCCGGATAGTCGAACCTCGGATTCAGGAGGAACAGTGTGGTTTTCGTCCTGGTCGTGGAACTGTGGACCGGCTCTATACTCTCGGCAGGGTCCTTGAGGGTGCATGGGAGTTTGCCCAACCAGTCTACATGTGCTTTGTGGACTTGGAGAAGGCATTCGACCGTGTACCCCGGGAAGTCCTGTGGGGAGTGCTCAGAGAGTATGGGGTAACGGACTGTCTTATTGTGGCAGTTCGCTCCCTGTATAATCAGTGTCAGAGCTTGGTCCGCATTGCCGGCAGTAAGTCGGACACGTTTCCAGTGAGGGTTGGACTCCGCCAAGGCTGCCCTTTGTCACCGATTCTGTTCATAACCTTTATGGACAGAATTTCTAGGCGCAGTCAGGGCGTTGAGGGGATCTGGTTTGGTGGCTGCAGGATTAGGTCACTGCTATTTGCAGTTGATGTGGTCCTGATGGCTTCCTCCGGCCAAGATCTTCAGCTCTCACTGGATCGGTTTGCAGCCGAGTGTGAAGCGACTGGGATGGGAATCAGCACCTCCAAGTCCGAGTCCATGGTTCTCTCCCGGAAAAGGGTGGAGTGCCATCTCCGGGTTGGGGAGGAGATCTTGCCCCAAGTGGAGGAGTTCAAGTACCTCGGAGTCTTGTTCACGAGTGGGGGAAGAGTGGATCGTGAGATCGACAGGCGGATCGGTGTGGCGTCTTCAGTAATGCGGACGCTGTATCGATCCGTTGTGGTGAAGAAGGAGCTGAGCCGGAAGGCAAAGCTCTCAATTTACCGGTCGATCCACGTTCCCATCCTCACCTATGGTCATGAGCTTTGGGTCATGACCGAAAGGACAAGATCACGGGTACAAGCGGCCGAAATGAGTTTCCTCCGCCGAGTGGCGGGGCTCTCCCTTAGAGATAGGGTGAGAAGCTCTGTCATTCGGGGGGAGCTCAAAGTAAAGTCGCTGCTCCTCCACATCGAGAGGAGCCAGATGAGGTGGTTCGGGCATCTGGTCAGGATGCCACCCGAACGCCTCCCTAGGAAGGTGTTTCGGGCACGTCCGACCGGTAGGAGGCCACGGGGAAGACCCAGGACACGCTGGGAAGACTATCTCTCCCGGCTGGCCTGGGAACGCCTCGGGATCCCCCGGGAGGAGCTGGACGAAGTGGCTGGGGAGAGGGAAGTCTGGGCTTCCCTGCTTAAGCTGCTGCCGCCGCGACCCGACCTCGGATAAGCGGAAGAAGATGGATGGATGGATGGATGGAGTATTTGAAATATCTTGTGTGACATCATGCACAAAAGTGCACTTTACTTGTTTTTAACTATTGTAGTGGCGTTCTGTACAAAAAGTGCACTTTACTTTAGTGTTGTTTTGATATGTCAAAGTAAAGCCGCTGCTCCTCCACATCGAGAGGAGCCAGATGAGGTGGTTCGGGCATCTGGTCAGGATGCCACCCGAGCGCCTCCCTAGGGAGGTGTTTCGGGCACGTCCGACCGGTAGGAGGCCACGAGGAAGACCCAGGACACGTTGGGAAAACTATGTCTCCCGGCTGGCCTGGGAACGCCTCGGGATCCCCCGGGAGGAGCTGGACGAAGTGGCTGGGGAGAGGGAAGTCTGGGCTTCCCTGCTTAGGCTGCTGCCCCCGCGACCCGACCTCGGATAAGCGGAAGAAGATGGATGGATGGATGATATGTCATCTTAGTGACATCATGCACAAAAGTGCACTAATAGCTTGTTTTAAAATGTCTCTGACAATCTTGCACTTTCTGTTTTGGAAATGACATGAATGTTTGTGCCACTGCTTAATAACTGTTTAACAAATACAGTTTTGGTCAACTGACTTAGTTGTGATTTCCCTCTCTGCATGAAAGTTTAAAATGAGCATATATTAATGCAGTATGAACAAGAATGTTTTAATGTAGACACATAGAATCATCATACTGCTGTGATTATATGCATCAAGTGTTCATTCAAGGCTAAGACTAAATATCGCGATATATATCGTGTATCGCGATATGGCCCAAAAAATATGGAGATATTAATAAAAAGCCATATCGTCCAGCCCTAGTGTGTTGTGTTATAGATATTGTCCGTATCGCCCATCTCTCGGTGTCAATGGATAATATTTCCCTCGTGTGTAGAGAAAAGTGACCAATAATTTAGTGCAAAGTTCTAATGATGTAATATATTCTCAGTAGATGCTCTTCCGAGGTGAAACAGTGAATATGAAACCATTCGCCCCCCACTGGCAAACATGCATGACATAGTTGTAAGTAGTATTATGATGCTCAACTATCCACCTGTTTAATAAAGTGTTGCCTTTGCAAGACCATTAGATGCACCTTTTAAAAATAATGTTGGCTTTCGCTCAATATGCTCTAAGTGGCTTTAAAGTGGTGGCCTGGGGGATGTGCTGCTAAATATTTCAGTACGGACTTGTCCCTGCAAATGGTGTGTTAGTCTGTAGCAGACAGGCAGCGGCAAGAGAGATGGGATGATGATGATGATGATGATGGTGGTGTGTGTGTGTTTTCTTTGCTCTAATAGCTGTTGGGTTGATGTATCAGGCAGACAAGTGTCTGCTCCAGCTGTCCCAGTAGCAGCACTGGGGAGACACACTGGGGCACCTCCAACATCTGCTTTGTAAAAGAGCTAATGACACAAAGATGAAGGTTGGATGTTTGCATGTTTTGTACTAATGAGACCCTGTTGCAGTCCTCACACTGCCAGGTCACTTCATTAGGTACACTTGCATAACTTAACATCCATAAAGTGCTCTGTCGGAAATTCCGCTTTAATTTTAAATAACTACCCCTTTGTTTATGACGGAGAATTGGGTCGGTGGTAAATACGCCTAACATTAATTAAATATTTTCATAGTTAAAACAGTTTAGGACCATCTACCTACTCAGTGGCCTAGTGGTTAGAGTGTCCACCCTGACATCGGTAGGTTGTGAGTTCAATCCCCAGCCGAGTCATACCAAAGACTATAAAAATGGGACCCATTACCTCCCTGCTTGGCACTCAGCATCAAGGGTTGGAATTGGGGGTTAAATCACCAAAATTGATTCACAGGCGCAGCACCGCTGCTGCCCACTGCTCCCCTCACCTCCCAGGGAGTGATCAAGGAGATGGGTCAAATGCAAGGGACAGATTTATGTTATTATTATTATTATTAATAATAATAATAATAATATGACACAAGTACACCAACAGTGATACAGTGTGAAATGCATACAAATTATGGATTAGAAAAAAATAGGACAGAAAAATCTTAGCAAAATAAAAACAACAAATCAAATTACAATTAGTGAGTATAACAATGCATGTGTTATTGGTATTTAGGTATCTGTTAAGTATTTTTGTATAGGTTGCATATTTTAATTGCCTTTTGGTTTGTTATGTGTTGCCTTGTATGGAAGTATTGTCTCAGTTCGTTAGTGTAATAATGTGAGTTTGGCAGGCTCCCGTGCACTATGATGGCAGAAGGAAACGGAGAAAGCAAAATAATAAAGGACAAGTTTAACTGGTGGGGTTGTCAGTGGGGGGAAATAATATTAGTCCAGTTGGACAGGCCTCCCTTTGTGCAGGCTAAATGAATGTTGAGCTTCCTGACAGGGAGAGTGGCATCGAGTGTGCGCAGCAGCGAGGAAGCGGCACACAGTACGGCGTTTGACAGGGATTATTAAAATCAGAGCACACGGCGACGGAGCGTGCGCCAGGCGAAGTGTGAGGAAGCCAAATTGACACAGACACTCTCCATTACCTTCCACTTGACTCTGCTGGATGACAATGTTGATGCGAGACTCAGCCACGCTGCACAGGTGGGGGACCGGCTTTTTAACGGCAACGTTAAGCACCGCTGGGATGAGCGAGGGGTGTTGGTGGTCCCCTCAGCCCTGGCACAGACATAAGGAGATGACTTGTTTATTGAAAGGTTCAACTGAAGAGCATCTCATTATTTTCCTTGGCTGTCGTGTCAGGAAGTGGTTAGAGGCAACGCATTCCAGTCACGGGTCATCCAATTCAATGGAAATTATTTTGTGAGAACAGACACTACTTTTGTGATAACCTTCCATTTGTCTCAGGTGCAATTGATTTCGGAATCCCTAATACGACTCTTGTCTGAGGACATTTCAAATGATTGCAAACCACTTGAGCAAATGTGTTTGTTTCAGCCATGAAGATACCTCACTCTCACGTCTCGCCAATCTGCGTAGTTTATTTAATCCTGACAGCCCTCATCTGTCTGTGTCATTACCGTGTTCTCTGAACTGGAACACGCCAGGTTTTTGACGATGGTGCCGTCTTCCCTACAGATCGCCAATCCCGGTACAGAATTATGGAGTGGCCAGAAGATTTTCCTGAGGACCATGCATTTGTTAAACTGGTGGTTCCTGGTCTCCACAGTCAGCTGGACTTTGAGCAGCTGATCAAAGACACCGAAGAGAAACTCAAACTCAATGCCAACAGGTCAGTCAGGGAAGCTGAAATGATTTTATTAGTGACACTTAAAAACAATAACACTCAATGATTTTGAGTGAAGGATTTGCTTAGGAACAAGTTACCGATTGTAAAGTGAGTCACTCAGCATTAAAACTTTATACATATCACTTTCTGGTGTACATCCACCTAAATATAAGTCGCACTCACTTAATTTTGCGACACACTTTATTGTGTATGTACAGTACAGGCCAAAAGTTTGGACACATCTTCTCATTCAATGAGTTTTCTTTATTTTCATGACTATTTACATTGTAGATTGTCACTGAAGGCATCAAAACTATTAATGAACACATCAGAATCAGAATAGTTTTTATTGCCATTGTTTGAGAAGAAGTTCACAAACTAGGAATTTTTCTTGGTGCAATCGTGCAACATAAAACACATATAACACAGAATAGGTAGTAAAAAGAGCTGTAACTAAGCTATCAGATCTTGTTATTGTTCATGTGTCTGATGGCCGAGGGGAAAAAACTGTTCAGGTGGCGGGAGATGTGGGTCTGGATGGACCGTAGTCTCCTGCCTGAGGAGAGAGGGGAGAATAGTTTGTGTCCAGGGTGAGAAGAATCAGCTGTGATCCGACCCACACGCCTCCTGGTCCTGGAGGAGAACAGGTCCTGGAGGTATGGGAGCTTGCAGCCAATCACCTTCTCAGGTGTTCTCATGTGGAGTTATGTACTTAACAAAAAAAGATGAAATACCGGTAACAGAACAAATGTTTTATATTCTATTTTTTCCAAAAAAAGTCACCCTTTGCTCTGAATACTGCTTTGCACACTTTTGGCATTCTCTCGATGAGCTTCAAGCACACCTGTGAAGTGAAAACCATTTCAGGTGACTACCTCTTGAAGCTCATCGAGAGAATGCCAAGAGAGAGAGAGTGTGTGTGTGTGTGTGTGTGTGTGTGTGTGTGTGTGTGTGTGTGTGTGTGTGTGTGTATATATATATATATATATATATATATATATGTGTGTGTGTGTATACATATATATGTGTGTATACATATATATGTGTGTGTCTATATATATATATATATATATATATATATATATATATATATATATATATATATATGTGTGTGTATACATATATATGTATATGTGTATACATATATATGTGTGTGTATATATATATATATATATATATATATATGTGTATATGTATGTATATGTGTATATACACATATATACATATACACACACACATATATATATATATATATATATATATATATATATATATATATATATATATATATATATATATATATATATATATATATGTGAACTCGTTGGGAGTTTCCTCCTCTCCTAGCTCGCTAGCCTCAATCTGAACCTTGGTATTTACCGTGATGACGGACTGGCAGTGTGTCGCGCCTCGCCAAGGAGCAGCGAGAATACCAAGAAGCGCATATGCCAAATTTTCAAAGAGAACGGCCTACGGATCACGATTGAAGCCAACAAGCAAACCGTCAACTTCCTTGACGTCACTTTCAACCTGAGAAATAACAGCTACCAACCATTCACGAAACCCAACACAACACTCCAATACGTGCACCATGACAGCAACCACCCACCCACCACCACGAAAAAGAATACCTACCGGAATTAATAAAAGGCTATCGATGCTGTCATCTAGCAAAGCTGAATTTGACCAAGCAACCCCCCCGTACCAAAAAGCCCTTGATGAAAGCGGATACAATTTCACCCTCACCTATGAACCCACGCCAGGAAACCAACCAAAAAAGAACAGAAAACGAAACGACATCATCTGGTACAACCCCCCATACAGCAAAAACGTCTCAACTAACATTGGACACAAATTCCTCAATCTGATTGACAAACACTTTCCCAAAGACAACACCCTAAGAAAAGGATTCAACAAGAACAACATTAAATTGAGCTACAGCTGTATGAACAATATACGACAAATTATCTCAAACCACAACAAAACAATTGCAAATGAGCCGTCGGCCCCCGGACAGAGCGACTCCAAAACCAACAAAGGCTGTAACTGCCGAAAGAAACCTGATTGCCCTCTCAACGGGGGGTGCTTACAAACATCAGTTGTCTACCAATCTAAGGTAACACGCAAGGACATTAACACATCCGACACATATGTAGGATTAACCGAGGGAGAGTTCAAAACCAGATGGAACAATCACAAGGCTTCTTTCAGGAACCAAAACCTGCGGAATACCACAGAACTCAGCAAACACAATTGGGACCTCAAAGACAATAATGTTGAATATTCAATAACATGGCAAATTCTTGCATCCAGCACACCTTACAATAGTGGTAATAAAAGATGCAACCTATGCTTGAAAGAGAAACTGTTTATTATTTACCGTCCTGACCTGTCATCCCTCAACAAGCGCAGCGAAATTGTAACAGCATGCCGCCACAGACGGAAACACCTCCTAGGTAACACATGAGCCAATCACCACGCCCCTACGCCAGCCTGTACCCACCCACTCTGTGCCCTATATAAACCATGGTATGTGAATGCTCCCATTAAAATCTCCTGATGATTGAGGAAACCCTCATGAAACAGGCCTGTAGAGATGAAATAGTCTTGTGATTTTTTTCCCACACATACATATATATCTGTATATATGTATGTGTGTGTGTGTGTATATATCAGTGACGTGCGGTGAGGTTCATGGCTGGTGAGGCACTGACTTCATCACAGTCAGATTTACAAACATATGAACCCTAAAGAGTATCTTATTCACCATTTGATTGGCAGCAGTTAACGGGTTATGTTTAAAAGCTCATACCAGCATTCTTCCCTGCTTGGCACTCAGCATCAAGGGTTGGAATTTGGGGTTAAAACACCAAAAATTATTCCCGGGTCCGGCGCCGCTGCTACCCACTGCTCCCCTCACCTCCCAGGGGGTGAACAAGGGGATGGGTCAAATGCAGAGGACAAATTTCACCACACCTAGTGTGTGTGTGTGACAATCATTGGTACTTTAACTTAACTTTAACTTTACACATACAAACTGTAGCACACAAAAAAGCACATTTAATAAAAAAAAACGTTATTATGGTCTTACCTTTACTTATAAATGAAGTCCATGCGCCGCTGTTGTGCTGGATTAATGCACCCCCGCCGTAGAATGCACCCCCTGACGGGAGTGTTATATCAACTAAAGCTCTCCCTTAAACTTTCCACGTGCAAGATTGAATCTATTTAAAAAAGTGTAACCGACCGTTTATAAATGTCGCCTATACTGTATGAAACTACAAAATAACAAACACGGAGGCTCCAGTTTACACGAGGACCACTTTATTTACCTTCTTTCAAAAACCTCCGCTCCACTCCAACGTGTCATCACTTCCGCTCTTAGCGCCTTCAAAATAAAAGCTCAAGGCATATACTGTATAACAGCGCATAACAGGAACTTAACATCACAAAGAGGAACTCCCATAAAAATAGGTTACAAAAGTTATTTAATAAGAAGCCAAAAAGTGCAAAAACAATAATGTTCGTGTTGGAGGAGTTGTGAATTAGGTGCACCTGCAGTCTGCAGGTGTACCTAATGTTGTGGCCCTGCAGTCATTCACAACTCCTCCAACACGAACATTCTTGTTTTTGCACTTTTTGGCTTCTTATGAAATAACTTTTTTAAATAGATTCAATCTTGCACATGGAAAGTTTAAGTGTGGGCTTTAGTTGATATAACACTCCCGTCAGGGGGTGCATTCTACGGCGGGGGTGCAGGAGACGGGATTACTGCGAGCCTCAGCCAGTGCGTCTTTTGCAGCCGTTTTATGATCGCTCAGCACAAGAAATACGTTACACACATACAGTTGTTGACAAAATACACTGTACATTATATACCTCAGCTAACTAAACTATGGAAATGTATAATATAGTTCATATAGCAATACGGTCTCACTGCACAGCAGGCCAGCAGTTAGCCGAGTCCGCAATCCATGGTGAGGCACAACGCAGTGACGTGCCTCAACTGGCTGCTGTTCACCGCACCGTCTCTTCTCAGTATTTGAACGGCAAATGTGAAAATTCAGCGATTTTGAATAAAAATAATCTAAAACTGGTGAAGTTAAATGGAAAATAACTTTATAGTATAATCACTGGATACATATAACAATTTAATTAATTGTTTTTCTTTTTACATTTTTTTCTTTCCATGATGGCAGGTGAGGCCCCGCCTCACCTGCCTCCAGTGACTGCACGTCACTGGTATATATATATATATATATATATATATATATATATATATATATATATATATATATGTATATGTGTGTGTGTGTGTGTGTATATATATATGTGTGTGTGTGTGTGTATATATATATATATATATATATATATATATATATACATATATATATACATATATGTATGTGTGTGTATAAATATAATGTGTGTATATATATATATATATATATATATATATATATATATATATATATATATATATATATATATATATATATATATATATATATATCTATCAGTGACGTGCAGTCACTAGAGGAGATATAGTCGGACTCACTTCGACGCACAGCAAGGGCTCTGGAACCAGTTCTCTCGAGAGGGGCTGGACTCTCTTCCACTCTGGCGTTGCCGGCAGTGAGAGGCGACGGGCTGGGGTGGAAATTCTTGTTTCCCCCCGGCTCAGAGCCTGTACGTTAGAGTTCAACCCGGTGGACGAGAGGGTAGCTTCCCTCCGTCTTCGGGTGGGGGAACGGGTCCTGACTTACGCGCCAAACCGCAGCTCAGAGTACCCACCCTTTTTGGATTCACTCGAGGGAGTACTTGAGAGTGCTCCCCCGGGTGATTCCCTTGTTCTACTGGGGGACTTCAATGCTCATGTTGGCAACGACAGTGAAACCTGGAGAGGCGTGATTGGGAAGAATGGCTGCCCGGATCTGAACCCGAGCGGTGTTTTGTTATTGGACTTTTGTGCCCGTCACAGATTGTCCATAACGAACACCATGTTCAAACATAAGGGTGTCCATATGTGCACTTGGCACCAGGACACCCTAGGCCGCAGTTCCATGATCGACTTTGTAGTTGTGTCATCGGATTTGCGGCCTCATGTTTTGGACACTCGGGTGAAGAGAGGGGTGGAGCTTTCTACCGATCTCCACCTGGTGGTGAGTTGGCTGCGATGGTGGGGGTGGATGCCGGACAGACCTGGCAGGCCCAAACGCATTGTGAGGGTTTGCTGGGAACGTCTGGCAGAGTTTCCTGTCAGAGAGAGTTTCAATTCCCACCTCCGGAAGAACTTTGAACATGTAACGAGGGAGGTGCTGGACATTGAGTCCGAATGGACCATGTTCCGCGCCTTTCTATTGTCGAGGCGGCTGATTGGAGCTGTGGCCGCAAGGTAGTTGGTGCTTGTCGTGGCGGTAATCCTAGAACCTGTTGGTGGACACCGGCGGTGAGGGATGCCGTCAAGCTGAAGAAGGAGTCCTATCGGGTTCTTTTGGCTCATAGGACTCCTGAGGCAGCGGACAGGTACCGACAGGCCAAGCGGTGTGCGGCTTCAGCGGTCGCAAAGGCAAAAACTCGGACATGGGAGGAGTTTGGGGAAACCATGGAAAACGACTTCCGGACGGCTTCAAAGCAATTCTGGACCACCATCCGCCGTCTCAGGAAGGGGAAGCAGTGCACTATCAACACCGTGTATGGCGAGGATGGTGTTCTGCTGACCTCGACTGCGGATGTTGTGGATTGGTGGAGGGAATACTTCGAAGACCTCCTCAATCCCACCAACACGTTTTCCTATGAGGAAGCAGTGCCTGGGGAGTCTGTGGTGGGCTCTCCTATTTCTGGGGCTGAGGTTGCTGAGGTAATTAAAAAGCTCCTCGGTGGCAAGGCCCCAGGAGTAGATGAGACCCGCCCGGAGTTCCTTAAGGCTCTGGATGCTGTGGGGCTGTCTTGGTTGACAAGACTCTGCAGCATCGCGTGGACATCGGGGGCGGTACCTCTGGATTGGCAGACCGGGGTGGTGGTTCCTCTCTTTAAGAAGGGGAACCGGAGGGTGTGTTCTAACTATCGTGGGATCACACTCCTCAGCCTTCCCGGTAAGGTCTATTCAGGTGTACTGGAGAGGAGGCTACGCCGGATAGTCGAACCTCGGATTCAGGAGGAACAGTGTGGTTTTCGTCCTGGTCGTGGAACTGTGGACCAGCTCTATACTCTCGGCAGGGTCCTTGAGGGTGCATGGGAGTTTGCCCAACCAGTCTACATGTGTTTTGTGGACTTGGAGAAGGCATTCGACCGTGTCCCTCGGGAAGTCCTGTGGGGAGTGCTCAGAGAGTATGGGGTATCGGACTGTCTGATTGTGGCAGTCCGAGAGCTTGGTCCGCATTGCCGGCAGTAAGTCGGACACGTTTCCAGTGAGGGTTGGACTCCGCCAAGGCTGCCCTTTGTCACCGATTCTGTTCATAACTTTTATGGACAGAATTTCTAGGCGCAGTCAAGGCGTTGAGGGGATCTGGTTTGGTGGCTGCAGGATTAGGTCTCTGCTTTTTGCAGATGATGTGGTCCTGATGGCTTCATCTGGCCAGGATCTTCAGCTCTCACTGGATCGGTTCGCAGCCGAGTGTGAAGCGACTGGGATGAGAATCAGCACCTCCAAGTCCGAGTCCATGGTTCTCGCCCGGAAAAGGGTGGAGTGCCATCTCCGGGTTGGGGAGGAGATCTTGCCCCAAGTGGAGGAGTTCAAGTACCTCGGAGTCTTGTTCACGAGTGGGGGAAGAGTGGATCGTGAGATTGACAGGCGGATTGGTGCGGCGTCTTCAGTAATGCGGACGCTGTATCGATCCGTTGTGGTGAAGAAGGAGCTGAGCCGGAAGGCAAAGCTCTCAATTTACCGGTCGATCTACGTTCCCATCCTCACCTCTGGTCATGAGCTTTGGGTTATGACCGAAAGGACAAGATCACGGGTACAAGCGGCCGAAATGAGTTTCCTCCGCCGGGTGGCGGGGCTCTCCCTTAGAGATAGGGTGAGAAGCTCTGCCATCCGGGGGGAGCTCAAAGTATAGCCGCTGCTCCTCCACATCGAGAGGAGCCAGATGAGGTGGTTCAGGCATCTGGTCAGGATGCCACCCGAACGCCTCCCTAGGGAGGTGTTTAGGGCACGTCCGACCGGTAGGAGGCCGCGGGGAAGACCCAGGACACGTTGGGAAGACTATGTCTCCCGGCTGGCCTGGGAACGCCTCGGGGTCCCACAGGAAGAGCTGGACGAAGTGGCTGGGGAGAGGGAAGTCTGGGCTTCCCTGCTTAGGCTGCTGCCCCCGTGACCCGACCTCGGATAAGCGGAAGAAGATGGATGGATGGATGGAATTTTCACATTTGCCGTTCAAATACTGAGAAGAGACGGTGCGGTGAACAGCAGCCAGTTGAGGCACGTCACTCAGTGCCTCAACATGGATTCAGGACTCGGCTAACTGCTGGCCTGCTGTGCAGTGAGACCGTATTGCTATATGAACTATATTATACATTTCCATAGTTTAGTTAGCTGAGGTATATAATGTGCAGTGTATTTTGTCAACAACTGTATGTGTGACGAATTTCTTGTGCTGAGCGATCATAAAACGGCTGCAAAAGACGCACTGGCTGAGGCTCCAGTAATCCCGCCTCCTGCACCCCCGCCGTAGAATTGTTATATCAACTAAAGCCCACACTTAAACTTTCCACGTGCAAGATTGAATCTATTTAAAAAAGTTATTTCATAAGAAGCCAAAAAGTGAAAAAACAATAATGTTCGTGTTGGAGGAGTTGTGAATGACTGCAGGGCCACAACATTAGGTACACCTGCAGACTGCAGGTGTACCTAATTCACAACTCCTCCAACATGAACTATATTGTTTTTGCACTTTTTGGGCTTCTTATTAAATAACTTTTGTAACCTATTTTTATGGGCTTTTCTCTTTGTGATGTTAAGTTCCTGTTATGCGCTGTTATACAGTATATGCCTTGAGCTCTTATTTTGAAGGCGCTAAGAGCGGAAGTGATGACACAGAGTCGAGCGTAGGTTTTTGAAAGAAGGTAAATAAAGTGGTCCTCGTGTAAACTGGAGCCTCCGTGTTTGTTATTTTGTAGTTTCATACAGTATAGGCGACATTTATAAACCCTCGGTTACACTTTTTCAAATAGATTCAATCTTGCACGTGGAAAGTTTAAGTGAGGGCTTTAGTTGTGGACTTCATTTATAAGTAAAGGTAAGACCATAATAACGTTTTTTTTATTAAATGTGCTTTTTTGTGTGCTACAGTTTGTATGTGTAAAGTTAAAGTTAAGTTAAAGTACCAATGATTGTCACACACACACTAGGTGTAATGAAATTTGTCGTCTGCATTTGACCCATCCCCTTGATCACCCCCTGGGAGGTGAGGGGAGCAGTGGGTAGCAGCGGCGCCGCGCCCGGGAATCATTTTTGGTGATTTAACCCCCAATTCCAACCCTTGATGCTGAGTGCCAAGCAGGGAAGAATGCTGGTATGAGCTTTTAAACATAACCCGTTAACTGCTGCCAATCAAATGGTGAATAAGATACTCTTTAGGGTTCATATGTTTGTATATCTGACTGTGATGAAGTCAGTGCCTCACCAGTCATCAACCTCACCGCACGTCACTGATATATATATATATATATATATATATATATATATGTGTGTGTGTGTATGTATATATGTATGCCTATACATATTATTGTAATAATAAAATGGATATATAATTAATAATTGATCATTAACAGTATGTGAAAGTTCAACTCTTACAGTGTTTACTTCCGTGACGACCTCCTTAAGGTTTTTTAATCAATATATCAAGCAGCTAAAATTTGCCAAACATGTATAAGTGTGGATAGTGTTTTGCATTTTGTAATGGATTTAAATGGGTGTAATTGAACATTTTTTTTTTTTTAATTTTGATGTTGATTGGGCGTTTTTTTTTTCAAATAATATCCACAAAGTTCAATGAGTAGGTTGTTTTATTTGTGACCATGTTGGTTGAATTTTTGTGCTGGGTAATTTTTTTTTTCCTGTGTTTTGATAATCTGCATATATACATGATAACAATCACGTTAAATGGAGTGTGCTCGCTGTTTTGTAATTTAAAGTACCAGTAGAGCGGAAAAACAAGTTGCCTCTATGTTGAAGTGGTTATCATATATATATGGATTATGACACCAAAAGACTTCCAAAGTTTGCGAATAAATAGATATGATCAACATAGTACCAAGCCATTTTGAAAGTTAACGAGGAAACCAGTCACATGATCCACGACGTAGTGTTAGGAACCGCAGATACCTTCCCCATCAACAACAACATTAATCAAGCAGACTTTGTGAGAGCCAACAACGATTACTTTGGGAAAAATGTTTGCGAATTTACAGTACGACTGATCTGATAATATGATCAGAGTGCAGAGGCGTTACTACAATGACAAAGAATCTACGAAAATTGCCAAAGATAGACAAGACAATATGCCGACTGAATTTGTGGCATTTTGAGATGTTTAAACCTATTTTCACATACTTTGCGGATTGTAAATACAATTGGATATGGATGAATAGATGCAATGAAACACAATTGATTCTGAAGGCCCCGGACAGATTTCGTACAGCATGGTAACATAAAATCGCTAAATTCTGATTGGATAAAAACTCTAACCTAAAAACAACAGCACTGGAATGAGCATAATATGATATAAGGAGAATATAAATACTTTTAGATATTTAGGGAAAGTAAATATCCATCCATCCATCCATCTTCTTCCGCTTATCCGAGGTCGGGTCGCGGGGGCAGCAGCCTAAGCAGGGAAGCCCAGACTTCCCTCTCCCCAGCCACTTCGTCCAGCTCCTCCCGGGGTATCCCGAGGCGTTCCCAGGCCAGCCGGGAGAGATAGTCTTCCCAACGTGTCCTGGGTCTTCCCCGTGGCCTAGGGAGGCGTTCGGGTGGCATCCTGACCAGATGCCCGAACCACCTCATCTGGCTCCTCTCGATGTGGAGGAGCAGCGGCTTTACTTTGAGCTCCTCCCGGATGACAGAGCTTCTCACCCTATCTCTAAGGCAGGGCACTTGGCGGTCCGATCCTCGGCTACATAAGCTAGCTCTTGGGACGTGGAAAGTAAATAAAAAAACATATTTTATCTTTAATTATGATCATGATTTCTGGTTATGTTAGGCCAGCAGAGAAGGCCTAGCTGGCCCTGATGGCCCACTACTGGTCTAAAGACTACATAATCTCAGTTTATATAAACTCAATCTCTCAACACTAACCCTTTTTTTTTCATTGTCATTAGTTTGGAGTTTTGTCCTGTGCCCATCACTGTGATTATTTTTTCTTACAAGTCTCATAAAACACATTAAACATATTGTTTTCCATGATATATATAACTCTCTGGCCTACATCGTATGATCTTCTTTATAAAAGACATCAATATGGTGCAAAGAAAAGTAGGTTTGTCAGCCTGGTTCCTGAAGATCCACACCGTGAATGTTTCTTTAGTGGTGAAATATTTTATTGTTGTTCACATACAAGGTAGAAAATGGCATTCTGGGAGCTCAGTACAAGGCTATTTAACACTACAATGGTTTTATCTGACAGAATGACAGTTTCCTGGTGAGCTGCTCATAATAAGGACACATCTAAACAGCTATTCAGCAGATGGATGTGGAAAATTATTATCCGTGTGGGTGTATTTCATTGGCCACTGCATGGACACTACAGGTACATCCAGTAAAGGGCCTATAATGATACTGATGCTGTTTTGGGCAATGACTGTGTTTTTCCCATTTTTGTGAAGGGTTAAGGTTTGTTCTTGGTGTGTGAAACACTCATGAGTGGTGTGATGGTTGTCAACACACATTTGTCAAAATGCGTTCACAAGTGAGTTCCCAAGGTGTAAACATTGTAAAATATGCAACTTTATTTGTGTACCGTAATTTCTGGTCTATAAGCCGTAATTCTTTCCCCAGACTTTGAACCCTACGCTTTATTCAACGTTGCGCCTAATTTATGGATTTTCCGCTTCACATGCCGCCAATAAATTTAGCCTCGATCAATGAAATTGTCCACATTAAACAGACAAGTCTTGTATTTTTTTTTCTTATATTCCAAATTTATTTACATGCATACAGACGGAGGATTCTCTCAATCAACTACATTCATAACCAGTGGCTACAAAACAGTTTCAGTCTTGATAAATCAAATTTCGGCCCCTAAATGATTGTATTTGCATCTGCTTATCCCAGTGTTGTGGTTGTTTTGATAATCATCATATATTGTGCATATATACATGATAACAATCACGTTAAATGGATTGTGCTCACTGTTTTGTCATTTAAAGTACCAGTAGAGCAGAAAAACAAGTTGCCTCTATGTTGAAGTGGCTATCATATACAGTACAGGCCAAAAGTTTGGACACACCTTCTCATATTAATGTGTTTTCTTTATTTTAATGACTATTGTATATTGTCACTAAATGCATCAAAACTATGACACCTGTGAAGTGAAAACCATTTCCTGTGACTACCTCTTGAAGCTCTTCGAGAGAATGCCAAGAGTGTGCAAAGCAGTAATCAGAGCAAATGATGGCTATTTTGAAGAAACTAGAATATAAAACATCCATCCATCCATCCATCTTCTTCCGCTTATCCGAGGTCGGGTCGCGGGGGCAGCAGCCTAAGCAGGGAAGCCCAGACTTCCCTCTCCCCAGCCACTTCGTCCAGCTCCTCCCGGGGGATCCCGAGGCGTTCCCAGGCCAGCCGGGAGACATAGTCTTCCCAACGTGTCCTGGGTCTTCCTCGTGGCCTCCTACCGGTCGGACATGCCCTAAACACCTCTTTAGGGAGGCGCTCGGGTGGCATCCTGACCAGATGCCCGAACCACCTCATCTGGCTCCTCTCGATGCGGAGGAGCAGCGGCTTTACTTTGAGCTCCCCCCGGATGACAGAGCTTCTCACCCTATCTCTAAGGGAGAGCCCCGCCACCCGGCGGAGGAAACTCATTTCGGCCGCTTGTACCCGTGATCTTGTCCTTTCGGTCATAACCCAAAGCTCATGACCATAGGTGAGGATGGGAACGTAGATCGACCGGTAAATTGAGAGCTTTGCCTTCCGGCTCAGCTCCTTCTTCACCACAACGGATCGATACAGCGTCCGCATTACTGAAGACGCCGCACCGATCCGCCTGTCGATCTCACGATCCACTCTTCCCTCACTCGTGAACAAGACTCCGAGGTACTTGAACTCCTCCACTTGGGGCAAGATCTCCTCCCCATGTTTTCAGTTATTTCATTTTTTTTTTGTTAAGTACATAACTCCACATGTGTTCATTCGTAGTTGGAATGCCTTCAGTGACAATCTACAATGTAAATAGTCATGAAAATAAAGAAAACACATTGAATGAGAATGTGTGTCCAAACTTTTGGCCTGTACTGTATATCTGATTTATGACACCAAAAGACTTCCAAAGTTTGCGAATAAATAGATATGATCAAAATAGTATCAATCTCACTGAGATTCCCGAGCCATTTTGAGAGTTAACGAGTAAGCCAGTCACATGATCCATGACGTAGCGATAGGAACCGCAGATCCCTTCCCCACCAACAGCAATGCTAATCAAGCAGACTTTATGAGAGCCAACGACGATTACTTTGGGAAAATTGTTTGCGACTTTGTAGTATGACTGATCTGATAATATGGTCAAGGTGCAGAAGTTTTTACTTCAGTGACGAAGAATCTACGGAAATTGCTGAAGATATTCGGAGCGGAAAATTCAAAATGGCCGACTGAATTTGTGGCATTTTGCGATGTTTCGACGGTATTTTCACAAACTTTGCGGATTGTGAAAACAATTCGATATGTTTAATAGATACAATGAAACACAATTAGGCATGTAAAGTCAACTTGATTTCTACTTTACTGCTACTTTAAGAGACGCTATCTTCAGAGGACAAGCTTAGTAGGTCGGCTTTGCGTGCGCTATCAAGTATGCGCATGGTTTAGAACACACAAATCTTTAGTAGACCGGGACCTATGAGTATATTTGGCATTTTCTTTAGTTTCTCAGTATATAATACATGTATCTAAATAATTCAAGCTTGCAGGCACGATTGCTCCAAATAAGATGAGTTGACATTATAGTAATGAGACTACAGATGGTTAATCATTAGTACAAAATCCAAAACCAGTGAAGTTGGCACAGTGTGTAATTTGTAAAAAAAAAAACAGAATACAATGATTTTCAAATCCTTTTCAACTTATATTCAATTGAATACACTGCAAAGACATGATATTTAATGTTCGAACTGAGAAACTTAATTTATTTTTGCAAATAATCATTAACTTAGAATTTAATGGCAGCAACACATTGCAAAAAAGTTGGCACAGGGGCATTTTACCACTGTATTACATGGCCTTTCCTTTGAACAACACTTAGTAAACGTTTGGGAACTAAGGAGACCAATTTTTGAAGCTTTTCAGGTGGAATTCTTTCCCATTCTTGCTTGATGTACAGCTTAAGTTGTTCAACAGTCCGGGGTGTCCGTTGTGGTATTTTAGACTTCATATTGCGCCACACATTTTCAATGGGAGACAAGTCTGGACTACAGGCAGTCCAGTCTAGTACCCGCACTCTTTTACTATGAAGCCACACTGTTGTAACACGTGGCTTGGCATTGTCTTGCTGAAACAAGCAAGGGCGTCCATGATAACGTTGCTTGGATGGCAACATATGTTTTGAGCATTCCTCAACTTTCTCAGTCTTTTTTGCCACTTGTGCCAGCTTTTTTAAAACATGTTACAGGCATCAAATTCCAAATGAGCTAATATTTTCAAAAAATAAAGTTACCCATTTCAAACGTTAAGTATCTTGTCTTTGCAGTCTATTCAATTGAATATAGGTTAAAAATTATTCGAAAACCATCGTATTTTGTTTTTATTTAGAATTTACACAACGTGCCATTTTCACTGGTTTTGGGGTTTGTAGATTCCAGTTCAAGTTGGAATTCTTACGTGCAGCAAACTTCACTGGATCTTCTGTTTTCCCAGAAATATAAATTCAACATAAAAGGGCATATCTGCTGTTCCGATGTAATCTTTTTTTTAAGGCGTGTGACAGATGCAGTGGCCGTGAAATTGCCAACTTTCTTTGGCCTTAATCCACAGTGCATCAGTGCAGCATCTTGCAGAAGAGAGCTCACCCCCCCACTGAAAATGACTAAACGCAGCCATTTTTGTTTAAATAGATGCCACGATAATTGTGTCTTGCCCACAGTGAAGCATAGTCTGCATGAGTCATGTCAACACCCGGGATCTGCGGTTTGTTGAGGGAAACAGAAGTTCCAATATGTACCGTATTTTCCGCACTATAAGGCGCACCGGATTATTAGCCGCACCTTCTATGAATTACATATTTCATAATTTTGTCCACCAATAAGCCGCCCCGGACTAAAAGCCGCGCCTACGCTGCGCTAAAGTGAATGTCAAAAAAACGCTGCGCTAAAGTGAATGTCAAAAAAACAGTCAGATAGTTCAGTCAAACTTTAATAATATATTGAAAACCAGCGTTCTAACAACTCTGTCCCAAAATGTACGCAAATGTGCAATCACAAACATAGTAAAATTCAAAATGGTGTAGAGCAATAAATAGCAACATAATGTTGCTCGAACGTTAATGTCACAACACACAAAATAAACATAGCGCTCACCTTCTGAAGTTATTCTTCATTCGTAAATCCTTCGAATTCTTCGTCTTCGGTGTCCGAATTGAAAAGTTGCGCAAGCGTGGGATCCAAAAATGGCCGGCTCCGCCTCGTCGAAGTCATCGGATTCAGTGTCGCTGTTGTTGTGCAGCAGTTCTGTGAATCCTGCCTTCCGGAAAGCTCGGACCACAGTTGTGACCGAAACTATCTGCCCAGGCATTTACGATCCACTGGCAGATGTTGGCGTATGTCGACCGGCGCTATCTGCCCGTCTTAGTGAAGGTGTGTTCGCCTTCGGAGCTGTGTGAAAAAAGCCACCCGGCCTCTTCGCGTAAACTTCCCTTAACCACTCGCTCATCTTTTCTTCATCCATCCATCCCTTCGAGTTAGCTTTTATGATGACGCCGGCTGGAAAGGTCTCTTTTGGCAAGGTCTTCCTTTTGAATATCACCATGGGAGGAAGTTTCTGGCCATTAGCATGGCAAGCTAGAACCACAGTGAAGGACGACTTCTCATTCCCTGTGGTGCGAATATTCACCGTACGTGCTCCCGTTCCACAGTGCAGTTCACAGGAATATCAGTTGCTGTGAAATACGGTAGTAATCCGTGTGCGGATGGAGAGATTGCGTCTTTTTTTGAACCGGATCCTTGTCCTTTGTAGGAGCCATTTTGTGGTCTTTACAGATGTAAACAGGAAATGAAACGTACGGTGATATCCGCGCGTTTTTTCTTCTTCTTCCGGGGGCGGGTGAAGCGCTTCCTGTTCTATGGGGGCGGGTGCTTTCCTTGGCGGTTGCTTGCGTAGAAGAAGAAGCGCTTCCTGTTCTACCGGGAAAAAAGATGGCGGCTGTTTACCGAAGTTGCGAGATCGAAACTTTATGAAAATTAATCGTAATAAAGCGCACCGGGTTATAAGGCGCACTGTTAGCTTTTGAGAAAATTTGTGGTTTTTAGGTGCGCCTTATAGTGCGGAAAATACGGTAATGTCACATTCTAAAGGAGAGTCCCTCCTTTGGGAAACTAGGACAGTTTTCCAACATGACAATGAGCCCAAACGCACCTCCACAATATATTATGCATTGACACCATGGCCACAATTTGACATGCTCAATGGGAGGTGTACTCCGTATACAGACTCTACTGAATGTATGATGAATGATTTTCAGATGACAGTAAACCTATACTGTAATTTCCAGAAAGCGAAAGACTAGGGTGCAGGACTTGTCCCATCACTATTATTCTTATTTCAGGCATGTGATTTTTCCATCTATAGTCGGAAATACGTATTTTCCGTTTTTCTCTGTTTTTTCCGACCTACAATGTGTGTTAAAATCTTGATCCGTCTCTTTGCCATACCTGCCAACAACTATGTTTTTCCCGTAATGAGTACGGTTTTTGATAATCCATTCCAGTTTACGGTTGCAATGTTAAAAACTACGGTTTTCCACAAAAACATTTTAACTTAAAAAAAACTTAAGCTATGTAGCAAATTTCCGAATAGCTTGGCAGTAGCTTCGCTACTTTTTTTTAAAGTAGGGATTTCTGTAGCTTAGCTATTTTTAGACCCATGTAGCGGTTAGCTATGCTACATGCTAGTGCAACTCCACTGGCAAGGGACAACATATACGGGAACAATCAATGATGATTGGTTGGTTTACGTATAAGAACATCCATGATTGGTTTGTGGGTTTACTACGATGAGTCACAATTGGTTAAGATTAGGGCAAAACATTACGGACAGGCCAATCATAGGCAAGATAGGGTTGGGTCATAGAACCAGGAGGGGAAATCACAACAGACATCCCAAATGACGAGGAGAGAGTCAGAAAAGAGAAGAGGGAATATTCAAGCGGGCGATTTATATATTAAAAAAACTAGTGGAAGATGGCAGGGGGATTCTCTTCCTTATATTTTTTCTTTTAGCAATGTAGACGACATCCAGGAAACCCACAATGTGTCTACTTGGCCACATTTGGACAAATATATGCGTCTGGATAAAACATTAATTGGAGTTGTTTAACATGTAAGCCCAAATCAAAACTGCTCTCGACATGGAAGACGTGGAATACACATTTAAGAACACACATGATTGTGACAGACATGTGATGACTTTTGCTACAGTATATATAGCCTGTCTAAGTCTATGTATACACTAAGCCGGATAACCCCTTAAACAAATAATTATTTAGCCTAAACCCCGTTTCAGCCACACTAAACTATCGTTTAAGGTCCCCCTCCTCAGACAATTTTTTACACGGGTAAGTGTCCCATGTATTTCTTGAATCTCCGGCTTTTAGCTTTGTATGGACAAATGTCCAGGTCAGCTGTGATTCTACTTACCAAAAAACTTTGTCCATTTGTCGGAGGAGAGACAACGAGAATGTGGGCTCCCGTGGATGTGATAAAAAAGGTAGCGTGTGCTTTGTATTACCTGGCCGTCAAGAGAAGACTACGGAAATGTGCGAATGCTTTTGGACTGGCAAAGCAGACTGTATCAGTTAATGTCCACCATGTATGTCGCGGACTCAACGTTTAGGTCCAGAGTATATAAAGTCACCAAAAACGAATGGACAATGAAGGTGAAGGCAAAAGAGTGAGGAGTGTCCTGACCAGATATCTAGATCCTTAAATGGATTGATGGAAAATGTTACTTATAACATTGTTTACTTGCACATGTCCATTAAATATGTGATTAATTTATGATGGCTCAGGTGTGATTCACTACAATACAATACAAATACTACAACACTGGATATTGTTCAGATAAGTTAAATGTAATTTAAGAACTTGCACACAAAGCAACACTGGAGGTGACTATGACATGCGCATTTTCCACGCATGCGTACTAGGTCGCAGTGCGCAGGCGGATGGAGGGGGTTGAGGGGGTCTTAAGCGACCATAAGGTTAGGTGGGATTTACCCTGGATAACCTAAATGCTACATTTCATTTTCAGTCATACTTGCCAACCCTCCCGAATTTTCCGCGAGACTCCCGAAATTCAGCGCCTCTCCCGAAAACCTCCCGGGACAAATATTCTCCCGAAAATCTCCCGATTTTCAGCCGGAGCTGGAGGCCACGCCCCCTCCAGCTCCATGCGGACCTGAGTGAGGACAGCCTTTTTTCACGTCCGCTTTCCCACGATATAAATAGCGTGCCTGCCCAATCACGTTATTCCACACGAGGCGTCCGGCATACCGCCGATGAGCATGGTGCAGATGAAGAAGATCTTCTCGGCGTCCGTGTTGGCGCACACGTTGCCAAAGCCGACGCTGGTCAGGCTGCTGAGGGTGAAGTAGAGGGCGGCGATGTACGAGCTGCGCACCGACGGGCCGCCGACCGCGTTGTTGACATGGGGCATCTCCAGGCGTTTGCCCAGCTCTTGGAGCCATCCTTGGCGAAGAGACGGAAGGACAACAGGGTGACAAGAACTGAATCATCCAGACTAGAGATAAATTGTATTATTATGTTTTTCTTAACTAAAAATAAATATATTTATTAATGAAAAAAAAAAAAAACTAAATACATTTTTACTATATTTTGCTAAAAACATCAAAATTAATTGTATTTTTATTTGTATTTTTTTTGACTCCTTATTACATCCAGCCATAGAATTATACATTCAAATAAAAATATTTGAAATAATTAATTTTAAATGATCATAATAATTCATTTAAAATGACCATATTTAATTATTAAAATAATTGCTTGTTTATCAACAACTTTAGCATTTTCAATCAATCAATCAATCTTTATTTATATAGCCCTAAATCACAAGTGTCTCAAAGGGCTGCACAAGCCACAACGACATCCTCGGTACAAAGCCCACATAAGGGCAAGGAAAAACTCACCCCAGTGGGACGTCGATGTAAATGACTATGAGAAACCTTGGAGAAGACCGCATATGTGGGTAACCCCCCCCCTCTAGGGGAGACCGAAAGCAATGGATGTCGAGTGGGTCTGACATAATATTGTGAGAGTCCAGTCCATAGTGGATCCAACATAATAGTAAGAGTCCAGTCCATAGTGGGGCCAGCAGGACACCATCCCGAGCGGAGACGGGTCAGCAGCGCAGAGATGTTCCCAGCCGATGCACAGGCGAGCGGTCCACCCCGGGTCCCGACTCTGGACAGCCAGCACTTCATCCATGGCCACCGGACCTGTGCCCCCCCCCCCCTCAAGGAAAAGGGGAGCAGAGGAGAAAAGAAAAGAAACGGCAGATCAACTGGTCTAAAAGGGGGGCTATTTAAAGGCTAGAGTATACAAATTAGTTTTAAGATGGGACTTAAATGCTTCTACTGAGGTAGCATCTCTAATTGTTACCGGGAGGGCATTCCATAGTACTGGAGCCCGAATAGAAAACGCTCTATAGCCCGCAGACTTTTTTTGGGGCTCTGGGAATCACTAATAAGCCGGAGTTCTTTGAACGCAAATTTCTTGCCGGGACATATGGTACAATGCAATCGACAAGATAGGACGGAGCTAGACCGTGTAGTATTTTATACGTAAGTAGTAAAACCTTAAAGTCACATCTTAAGTGCACAGGAAGCCAGTGCAGGTGAGCCAGTATAGGCGTAATATGATCAAACTTTCTTGTTCTTGTCAAAAGTCTAGCAGCCGCATTTTGTACCAATTGTAATCTTTTAATGCCAGACATAGGGAGACCCGAAAATAATACGTTACAGTAGTCGAGACGAGACGTAACGAACGCATGAATAATGATCTCAGCGTCGCTAGTGGATAAAATAGAACGAATTTTAGCGATATTGCGGAGATGAAAGAAGGCCGTTTTAGTAACACTCTTAATGTGTGATTCAAACGAGAGAGTTGGGTCGAAGATAATACCCAGATTCTTTACTGATTCGCCTTGTGTAATTGTTTGGTTGTCAAATGTTAAGGTGGTATTATTAAATAAATGTCGGTGTTTAGCAGGACCGATAATCAGCATTTCCGTTTTCTTGGCGTTGAGTTGCAAGAAGTTAGCGGACATCCATTGTTTAATTTCATTAAGACACGCCTCCAGCTGACTACAATCCGGCGTGTTGGTCAGCTTTAGGGGCATGTAGAGTTGGGCGTCATCAGCATAACAATGAAAGCTAACACCGTATTTGCGTATGATGTCGCCTAGCGGCAGCATGTAAATACTAAAGAGTGCAGGGCCAAGAACCGAACCCTGAGGAACTCCGCACGTTACCTTAACATAGTCCGAGGTCACATAATTATGGGAGACGCATTGCATCCTGTCAGTAAGATAAGAGTTAAACCACGACAAAGCTAAGTCTGACATACCAATACGTGTTTTGATACGCTCTAATAAAATATTATGATCGACGGTATCGAAAGCAGCGCTAAGATCAAGAAGCAGCAACATAGATGACGCATCAGAATCCATCGTTAGCAGTAGATCATTAGTCATTTTTGCGAGGGCTGTCTCCGTAGAGTGATTTGCCCTGAAACCGGATTGAAAAGGTTCACAGAGATTGTTAGACACTAAGTGTTCATTTAGCTGCTGTGCAACAATTTTTTCGAGGATTTTCGAAATAAAGGGAAGGTGGGACACCGGTCGGTAGTTTACCATGAGGTCAGGATCAAGGTTAGGTCTTTTGAGCAGAGGATGAATAACCGCTTTCTTGAATGCTAGGGGAACAGTGCCAGAGGAAAGTGATAAGTTTATAATATTTAGCACTGATGGACCTAATAATACAAAAAGCTCCTTGATAAGTTTCCCAGGAAGTGGGTCAAGTAAACATGTTGTTTGTTTTATCCCACTTACACGCTGTAATAGTTCCTCTAATGTTATTTCATCAAAAAGAGAGAGACTATTTTGTATTGCAGTATCCGTCGTAGATACAGTTGTATCTGTGTTCATAGAACCCAGTTGTAGCTGGGATGCGTTGTCTTTAATCTCCTTTCTAATGAGTTCAATTTTCTTATTAAAGAAATTCATAAAGTCATCTGCCGAGTGGGTGGAGCTATTGGGAGGAGTCCCTTGTTGGGTTAGCGATGCTACTGTACTAAACAAAAATTTAGGGTCGTTTTTGTTGAGGCGGATGAGATTTGAGTAATATTTAGCTTTAGCTAAGGTAAGCATGCGTTTATACGATATTAAACTATCACTCCATGCTTGATGGAAAACCTCAAGCTTGGTCGCGCGCCATTTGCGTTCCAACTTTCTACATGATAATTTATGAGCTCTGGTTTCTGTAAACCATGCGGTGCGCCTTTTAGGGGCCCTTTTTTGTTTTAGCGGTGCTATACAATCAATGGTTTTGCGCAGGGCATTGTCAAAGTTGTTAGTGAGGTTATCAATAGAGCCGATATAATTTGGGAATGGTGCCATTACCGAAGGCAGTAGGTCAGCAAGAGTCATCGTTGTGGCAGCATTAATGTTGCGGCTGCTATAGCAGTTATTATTATTATTAGTTTGTTGACAATGAGTCAGAACTTCGAATTTCATAAGGTAATGATCGGACATTACTTTAGTATACGGGAGTACCATAACTTTGGAGGTGGTGACACCCCTGACCAGCACTAGATCTATCGTATTGCCGTTGCGATGCGTAGGTTCATTTATTATTTGTGTAAGACCACAGCTATCAATTATATTCTGGAGCGCCACGCACTGAGGGTCCGATAGGGTATTCATATGGATATTAAAGTCCCCCATTATGATTATATTGTCTGCGTGCGTCACTAGATCAGCAACGAACTCTGAGAATTCATTAATAAAGTCCGAGTAGGGCCCTGGGGGGCGGTAGATAACAGCCATATCGAGAGGCAGCGGTGCAACAGACCTCATAGTAAGCACCTCAAACGATTTGTATTTATTATTTAGGTTAGGGGTAAGGTTAAAAAGTTTTCATTGTATATTAGTGCGACCCCCCCACCCCTTTTAAGGGGACGGGCAATATGCGCATTCGTATAGTTAGGAGGAGATGCCTCATTTAGCGCAAAAAAATCGTCTGGTTTGAGCCAGGTTTCGCTAAGACCAATGACGTTAAGATTGTTGTCTCTAATGACCTCATTAACTAATAACGTTTTGGGAGACAATGATCTTATGTTTAAAAAGCCCATATTATAAGTATTGGGCTGTTTTGACGAGTTTTTGTTTAAATTATCCGTAGTAGAAATATTAATAATGTTGCGTTTATTATACGTAGTGCACTTTAAATAGTTTCGACCATATCTAGGAATTGATACGACGGGAATTTTCAGATTGTTTGCTTGATGCTGCGATCGACTGAACGCATCATGATTTGCCACCTCAGTAGAATGCATATCTACCCCGGACACATTCACAACAGAAAACACATTATGTGAGTTGTGTGTTATTCTAAGAAAATTGCTATGCGTACAGGAATTATCCAGCCTGGTGCTGGCTAGTTCTAGCTTAACTGACTCCTCACCCGGACTAGCAGGCTCTGTAATTGCCTGTGACCGGGCTTGCTCTAGTGTAGTTAGTCAAATGTGACTTAAACAGTAGTCTATGTTCTTAGACAGGATGATGGCGCCTTCCTGGTTAGGGTGAAGGCCGTCCCTCATCAGCAAGCCTGGTTTGCCCCAGAAAGAGGGCCAATTATCAATAAACGTTAGTCCCTGTTGTCTACAGAAGCTAGCCAGCCACTTGTTAAGCGAGACTAATCTGCTATATCTCTCATCATTGCCTCTCGCAACACACATTTTATTCATTACATTTTGAAGCTCTCAGAAGCCAAGTTATGTTATATTCCTTAAGATTTATTTGTGCAAGTTTGAAGTATCAATTATCTAAACACAGTTTTGTTTGCATATTTTCAGGATGTATATATATATATATATATATATATATATATATATATAATATGATATGAAATACTTGACTTGGTGAATTCTACCTGTAAATATACTCCTCCCCTCTTAACCACGCCCCCTAACATTCACTATACCGCCTCTAAAAAGTACCTGTCCAACATAAAGTAAGTTTCTTACAAGTATCATCCCTGCAGAACGAGGAATAGCTAAACATGCTTCACTACACACCGTAGCTCACCGGCGTCAAAATGTAAACAAACGCCATGGGTGGATCTACACCTAACATCCACTATAATGATACCAAGTACAGAAGTGTATCTAGTCGATACTACTATGATTACGTCAATATTTTTTGGCATCACATCTTCTTTTGTTTTTTTAAAATGTATATTGTGTTTATAAACTCAGGAACTACAGGGGTGGTATAGCTCGGTTGGTAGAGTGGCCGTGCCAGCAACTTGAGAGTTCCAGGTTCGATCTCCGCTCCCGCCATCCTAGTCACTGCCATTGTGTCCTTGGGCAAGACACTTTACCCACCTGCTCCCAGTGCCACCCACACTGGTTTAAATGTTACTTAGATATTGGGTTTCACTATGTAAAAGCACTTTGAGTCACTAGAGAAAAGCGCTATATAAATATAATTCACTTCACTTCACTTCAACTATGTCCCTGGACACATGAGGACTTTGAATATGACCAATGTATGACTACTTGGTATCGGATTGATACCCAAATGTGTGGTATCATCCAAAACTAATGTAAAGTATCAAACAGCAGAAGAATAAGTGATTATTACATTTTAACAGAAGTGTACATAAAACATGTTAAAAGAGAAAGTAAGCAGATATTAACAGTAAATGAACAAGTAGATTAATAATCAATTTTTACAGTTTGTCCCTCATAATGTTGACAAAATAATAGAATGATAAATGACACAATATGTTACTGCATACGTCAGCAGACTGAATTAGGAGCCTTTGTTTGTTTACTTACTACTAAAAGACAAGTTGTCTAGTATGTTCACTATTTTATTTAGGGACAAACTTGCAATAAGAAACATATGTTTAATGTACCCTAAGATTTTTTGTTAAAATGAAGCCAATAATGCCATTTTTTGTGGTCCCCTTTATTTAGAAAAGTATTGACAAGTATCGAAATAATTTTGGTACCGGTACCAAAATATTGGTATCGGGACAACACTCGATCTTACTCACTGAAAAGGTATAGATGTCTGTCAGTGAATGCACAAACGGATAGAAAAACATGAATATGATTATTTTTTGTCTTTTATTGTTTGAGGCAGTGATGAAGGACTCTTGTAGCAAGTGAAGAAAGGCTCACTCTGGCACCATTAGTGTCTGACTCTTCCTCTCTCTCTCCATTCCTCCCTCTTTCCCCATCCCCTTTCCCCCACATTCTCCCTCTTCCTTTCCCTCCTCCTTGTAAATGGGAACATAATAATTGAAGATTCCACATCTTGAAACGAAAACCCTTGGGTAGGTAATTCAAGGCTTATTACTGAAGGCCAGGCCATTTTTCTGCTTTCTAAGCATTAAAGGGTTATTTTGTGTTCCTGCAGATGGCAGAGGGATAACCATTATGAGAACAAAGCATCCAGATAATGGAGAGTGGGGCTAAAAATAAGGCAATACTTGGTTCACTATAGGGGTACATTGGTCAGCATCTCCGTGTGTCGCCGGCCTGCTTCACTTCGGAGCCTATCACATAGGCAAACAACTGGCTTCAACGAGGGTGGGCCGGACACACACACACACACACCAAAACACACACACACACACACACACACACACACACACACACACACACACACACACACACACACACAAAAAAACACACGTTTTTGTATTTGTTACCTTCTTGAGACCTCCGAAAAATGCCTACCTCTTTAGGACCACTCTTTCTAGATGTATAAAGATTTGCATTTACAACATTAATAACATATACATACTATGCAAATATAAAAAAGCTAGTTGTGAAAAATGAGTTGGAATTTCACAAGAAAAAGGTCACAATTTCACAAGAAAACTTGTAGTTTTGGCAGTATTATAATAAAAGTCGTAATTTTACTCAACGGAAGTCAAAATTCTACTAGAAAAACTGAACATTTGTGCAATATTATGATAAAAGTTGGAATTGTACTCAATAACAGTCGCAATTTTACGAGAAAAGCCTAAAATGTTGGCAATTTTATGAAAAGAGTCGTAATTTTACTCAACAAAAGTTACAGTTTTATAAGAGAACTTTAAAAATGTTGGCAATATTATAAACATAATCTGAATTTTACTTGGCAAAACTATGACAAAAGTCATAGATTTGCCAAAGTCAAATTTCACTATTTTACAAAAAAAACTAAAAAATTGGCAATATTGTGATAAAAGTCAGGATTTTATATGACAAATGTTGCCATTTAGCATTAAAAAGTAGTAATTTTCCCCAAAAAAGTAATTTTTTTGATAAAATATTGCAATACTACAGAAACAATAAGAATATGAGAAATTGTTCCTAATTTTATAACAAAAAAGTCAACACATTGTGAGAAAAAGACTGCTTTTAGTTAATTATTTATTTTTTTGTAATTTGTTTTTAATCTTCATTATTTACTTTAAGTTATTACAGTATGTCTCTATGTACATATTTCTTTATTTTTTTTAAATTAATTTTGGCCAAAGGGGTTCGCATTTCAATTTCTTAGACACACTTGTTATTACACATGTTGGCCAGAGGGGGTTAAAACCGACACACAGTCAATTTGAAAAATCCCTCCTATTTGGGACCACCCTAATTTTGATAAATTTCACCACCACGGGTGCAAATAAGACATTATCCATTAGATGCAATGGTTTTCCGTATTGTTCACCGGTCCTCATATGGAAGGTACTTTTCCTTGTTGATGTCTCAAGAAGGGTAGAAATACAAGAATACACACACACACACACACACATCCAACACCACCTAATTGACTTATCAGTACTTGGGGTGAGTTACAGAAGTGTAGGAGAAAGAAAGAGGAAACAGCGCTACCTTGCCTATGTGAAGGACTCCAAACTGATTAGTGGCGACGCTCTCTCTCTTTCTCTGGGTTCTCAAATATCCAAAATCTGCCTAAGAGCTGCTGCCTAATTGAAGGAGATTAAGATAGGCTGACACCAGAGCTGCTTCTCTCAAATTGAAATGCTGTAATCCATTAGTTTTCATCAAATGGGACAGCGGTGCAGTGTGGACTCAGGTGGCTCTGCGTCGCCCCACCAGGGACCGACCTGTGATAAAGTGTCCGCACAGGCCAGGATAAAGCGGCCACACTGAGTGACCCCGCCTGGTCGCTTGCCAGTCTTGAATCGCCATACTCTCAAATGAGTTGTTCCAAAGTATCAGGTGCTTGAGATAATCAGGAGTTTGCATTTGTGTGCAAGCTGAGTATTTCCGTGTCGTGTTCAGCAGCCCGGTCTTATCGCTTCTCTGGTGTCCACCGGGGCTGAGGGGCGAGGGCACTAAGTGGGCCACAGGCCAGGCCAGGCTCAGATCCGTTTTCAGCTTGTTCATTCAACCTCTGTCCCTTGCAGAAAGGGGCCTTTTGATGCAGGAGATATTTAGTTGGCTTGGCAGTGACTCGAGTTGGAGCTTATTTGAAAAGGATCTTCTTATTTTGCTTCCACCCACCGCCTCCCACCTCTTGAATGCGAGCAGAGCGCGACAGCAGCCCACCCACACTAAATTAATTCTGACAAGGAACTTAAGATAATGTCAAAGCGCTGACTAATCGCGGGATTGGGTTTTTGTAAGTCATAGAACTGTGAAATGTATCTAATATAAGACCTCCGGTTTCTGCGTTTCTTTTGCTGTGGTGCTGAAGGAAGTGGGGGTTAACTGTCTAGTTAGGAGGTTGTAAAAAAAAAACCAATTAGATCCCTTTTAAGCAGCGTGAGTTCGATGCTATGAACACGGGTGGCGTGTTTGTCACGAGGCCCAAAGATTCCGGTTTCCTCTTCCAGACTTGGTCTTTTGTTGGATTCATCCGCCATCTCTTTGTCACTACGTGTTATTGTCATCCCCACCGAAACAGCCGGATGGTTTTATTTACTGCAACTCTTTTTGTTTTCGTCCCATCCTCATTCTCGCATCCCTTTCATGTCTGCCTGAGCCGCTGCCAGGGGAAGTCATCGGGACGAGAGCTTATCCCGCCAAGTTGATTGGGCTGCAGGTAGCTTTCACACAGGCAGGCTAAAGGTCGCAACATTGTGGAAAGCCGAATGAACCTCCTGACACATGCCATCCACGTTGGCTAGATAACTCCCAGCACAAGGCTGCAAGGAGGCGTAATTGAAGGGGGCGAGTGAAGAGAAGAAATAAGGAAAGGGAAGTTGTGATTGAAGAGCCAAAGCTTGAAAATGTGTCTGAAAGAGAAATGTTCAGAGTGAAATGCATTACAAGAATTGATGAATCCAGTTAGAAGTTTGAGTTTGAGTTTATTTGGAACATGCATGCATACAACATGATGCATCACAATTTCCGGTTTCTCTATTCAACATGTTCGAAAAGGGGTAGGAAGAAGCAGAGCTTATCTACTCCTACCCCTTTTCCCGTACATAGCAGTTGCTAACACTTTTGTTCACTTCCTGTTCTCAATTTATTCACAATATACTCCATAAGTAATAACATTAAAAATGAATAATAATTAGTGAAGTAAGTTATATTTCATATGGTGAGATAAATAAGATTATCTAGCAAATTAATGGATGGATGATATCAATTCAGAACTTCTTCTGTGTACTTTGTAAACACTTTAAGTTTGAACAGTTTCTTGAAGTGGATCATATTAGTACATTGTTTGATTTCTGTGCTTCATCCATTCCATGATTTGATTCCACATACTGATATACTGAAGGTCTTAAGTGTTGCACGTGCATCTGTTATGGCGGAAAAGCTAGGCTGTAGAGCAGGTGTCTATCCATCCATCTGTGAGAGTAAATCTAAAATAATAAGAAACTGTCTCATTGATTAAACACAGATGAACAACATTCTACGTAAGGACTTATAACCGAATGTTTTATGAACGCTTAGAAAACCCCGACGAAGAACACGTGTATAAGTGATCATACAGTTAGTCACATAGCTAGTCACGTTGCGTATGCGTTCACAATCATTTTGAGAGACCAGAACACACATGTATTTTTTTTTTTTTTTACAATTTTAAAGATGATAAAAAGCGCTTGAAAAATTGGGCTAACTGGAGTCACCGTTGTAGACATCAAAGCCTCTAAAACAACTTCAAAACCCTCCATCAACGTTTTATATACACACTGCAAGTCTTTATATAATTTAGTAACAGGCACCTTCATAACAATATGTAATATGTTTTATATACACACTGCAAGTATATGTATAATGTAGTAACAGACACCTTCATAACAATATGTAATATGTTTTATATACACACATACACCTTCATAACAATATGTAATATGTACATATTGTTCATTGCAAGTATATATATATATATATATATATATATATATATATATATATATATATATATATATATATATATATATATATATATATATATAATGTAGTAACTGACACCTTCATAACAATATGTAATATGTTTTATATACACACTGCAAGTGTATATACATAATGTAGTAACATACACCTTCATAACAATATGGATTATGTACAATATACACACTGCAAGTATATATATAATGTAGTAACAGACACCTTCATAACAATATGTAATACATACAATATACACATTATGAGTGTGTGTATATATATATATATATATATATATATATATATATATATATATATATATATATATATATATATATACACACATATATATATTAGAGATGTATATATACATATATATATTAGAGATGTATATATATATAATATATTATCGGCCGATAAATGCGTTAAAATGTAATATTGGAAATTATTGGTATTGTTTTTTTTTATTATCGTTATCGTTTTTATTTTAATTTTATTGTATTTATTTATTTATTTATTTTTTATTAAATCAACATAAAAAACACAAGATACACTTACAATGAGTGCACCAACCCAAAAAACCTTCCTCCCCCATTTACACTCATTCACACTCATTCACACAAGAGGATTGTTTCTTTCTGTTATTAATGGTATTCTGTAATATTCTGGTTCTTACATTATATATCAATATATATCAATACAGTCTGCAAGGGATGCAGTCCGTAAGCACACATGATTGTGCGTGCTACTGGTCCACTAATAGTACTAACCTTAAACAGTTAATTTTACTAATTGTCATTAATTACTAGTTTCTATGTAACTTTTTTTATATTGTTTTACTTTCTTTATTCAAGAAAATGTTTTTAATGTATTTATTTTATTTTATTAATTTTTGAAAAAAATTACCTTATCTTCACCATACCCGGTTGTCCAAATTTGGCATAATAATGTGTTAATTCCACGACTGCGTATATCGGTTGATATCGGTATCGGTTGATATCGGTATCAATAATTAAAGAGTTGGACAATATCGGAATATCGGATATCGGCAAAAAGCCATTATCGGACATCCCTAATATATATATATATATATATATATATATATATATATATATATATATATATATATATATATATATATATATATATATATAATGTAGTAACAGATACCTTCATAACAATATGTAATATGTTTTATATACACACTGCAAGTGTATATATATAATATAGTAACATACACCTTCATAACAATATGTATTATGTACAATATACACACTGCAAGTATATGTACAATGTAGTAATAAACATGTTTATAACAATATGTAATATGTCCAATATACACACTGCAAGTATATATATAATATAGTCACAGACACCTTCATAACAATATGTAATATGTACAATATACACACTGCAAGTATATATATATATATGTAGTAACAGACACTCTCACAACAATATGTTTAATATTTACCGTATTTTGTCATTTCCGGGACTGATTTCGTTTGTGCATTGATTTCTGTTTCCATAGCAACATACTTCCGGAATCAAACACGAATGTGTTCTGTAATCATGGCAGACTTGGTAACAGACAACAAAGACGACTATTTTTGGACAAACGAGGATTTACAACCTTATACTTTTGAAGCTAAATATACTGCTGCTTATAGAAGCGAGCACGGAGGAAAAGTGAGACCTTGGAACAGATGGAAGCTGGGAAAGGGGGATGAAAGCGATTTTGATGCTATGAATATGGAACTTGGAGACAAGCTATTTCGACATAAATGGATTGCTTACCCAAAATCAACAGGAAACGTCCCCGGTCAGCTGGACCAAACAGACAACTGTCCATCGAGTGAGTCACTATAATATTGATCATGATACATGCAGCACGTCATGCATGTTAGTACAATTACAGTACAGTACTGTCTGGCTAGCTGTGTACAAACAAAACATGGAATGTGGGCTAATACTTTACAGATACTGTAATATGATTGTTCATGTTTTTCAGTCAGTACAGATTGATGTCCTATCACAGTGTTGTGTATTACAAACTCAAACGTGTTTCGTGCTGAAGCTAGCTTATCTCTTGCCGAAGTTAGCTTTTACGGCTCACACCGTAGCACACCAATGTGTTAGTACGCTAGAAATAGAATTCCTCAGTGGTCACTCTTACTTTAACAATGTAGCTACAGCTTGAATATTATACAGGTTACAGAAGGTAAATAAAACATTTTCTTTGTTAATAATGTATATTTTTTGCTGGATCTACTCTATTTTATGCTGCCGTTGATGGAGCCGTTACATAAACTGTTATATTGTACATGGCAATTTGGATTTGATATATATTGTATATATTATATAAAAATATAATATAATAATATAATATATCAGTATATATTATATACTGTATATATGATATGTAAATAGTAGATATATGCTATATTTTATATTGCTACTATGGTACATTTTTAGTGTACTTTACTCCTGCATTATCCTTTCCATCCTTAACCTTTCCATCCTTTGTAACTGAGCTACTGTGTGCAACAATTTCCCTTGTGGATCAATAAAGATTGTCTAAGTCTAAGTAAGTCTAAATTAAGTATTGTTGACGGTTTTTGAATGCATTGTTAAAGTGATTTAGAGGTAGAATTGATTCCTCCCATTAGCTGCATCGCTAGCCACCTAAAACGAGCAGATTTTTATATGATAAAAAGGAAAGAAAAAACATTTTGTTTTCAAGTCTCACATAATGATTCTGAGCGATAGGTAAAATTCCAAAAGAAGTGCAGTTCGCCTTTAAGTAGTGCAGTTATCTGCACCTGTATATCAAAATACAGCCTGGAGGAACTTTAGATAAAACTATTTTTGCCAAATAAATGACATGCAATCTAGTAAGCCTCAGTGGGCTTGTGGTTAGTGTGTCCGCCCTGAGATCGGTAGGTCGTGAGTTCAATCCCCGGCCGAGTCATACCAAAGACTATAAAAATGGGACCCATTACCTCCCTGCTTGGCACTCAGCATCAAGGGTTGGAATTGGGGGTTAAATCACCAAAAATGATTCCCGGGCACGGCCACTGCTGCTGCTCACTGCTCCTCTCACCTCCCAGGGGGTGATCAAGGGTGATGGGTCAAATGCAGAGGATAATTTCACCACACCTAGTGTGTGTGTGTGACAATCATTGGTACTTTAACTTTTTTAACTTTTAAAATTGTTCAAAACATTCCTGAATGACATTCTGCCAATAAAATTGCAAATATTGGGGTGTTTTTTTAAGCTCATTTTAATAATCACCTGTGAATAATCATGATTAATCCAAATACTAAAATGTGATGAATCTGACTAAAACGTTGGCAGCATTTGGGCTTGGGGTTGGGTTAGCAGCAGTAACAGCCATGTTGGCATGTGGTGATGTGATCCTAGACATAGCGTGCATGTTACATTAACATGCTTGCCTTTCATTTCAATGAGCTAAAAATAGTGCCGGTACTTGCAGTTTGAGAACGCGACTTGTGAATTTCCCTGGCTGCCGCTCGTCGCGGGTCTTGTTGTGTGTCAGTCAGAGTGTGCAGTGAGACAGTGTGAGCAGGGCATGATCGCCAACCATCATCAGCGCATTTACAGCGGCGTCATCATCCCCACCCCTGCTCTCTCTCCAGTGCAGCTAATGTGCGGCCGAAACCTGACCCCTTGTGCTTCATTCAACCGAACTGTAGTAATGAGCCACTTCACATCCTCAATAACGGCAATGGCGTTGCAACGATGGGAACAGTAATTAACTAGATTACTCGTTGCTGAAAAAAAATACGCAATTTGTAATGGCGTTATACTCTATAATGTTGTTATTACCAACACTGCCTATTGCATACTTGCCAACCCTCCCGGATTTTCCGGGAGACTCCCGAAATTCAGCGCCTCTCCCGAAAACCTCCCGGGACAAATTTTCTCCCGAAAATCTCCCGAAATTCAGGCGGACCTGAGTGACGCGTCGACAGCCTGTTTTCACGTCTGCTTTCCCACAATATAAACAGCATGCCTGCCCAATCACGTTATAACTGTAGAATGATGGAGGGAGAGTTCTTGGTTTCTTATGTGGGTTTATTGTTAGGCAGTTTCATTAACATCCTCCCAGCGCGGGAACAACACACAACAACAGCAGTCACGTTTTCGTCTACCGTAAAGCAGTTTGTCTGCTGTAAACAGCAATGTTGTGACACTCTTAAACAGGACAATACTGCCATCTACTGTACATGCATATGTGACAATAACATCCACGGCTTTTAGAGACTGCAGTGCACAACTGCGCGCACAACAAGGAGACGAAGCAGAATGCATCATCAGAGAGGGTGTTCAGCATGGTTAGAAAAATAGTGACAAAGAATAGAACAAGGATGGACAATTCAACCTTTAACTCAACAATGAGTAGATGAGTGTTATGTGTGTGTATATGTGTAAATAAATGAACACTGAAATTCAATCAAGTATTTCTCTTATTGTTATATATATATATATATATATATATATATATATATATATATATATATATATATATATATATATATATATATATATATAGCTAGAATTCACTGAAAGTCAAGTATTTCTTATCTATATATGTATATATATATATATATATATATATATATATATATATATATATATATATATATATATATATATATATATATATATATATATATAGATGAAATACTTGACTTGGTGAATTCTAGCTGTAAATATACTCAGTATGTTCAGCATGGTTAGAAAAACAGTGACAAAGAATAGAACAAGGGTGGACAATTCAACCCTTAACTCAACAATGAGTAGATGAGTGTTATGTGTGTGTATATGTGTAAATAAATGAACACTGAAATTCAATCAAGTATTTCTCTTATTGTTATATATATATATATATATATATATATATATATATATATATATATATATATATATATATATATATAGCTAGAATTCACTGAAAGTCAAGTATTTCTTATCTATATATGTATATATATATATATATATATATATATATATATATAGATGAAATACTTGACTTGGTGAATTCTAGCTGTAAATATACTCAGTATGTTCAGCATGGTTAGAAAAACAGTGACAAAGAATAGAACAAGGGTGGACAATTCAACCCTTAACTCAACAATGAGTAGATGAGTGTTATGTGTGTGTATATGTGTAAATAAATGAACACTGAAATTCAATCAAGTATTTATCCTATTTATATATATATATATATATATATATATAAAATAAAAAAAAAAAAAAAAAAAAAAAATATATATATATATAGCTAGAATTCACTGAAAGTCAAGTATTTCTTATATATATATATGTATATATATATATATATATGAAATACTTGACTTGGTGAATTCTAGCTGTAAATATACTCCTCCCCTCTTAACCACGCCCCCAACCACGCCCCCCGACCACGCTCCCACCCCCCACCTCCCGAAATCGGAGGTCTCAAGGTTGGCAAGTATGGCCTATTGGTACCTGTTTTTGTGTAATTGGGATCTGCATAAGTTTCGAAAATGTTAAATCAAACCATGGAAGCATGGCGGAGATATTTACTTCCTACAAACGAACCGTTTGGAATTTGCCCGATTTGTGACATTTTCCGAAGTGTGACGTCAGCGGATATTTCCAAATATGGTAAAGATTTAACCGAAGAGCTTTGCGCGAGTCCGCTATTGTAGTTTAATGATAAAGTGGCCGTGTCAGCAACTTCAGGGTTCCAGGTTCGATTTCAACTTGCTCCTGATGGGTCGTCGTTAGCGCCTTGCATGGCAGCTTCCGCCATCAGTGTGTGAATGGGTGTGTGAATGGGTGAATGTGATGTATAATGTAAAGAGCTTTGGGTATCATTCCAAGTATAGTTAAGCACTATATAAATGCAGACCATCTACCATTTAAGTCAATAAGCTCCTTCTTTTTCAGCAACCCGCGGCTCTTGAGCCGCATGCGGCTCTTTATAATGGCTCCCTGGAGCATTTTTAAAAAAGGATCGAAAATGGAAAAAGTGTGTTTTAGTATGTTTTTTGCTTGAGGACAAAACATGACACAAACCTTCCCAATTGTTAGAAATGTTTAATATGTTTGTGTGTATGCTTCACATATGAGAGTATTTGGTGAACATCGTTTTGTCCTACTAATTCCGGTGGTTCTTGAACTCACCATAGTGTGGACTGTGACGCAACAGTTTGTTTACATGTAAAATCTTCCACTCCTTCTTTGTCTCATTTTGTCCACCAAACGTTATATACTGTGTGTGAATGCACAAAGGTGACCTATGTGGATGTTATTGACTTGTTGGAGTGCTATATTTGGTCAGTGTATGACTGCAAGCTAATCAATGCTAACAGGCTAATTAGGCTAGCTGTATGTACATATTGCATCATTATGCCTGATTTGTAGGTATATTAGAGCTCATTTAAAATCCTTTACTCTGTGTATTTAATTTATATTTGCATGTCTAATGACACATTATTTGTATGTAATATTGGCTGCATTTCAGATAGTTGTTTGTGTGCCATGTTGTTCCAGACCACAGCAAACGTTACTTAGCTTGCCAAAGATTGTAATAAATCCATTAGAAGAAGACGGCCTGCCGTTTACTTTAACTTGGACACACACATCTACAGGTAAAAGCCAGTAAATTAGAATATTTTGAAAAACTTGATTTATTTCAGTAATTGCATTCAAAAGGTGCAACTTGTACATTATATTTATTCATTGCACACAGACTGATGCATTCAAATGTTTATTTCATTTAATTTTGATGATTTGAAGTGGCAACAAATGAAAATCCAAAATTCCGTGTGTCACAAAATTAGAATATTACTTAAGGCTAATACAAAAAAGGGATTTTTAGAAATGTTGGCCAACTGAAAAGTATGAAAATGAAAAATATGAGCATGTACAATACTCAATACTTGGTTGGAGCTCCTTTTGCCTCAATTACTGCGTTAATGCGGCGTGGCATGGAGTCGATGAGTTTCTGGCACTGCTCAGGTGTTATGAGAGCCCAGGTTGCTCTGATAGTGGCCTTCAACTCTTCTGCGTTTTTGGGTCTGGCATTCTGCATCTTCCTTTTCACAATACCCCACAGATTTTCTATGGGGCTAAGGTCAGGTGAGTTGGCGGGCCAATTTAGAACAGAAATACCATAATCCGTAAACCAGGCACGGGTAGATTTTGCGCTGTGTGCAGGCGCCAAGTCCTGTTGGAACTTGAAATCTCCATCTCCATAGAGCAGGTCAGCAGCAGGAAGCATGAAGTGCTCTAAAACTTGCTGGTAGACTGCTGCGTTGACCCTGGATCTCAGGAAACAGAGTGGACCGACACCAGCAGATGACATGGCACCCCAAACCATCACCCAACCTTGCAAATTTTGCATTTCCTTTGGAAATCGAGGTCCCAGAGTCTGGAGGAAGACAGGAGAGGCACAGGATCCACGTTGCCTGAAGTCTAGTGTAAAGTTTCCACCATCAGTGATGGTTTGGGGTGCCATGTCATCTGCTGGTGTCGGTCCACTCTGTTTCCTGAGATCCAGGGTCAACGCAGCCGTCTACCAGCAAGTTTTAGAGCACTTCATGCTTCCTGCTGCTGACCTGCTCTATGGAGATGGAGATTTCAAGTTCCAACAGGACTTGGCGCCTGCACACAGCGCAAAATCTACCCGTGCCTGGTTTACGGACCATGGTATTTCTGTTCTAAATTGGCCCGCCAACTCCCCTGACCTTAGCCCCATAGAAAATCTGTGGGGTATTGTGAAAAGGAAGATGCAGAATGCCAGACCCAAAAACGCAGAAGAGTTGAAGGCCACTATCAGAGCAACCTGGGCTCTCATAACACCTGAGCAGTGCCAGAAACTCATCGACTCCATGCCACGCCGCATTAACGCAGTAATTGAGGCAAAAGGAGCTCCAACCAAGTATTGAGTATTGTACATGCTCATATTTTTCATTTTCATACTTTTCAGTTGGCCAACATTTCTAAAAATCCCTTTTTTGTATTAGCCTTAAGTAATATTCTAATTTTGTGACACACGGAATTTTGGATTTTCATTTGTTGCCACTTCAAATCATCAAAATTAAATGAAATAAACATTTGAATGCATCAGTCTGTGTGCAATGAATACATATAATGTACAAGTTACACCTTTTGAATGCAATTACTGAAATAAATCAAGTTTTTCAAAATATTCTAATTTACTGGCTTTTACCTGTATACCTTTGGCCATTAAAAGCCAGTATTTTCCAGGAGTTATCCCACCTTCTGAGTAGCCTCTGATTTACTAATTGTTTCTAATGTTGTAAAAATGTGTAGAATAAATATTACATTTCAACATTTCTGTCAACGAAGATTTGCTTCAGCCTGTGACACATAGTCATTTTCATAGTAGGCTAATATGGCTAATATTGACACTTACATCATGGGTTTCCTTCATTATAAGACTTATATACGGCTTTTATTTTTTTGCGGCTACAGACAGATTAGTTTTTTGTATTTTTAGTCCAATATGGCTCTTTCATTGTTTTGGGTTGCCGACCCCTGCTCTATCCTCTTGTTGATGGGTACACTGGCTCGCACATGCACATGCATCCTCCGCTATTGCCATTTTTAATACAAAGTAGCGTATAGTTCAAACGTATATGTCAGATTAGTGTCTTATCGCAGTGTTGTGTATTTCAAACTCAAACACGTTTCGTTCTGGCGTAAAAGCTAGCTTACGTCTTGCCGTAGTTAGCTTCTACGGCTAATACCATAGCACACCGATGTGTTAGTACGCTAGAAAAATTGTTCCTCAGTGTTCGCACTTACAATAACAATGTTGCCACAGTTTGGTTATTCTACAGGTTACAGAATACAAATTAAGTATTGTTGACCATTTTTTTATGCATTTTAAAGTGATTTAGAGGTAGAATTGATTGCTTCCATTAGCTGCATTGCCAGCTAACAAGAACGAGCCGATTTTGTTAGAAATCTCATTACGAATTCTCATAATGATTGTGAACGATAGGTAAAATTCCCAAAAAAAAGGTAAAGTTCCCCTTTGAGGGCCCACCTGCAAGTGTCACTCTCCTTTTTCAGTTTTAAACATACTTGCCAACCTTGAGACCTCCGATTTCGGGAGGTGGGGGGTGGTGGGCGGGGCGGGGGCGTGTTTGGGGGCGTGGTTAAGAGGGGAGGAGTATATTTACAGCTAGGATTCACCAAGTCAAGTATTTCATATATATATATATATATATATATATATATATATATATATATATATGAAATACTTGACTTAGTATTTCTTATATATATATATATATATATATATATATATATATATATATATATATATATATATATATATATATATAGATAAAAGAAATACTTGATTTCAGTGTTCATTTATTTACACATATACACACACATAACACTCATCTACTCATTGTTGAGTTAAGGGTTGAATTGTCTATCCTTGTTCTATTTATCACTATTTTTCTAACCATGCTGAACACCCTCACTGATGATGCATTGCTGTGTGGCACGCAAAAAGTTCTTTCATCAAATGCACTAGATGGCATGATTGTCCTGTTTAAGAGTGTCACAACATTGCTGTTTACGGCAGACGAACTGCTTTACGGTAGACAAAATGTGACTGCTGTTGTTGTGTGTTGTTGCCGCGCTGGGAGGATGTTAATGAAACTGCCTAACAATAAACCCACATAAGAAACCAAGAACTCGCCCTCAATCATTCTACAGTTATAACATGATTGAGCAGGTACGCTGTTTATATAGTGTGCCTGAATTTCGGGAGATTTTCGGGAGAAAATTTGTCCCGGGAGGTTTTCGGGAGAGGCGCTGAATTTCGGGAGTCTCCCGGAAAATCCGGGAGGGTTGGCAAGTATGGTTTTAAACATTGCATTTTGTGTACTCTGTAATACTTAAAATAAATCGTAAAAGTGAATTATTTCACAGTTTATTTTGTACTCACTTAGCCAAGACATCAATAAAGGACCGGGCAGGTCTACAGGCCGGACCTAAAAAAAAAACAGTGCTGTGACCCGGACCAACTTTTTCTTTTGTCAAAAATCCAATCTAGACAAAAATACATTCACACTCATCTTTAGAACACGTAGAACAGAGGTGTCAAACGTACGGCCGGAGGGCCGGATCAGGCCCGTGAACAAGTTTTATCCGGCCCGCGGGATGAGTTTGCTAAGTATAAAAATTAACCTGACATTTTTTTATGAAATAAACTGCTGTTCTAAATGTGTCCACTGGATGACATTTGTAGATGATGCTACATATGTACAAAATAAACCACATGATGTTGTACATCAATCAAGAGAAATTATCAAACTACACAAATAACATACGGTAATTTCATTTTGATCAATCAATCAATCAATCTTTATTTATATAGCCCTAAATCACAAGTGTCTCAAAGGGCTGCACAAGCCACAACGACATCCTCGGTACAAAGCCCACATACGGGCAAGGAAAAACTCACCCCAGTGGGACGTCGATGTGAATGACTATGAGAAACCTTGGAGAGGACCGCATATGTGGGTAACCCCCCCCCCTCTAGGGGAGACCGAAAGCAATGGATGTCGAGTGGGTCTGACATAATATTGTGAGAGTCCAGTCCATAGTGGATCCAACATAATAGTGAGAGTCCAGTCCATAGTGGGGCCAGCAGGACACCATCCCGAGCGGAGACGGGTCAACAGCGCAGAGATGTTCCCTGCCGATGCACAGGCGAGCGGTCCACCCCGGGTCCCGACTCTGGACAGCCAGCACTTCATCCATGGCCACCGGACCTGTGCCCCCCCCCCCCCTCAAGGAAAAGGGGAGCAGAGGAGAAAAGAAAAGAAACGGCAGATCAACTGGTCTAACAGGGGGGCTATTTAAAGGCTAGAGTATACAAATGAGTTTTAAGATGGGACTTAAATGCTTCTACTGAGGTAGCATCTCTAATTGTTACCGGGAGGGCATTCCATAGTACTGGAGCCCGAATAGAAAACGCTCTATAGCCCGCAGACTTTTTTTGGGCTCTGGGAATCACTAATAAGCCGGAGTTCTTTGAACGCAGATTTCTTGCCGGGACATATGGTACAATGCAATCGACAAGATAGGACGGAGCTAGACCGTGTAGTATTTTATACGTAAGTAGTAAAACCTTAAAGTCACATCTTAAGTGCACAGGAAGCCAGTGCAGGTGAGCCAGTATAGGCGTAATATGATCAAACTTTCTTGTTCTTGTCAAAAGTCTAGCAGCCGCATTTTGTACCAACTGTAATTTTTTAATGCTAGACATAGGGAGCCCCGAAAATAATAATACAATGATATACATTTGTTTTATCTTGATAGATTGAAAATTAACACCAATGAGTTGACTGATGAACATTATCACATAATTTATTCAGAAAATATAAATAATGACAAATAAAGATAGAATACTATTAACCACAACATGCAAGTGCAAAAAAACAACAACATTATGATTTGTACAATTTCAGAAAGTGCTTGTTCTATTTTTTAAAAGAACTGAAGTTCTCTTGATTTTTAAGTTATCGTGCTGTGATTTTACCTGTCCGGCCCTCTTGGGAGTAGATTTTTCTCCATGTGGCCCCCGATCTAAAATTAGTTTGACACCCCTGAAATAGAGTTTTCAATTAACCCAAGATGCATGTTTTTGGGATGTGGGAGGAAACCAGGCTATATACTTACCAAAAGCTGTAATGTTTTCTCTATAGAACAACACCTGTATTGCTTTCATCGTATCCTCGTCTGTACAATGACAGAAGAATAGTATGGCATTTATTCCACCATTCAACTTGTCCCTGGATCCCAGACTAGCAATGTGCAAGTTAAAAGTGACCTCCGTTCTGCTGTGAAACTCCTATCTGAATTGCACTTCACTGACGTGTTGTGCTTTTAATGAACTTTGGAGAGTGACTGAAAAAGTACGCCACAGATGGAGGCCCATTTGAAACCTGCTGTCTGTTTGAAGCCCTGGTGTGGAGCCCAGAACCAGAACTATAAACATACATCAGCTTCTGTTCTTATGTCTTTGCAAAAGCATGTGATGAAAATTTATCCAGGTAATTTAATTTATTTCCCTTTAAATGTGAATTTCTTATTCTTATTAATTAAAAAAAAACAAAACAATTTAGAATCGATTACCATTGTGTGCGAGAAGTATTTTCTTTATTGTTAATGCGTTTGTTTATTTTTAGTGTGCAAGTTTTCTTATTAATGAAAACATCAATGCAAAGCACAGGTTGTTACCTATATACCCAAATAATAAAAGAAAAGTTGCACACTTTGACATCAAGTCCCTCCAAACACCTTAGCATCATCAATTTGTCTGCTTTGAAGACAACGTAGAGCGTTTGCGAGGTAGAAGTAGTTAAAGTGGCAGTGTTGATTCTAGAGCACAGACGTTTGGACCAGTCTATAACATTTTATCCCCTTGCGAGTTTCCCCTGCTGAAATTAAATTGTGTCAGATTGAACACTTATTTAATGTGTTGCCATTGTAAGACATCTGGATGTGTTAATGGCCCAGGAGCAGGCAGGAGGCAGTTTATGGACCCGCAGTTGGGGGACCAGCGCTCTGATGGGGAAATGAGCATGTACCATGTGATGCACACGCTTACACACATACGTATATTAGGGAGATTTATGTTTTTAACCATTACCATATATTCCGTATTTATTAGACTTTTAGTGTTAATTATTCATCATATAAATACATATGCAACAACAACAAAAAAACGTCAAAAACAATTTATTCCGGAACACTGGTCGACCTTGGAAGCATTCTTGTCTGTAAGAAATTATGGAAATGATCTGTTCCAGGGTCAATCTGTCACCATCACAACATTTTAATGAGCCATACAGTCTATTTTCTAATTAACCCTGTATTATTTTGAATTATTATTCAACTATAAAAAAAATAATTTAATCAGATCAGGGGTGCACACACTTTTTCTGCAGTCGAGCTACTTTTCAATTGACCAAGTCGAGAGGATCTATCTCATTCATATATAATAACAATTTATTTGTATTTATTTATGAAAGAGGCATTTTTGTTAACAAGTTAAAGGTGTTTAATGATAATACAAGCATTTTTAACACATACAGATTCCTTTCTTTCATGAAGACAAGAATATAAGTTGGTGTATTACCTGATTCTGATGACCTGCATTGATTGGAATCAGACAGTAGTGATGATAACGTCCACATTTTCAAATAGAGGAGAAAGAAAGTCCTCCTTTCTGTCCAATACCACATGAAAGTGGTTGGTTTTTGGCATCTTATTTGTCCAGCTTCCATACTCCTTTTTATACACTTTACAAGAAATACATTGACGGAAAACTCCATAGCTTGCTAGCTTGTGTGCGCTAGCTTTCTGAGACTCTTATTGTGTTAGCGCAGGCAGGATGAAGCAGGGCTTTTATTGTGAAGACAGGAACTGTGCTGTCAGTCTTTGGAGTTTTGACGGAAGGTACGGCACGAGAGTCTGTTGAAATAAAAAAAGTGTTTCTCGCCTTCCTGTTGGTCATTTTTTCTTAATAATTATCTGGCAGCAGCCAGCGTCATCTCACAAGATCCCCGGGGGCCGTGAATGTCAATCAAGGGACGAAAATGACGTCTTGGTGAAGATTGATTGCACATTTTTAGGTCTATTTTATTAATGCCTGGCTGCCGATCAACTGACACACCCTCCACGATTAACCGGTAGCTCGCGATCGTTGTTAATTGGTTGAATAAAATATATTTAGGTTAAAAAATAGATAATAAAAATTAACAATATATATTTAAATTTGAGTTTGCAACTTGCCCAAAGTTACATATTTCAAACAAAAAAATATATATAACATACATACATATTATTGGTATATATTTCAGAATGACTCATTATATTGAAGAGAGAAGCAACTAACAATTTCCAGTCATGTTGTTGATACAATAGACCAGGGCTAGTCAACTGGCGGCCCGCAGGCCAAATCCAGCCCAGCAATGACACCAGGTTATGATATTAATTTTATTTTTTTAATTTGTTTTGGTCATAAAGAAATACAATCATGTGTGCTTACGGACTGTATCCCTGCAGACTGTATTGATCTATATTGATATATAATGTATATATTGTGTTTTTATGTTGATTTAATAAAATAAAAAATAAAAAATAATAATTTTTATTTTTTTATTTCTCGTGTGACCGGTCCGGGCTGCGGCCCGGTGGTTGGGGACCACTGCCGTAAGGGACAAGTGATAGAAAATGGATGGATGGATAGTTAGAATGTATTTATTTTAGCACTGCGTAATTGTATTTTCCATCAGTTTTTACAAGTCCCTTCTACTGCAGTATATTTGATTAGTTTTTTGTTTTTTTGTAATCAGCCTGACCTAAGCCTTAATGATAATATTTGTCATTAACATATCATTTGACAAGTTGTATCCTGTTAAACTGTGAATAGGTTAGATATACAGTAATTATTGAATACCATCAACATACAGAGGAAGATTACTAATACAGGGTTGAAATTAGAGTAGGCCTCTGGCTCCCCTATAGTGGAAAAGTCGGGCCTTAACATAAAAAATGTTACCCAGCAAGCACCAGATAATGAAACATCGTTGAGAACTTGTTGAATTAGGTCCTGACGTTGAGCAACTCAAACTTAACGTTGGAACAACATGCTTTTTGACAATGTTTATTCATTGTCAGGTTGTGACGTTGATTTGACATATACTTTTGGTCATTTTCCAACCAATATTCTACAACACAAATACAACGTTGAAACAACTTGCTTTTTGACAGAGTTTATTCAATATCAGGTTGTGACGTTGATCTGACCATTGACATGTGGTAATTTCCCAACCAACATTGTGGATCCAATGTTAGTCGTCAACGTTGTCTCAATTTGCAAATACAACTGTTTTGCAACGTTGTGTCAAAGTCAGTTTTAAAGGCCCTTTATGTATAATCAATGTAGTACCAATGTCGTGCCTGCTAGCTAAGAACCTCTGGTGAAAAGGTTGCAGACAGCCCCTTCAATCAACAACTTACAGACGACTACAAACCGCCATGATATTTACGACATAAAATAAAATGTGATCGTAATTGTACAGACAACAAAAAAGTTGGTCTTGTCGTGGTTGTCTGCAACAGGTTTTATAGCATTCAGGGACAATACCTGTATGCACTTGGTGTTGTTTGGTCACATATACTGAGTTGCATGGGAATGACTAAACACATCAATGTCCTTTCTAGTCGGTCATATTAAAGGGAATGCAGAAGAGTTGATGCTTAAAGGGGAACATTATCACCAGATGTATGTAAGCGTCAATATATACCTTGATGTTGCAGAAAAAAGACCATATATTTTTTTAACCGATTTCCGAACTCTAAATGGGTGAATTTTGGCGAATTAAACGCCTTTCTAATATTCGCTCTCGGAGCGATGACGTCACAACGTGACGTCACATCGGGAAGCAATCCGCCATTTTCTCAAACACAGAGTCAAATCAGCTCTGTCATTTTCCGTTTTTTCGACTGTTTTCCGTACCTTGGAGACATCATGCCTCGTCGGTGTGTTGTCGGAGGGTGTAACAACACGAACAGGGACGGATTCAAGTTGCACCAGTGGCCCAAGAAATTGGACGTTTGTTCCGCACACTTTACCGACGAAAGCTATGCTACGACAGAAATGGCAAGAATGTGTGGATATCCTGCGACACTCAAAGCAGATGAATTTCCAACGATAAAGTCAAAGAAATCTGCCGCCAGACCCCCATTGAATCTGCCTGAGTGTGTGAGCAATTCAGGGACAAAGGGCCTCGGTAGCACGGCAAGCAATGGTGGCAGTTTGTTCCCGCAGACGAGCGAGCTAAACCCCCTGGATGTCTTGGCTCACACCGTCCCGAAGATGATCAAGAGAAGAATATCGACCCTAGCTTCCCTGGCCTGCTGACATGAGGGTATGTCTACAGAATATATTTATTGATGAAAATTGGGCTGTCTGCACTCTCAAAGTGCATGTTGTTGCCAAATGTATATGCTGTAAACCTAGTTCATAGTTGTTAGTTTCCTTTAATGCCAAACAAACACATACCAATCGTTGGTTAGAAGGCGATCGCCGAATTCGTCCTCGCTTTCTCCCGTGTCGCTGGCTGTCGTGTCGTTTTCGTCGGTTTCGCTTGCATACGGTTCAAACCGATATGGCTCAATAGCTTCGGTTTCTTCTTCAATTTCGTTTTCGCTACCTGCCTCCACACTACAACCATCCGTTTCAATACATTTGTAATCTGTTGAATCGCTTAAGCCGCTGAAATCCGAGTCTGAATCCGAGCTAATGTCGCTATAGTTTGCTGTTCTTTCCGCCATGTTTGTTTGTGTTGGCATCACTATGTGACGTTACAGGAAAATGGACGGATGGTTAAAATCAGGCACTTTGAAGCTTTTTTTAGGGATATTGCGTGATGGGTAAAATTTTGAAAAAAACTTCGAAAAATATAATAAGCCACTGGGAACTGATTTTTAATGGTTTTAACAATTCTGAAATTGTGATAATGTTCCCCTTTAAACCATGTGTGTGTTTACCAACCGTGTGATGAGTACAAGCACACGTCGCAGATGCTGGCTGATGTCTGCATCGCTACTTCTCACCAGCTGCTGAGCGCACATTTTTGCACATACAGTTGTGGTCAAAAGTTTACATACACTTGTGAAGAACATAATGTCATGGCTGTCTTGAGTTTCCTATAATTTCCGCAATTCTCATTTTTTTGTGATAGAGTGATTGGAGCACATACTTGTTGGTCACAAAAAAACATTGGTTCTTTTATGAATTTATTATGGGTCTACTGAAAATGTGACCAAATGTGCTGGGTCAAAAGTATACATACAGCAATGTTAATATTTGCTTACATGTCCCTTGGCAAGTTTCACTGCAATAAGGCGCTTTTGTAGCCATCCACAAGCTTCTGGCAAGCTTCTGGTTGCATCTTTAACCACTCCTCTTGACAAAATTGGTGCAGTTCAGCTAAATTTGTTGGTTTTCTGACATGGACTTGTTTCTTCAGCACTGTCCACACATTTAAGTAAGGACTTTGGGAAGGCCATTCTAAAACCTTAATTCTAGCCTGATTTAGCCATTATTTTACCACTTTTGACGTGTGTTTGGGGTCATTGTCCTGTTGGAACACCCAACTGCGCCCAAGACGCAAGACTCATTCTCCTTCTATGCCACATCAATATGGAATGCACTCCCAACAGGTGTAAAAGAATGTGCATCTCTATCCTCCTTCAAAAGTGCATTAAAAGAACACCTCCAGGCAGCTCCAACCCTAGCCTAACCCCTTCCCCGCACCACATCCCACCTCCCCAGGTTTGTAAATAATCAAATGTTTATACTTGTTCTTATGCTTCTGAGCTCACGATGTTCACCGCTCGCTGTACATATCCTACCAAGTGAGACCTACACTGTTGCAATGTCTATTTCTCAGATTATAAAATTGTTGATGACTGAAATATGCTGATAGCAACCCAACCTAACCTACCCCCCAGCCCCCATTCCCCTCCACATCCCATCCCCCGGATTGTAAATAATGTAATGTATATACTCTATTGATTAACTTGTGTGATGACTGTATTATGCTGATAGTATATATTTGTACCATGAATTGATTAACGTGGACCCCGACTTAAACAAGTTGGAAAACTCATTCGGGTGTTACCATTTAGTGGTCAATTGTACGGTATATGTACTGTACTGTGCAATCTACTAATAAAAGTTTCAATCAATCAAAAAAAGACCCAACCTCCAGGCTGATGATTTTAGATTGTCCTGAAGAATTTGGAGGTAGTCCTCCTTTTTCATTGTCCCATTTACTCTCTGTAAAGCACCAGTTCCATTGGCAGCAAAACAGGCCCAGAACATAATACTACCACCACCATGCTTGACGGTAAGTATGGTGATCCTGGGATTAAAGGCCTCACCTTTTCTCTTCCAAACATGTTGGTGGGTATTGTGGCCAAACAGCTCAATTTTTGTTTCATCTGACCACAGAACTTTCCTCCAGAAGGTCTTATCTTTGTCCATGTGATGTCAGATGAAATAGCTTTATTTGAACTGCACCAATTTTGTCAAAAGGGGTGGTCAAAAATTCAACCAGAAACTTGCCAGAAGCTTGTGGATGGCTACCAAAAGCACCTCATTGCAGTGAAACTTGCCAAGGGACATGTAACCAAATATTAACATTGCTGTATGTATACTTTTGACCAGTGACGTGCGGTGAGGTTCATGGCTGGTGAGGCACTGACTTCATCACAGTCAGATTTACAAACATATGAACCCTAAAGAGTATCTTATTCATCATTTGATTGGCAGCAGTTAAGGGGTTATGTTTAAAAGCTCATACCAGCATTCTTCCCTGCTTGGCACTCAGCATCAAGGGTTGGAATTGGGGGTTAAATCACCAAAAATGATTCCCGGGCGCGGCGCCGCTGCTGCCCACTGCTCCCCTCACCTCCCAGGGGGTGAGCAAGGGGATGGGTCAAATGCAGAGGACACATTTCACCACACCTAGTGTGTGTGACAATCATTGGTACTTTAACTTAACTTTAACTTTACACATACAAACTGTAGCACACAAAAAAGCACATTTAATAAAAAAAAACGTTATTATGGTCTTACTTTTACTTATAAATGAAGTCCATGCGCCGCTCCTTTTGAACAAAAGCATCGATAACTTGTTTATAGAAGTCTTCCTTATCTTTATTCAGTTTTAAAAGTCTCTCTGTCTCGATGGAGATCTTCCTTTAATTATTACCTCCTGCTTCGATTGACAGTCCAGTTTAGAAAACTGTTTTATTTTAGATTTGTAATCCTCCATGTTAAAAGTCCAGGCAAGAGGAAAAAATGAACGATCGCTGCTAACTGTTGCTGCTTGTTGTCACTTCTTCTGCAGCCGAGTAGTCGCAAGAATGATCTCTGCGATCACTCGCGCCAGCTACCACCAGGAGGCGGGAATACTGCGAGCCTCACACAGTGCGTCTTCGCAGCCGTTTTATGTTTGCTCAGCACAAGAGATACGTTACACACATACAGTTGTTGACAAAATACACTGTACATTATATACCTCAGCTAACTAAACTATGGAAATGTATAATATAATTTATATAGCAATACGGTCTCACTGCACAGCAGGCCAGCAGTTAGCCGAGTCATTGCGCAATCCATGGCGAGGCTCAACTGGCTGGTGACTCACCGTTAGTCTCTTCTCAGTATTTGAACGGCAAATGTGAAAATTCAGCGATTTTGAATAAAAATAATCTAAAACTGGTGAAGTTAAATGGAAAATAACGTTATAGTATAATCACTGGATACATGTAACAATTTAATTTTTTTTTTTCTTTTTACATTTTTTTTCTTTCCATGATGGCACGTGAGGCCCCGCCTCACCTGTCTCCCCTGACTGCACGTCACTGCTTTTGACCCAGCAGATTTGGTCACATTTTCAGTAGACCCATAATAAATTCATAAAAGAACCAAACTTCATGAATGTTTTTTGTGACCAACAAGTGCCGGTATGTGCTCCAATCACTCTATCACAAAAAAAATAAGAGTTGTAGAAATGACTGGAAACTCAAGACAGCCATGACATTATGTTCTTTACGACCACGACTGTATATAGTACATTATTATGTGCACTGCATCTGTCTTGTATTTTCTCATGATAGAGACAGCACAATAAAAGCATGTGAAGACCGAATGCGGATGTGGACTGCTGGTCTAATGTATGTGTATCTTTAAAATGGTTGTCCGTGTGTTTGTATCGCTTTCAATTGTTTTTTTCTGTTGTAGACTACCCCAGTCCCACGCTTGTTGGCGCAAGGGAAGATTTATTGACACTATAACTGTTCACTGTTTATCATGAGAGCCTGTGGGCTTTCTATCCTGCATAGGTTTAATGTGATAAATGCTGTTTGGGCTCTTCCAGTTACACAAATGTCTATTATCCCTCACAGCATTGAACAGCAGCTAGTGGAACTTCAGGTCAAAATGGGAGACACCAGAAGTGGAGACCGTCCACCCAGTCCCTCGGAGTGCCTGCAGTGGCTCAATGTCAAAATGCTCAACAGTGTCAAGCCTGTCAGCACGGGGCATCAAGATCTCCTGTCCTTCTTTAATTGCCTGGTAATACACTACATGACACACATGTTATTACCGTATTTTCCGCACTATAAGGCGCACCGGATTATTAGCCGCACCTTCAATGAATGGCATATTTCATAACTTTGTCCACCAATAAGCCGCCCCGGACTATAAGCTGCGCCTACGCTGCGCTAAAGGGAATGTCAAAAAAACAGTCAGATAGGTCAGTCAAACTTTAATAATATATTGAAAACCAGCGTTCTAACAACTCTGTCCCAAAATGTACGCAAATGTGCAATCACAAACATAGTAAAATTCAAAATAGTGCAGAGCAATAGCAACATAATGTTGCTCGAACGTTAATGTCACAACACACAAAATAAACATAGCGCTCACTTTCTGAAGTTATTCTTCATTCGTAAATCCTTCGTCTTCGGTGTCCGAAGTGAAAAGTTGGGCAAATGTGAGATCCAAAATGGCCGGTTCCGTCTCGTCGAAGTCATCGGAGTCAGTGTCACTGTTATCCAGCAGTTCTGTGAATCCTGCCTTCCGGAAAGCTCGGACCACAGTTGTGACCGAAATATCTGCCCAGGCATTTACGATCCACTGGCAGATGTTGGCGTCGTCTGGCGCTGCCTCCGTCTTAGTGAATGTGTGTTCGCCTTCTGTCATCCATTGTTCCCACGCAGTTAGCAGTCTAGCTTCGAATGCCCTGTTGACACCAATATCTAGCGGCTGGAGGTCTTTTGTCAATCCACCCGGAATGACGGCGAGTATTGAATTAAGCGCGTAAGCGTGTCTCTTAAAGTGATGTTATGAGCTAGCAAATATAACAACTACACTACCCAGCATGCAACGATAGTTACGAGCATGCGCGGTAGCCCTGAGAAGCGTTGTATGCTGGCAGTTAGAATGTGGTTATGAGCACGCTGTGAGTAAACGTTGAGAACTCAGTTAACACGCCTCGTCTGCATTATTTATAATTAGACAGACAACACACTTAATAGGAGCCATTTTGGGGTCTTTACATAAACACACAAATGGAAATGAAACGTCACATATCCCAGCATGCACCGCGCTTCTTCTTCTTCCGGGGGCGGGTGGTTGCTTACAGTACAAGAAGAAGCGCTTCCTGTTCTATGGGGGCGGGTGCTTACCTTGGCGGTTGCTTGCGTAGAAGAAGAAGCGCTTCCTGCTCTACCGGGAAAAAAGATGGCGGCTGTTTACCGAAGTTGCGAGAACGAAACTTTATGAAAATGAATCTTAATATTTATCCATATATAAAGCGCACCGGGTTAAAAGCCGCACTGTCAGCTTTTGAGTAAATTTGTGGTTTTTAGGTGCGGCTAATGGTGCGGAAAATACGGTATGTCTTTAAATAACATTGAATAATGGTGGTTATCAGACGGTCTCCTCATAGTTACTCATCCCAAAAAGTACCTATTGGTGCACATTTTCCCCACTTGTTATTTTAAGTACATACTGAACTATTCTTCTTCTGTTCATCTCTAGCAAAATTACCTGAGGTCTGAAGAAGATGGGAGAGAAGAGGCGACACTACAGCTGTTGCTTCATCTCTCATCCAAGTGTGGCATCTGCTTCCCTTGCACCCCTTCTTCGTCCTTGCCATCTTCTACTCAACTTGCTGCCTCTTCCTCACACTTGGTACACCTAGTCAGAGATGACTCTTCATCAGAGGTATTACTTCTTTTATAAATGACTCGCAATCATTCATTCATACAGTTGTACATTGCAGTATTTATAACTTAAATATATTGAGATACTATGTTTTAGAGTTGTACGGTATACCGGCACAAGTGTAGTATCGCGGTACTAATGAATCAAAAACGGTACTATATGTTAGAAAAGTACCGGTACAGTCGGCACTGTTTTAGCTACTTCTAAATCACTAAATCTCGCCTCCATGGCGACAAATAAAGTATGTTTCTTACAAGTATCATTATCACTGCAGGACGAGGAATAGCTAAACATGCTTCACTACACACCATAGGAGGATACAATAGCTCACCGGCGTCACAATGTACACAAATGCCATAGGTGAATCTCTACACCTGACATCCACTGTAATGATACCAAGTACAAGAGCGCATGTAGTCGATACTACTATATTTACATCACAAATTTTTATCATCACAAAATTATTATTATTTAAAAAAAATTCATATTATATTCATAAACTCAGGAAAAACATCCCTGGACACATGACGACTTTGAATATGACCAATGTATGATACTGTAACTACTTGGTTTCGGATCTATACTTAAATTTGTGGTATCATCCAAAACTAATGTAAAGTATCAAACAACAGAAGAATAAGTGATTATTACATTTTAACAGAAGTGTAGCTATAACATGTTAAAACAGAAAATAACCAGATATTAACAGTAAATGAACAAGTAGATTAATAATATATTGTTTACAGTTTGTCCCTCATAATGTTGACAAAATAATAGAATGATAAATGACACAATATGTTACTGCATACGTCAGCAGACTAATTAGGAGTCTTTGTTTGTTTACTTACTAATAAAAGACAAGTTGTCTAGTATGTTCACAATTTTATTTAAGGACAAAATTGCAATAAGAAAAATGTGTTTAATGTACCCTAATATTTTTTGTTAAAATAAAGCCAATAATGACATTTTTTGTGGTCCCCTTTATTTAGAAAAGTGTCAAATTTTCTCCCGAAATTCAGGCGGAGCTGGAGGCCACGCCCCCTCCAGGTTTATTGTTAGGCAGTTTCATTAACGTCCTCCCAGCGCGGCAACAACACACAACAACAGCAGTCACATTTTCGTCTACCGTAAAGCAGTTCATCTGCCATAAACACCAATGTTGTGACACTCTTAAACAGGACAATACTGCCATCTATTGTACATGCATATGTGACAATAACATCTATGGCTTTTAGAGAGTGCAGTGCACAACTGCGCACACAACAAGGAGACGAAGCAGAATGTATCATCAGAGAGGGTGTTCAGCATGGTTAGAAAAATAGTGACAGAGAATAGAACAAGGATGGACAATTCAACCCTTAACTCAACAATGAGTAGATGAGTGTTATGTGTGTGTATATGTGTAAGTAAATGAACACTGAAATTCAAGTATTTCTTTTATTTATATATATATATATATATATATATATATATATATATATATATATATATATATATATATATATATATGTATATATATGTATATATATATAGCTAGAATTCACTGAAAGTCAAGTATTTCTTATATATATAATATATATATGTACTGTATATATATATATATATATAATAAAATAAAATGAAAAAAATAAAAAATAAATATATATATATATATATATATATATATATATATATATATATATATAGCTAGAATTCACTGAAAGTCAAGTATTTCTTATACATATATATATATGAAATACTTGACTTGGTGAATTCTCGCTGTAAATATACTCCTCCCCTCTTAACCACGCCCCCGCCCCACCCCCGACCACGCTCCCCGCCACCCCCCACCTCCCGAAATCGGAGGTCTCAAGGTTGGCAAGTATGGTCAATTCTTCCAAACATGCAATGTTGTCTCAACATAACCCAGTCAGGTCATGAGTTGACATTCATTCTCATGTAAAATGAACATGAACATATTACTTGAGATAACATTCAAATATGTTAGTTTAAAATATTTTATCATGTTCCTACAACTGTAAGTCAAGTTAGCTCAACATGGTAAATGGTTTGTAATTATATAGTGTGTCATATACCTGAGTATATGTTTGCATGTGTATACAGTCAGTCCATACATTATCACAACCACAGGCTAATTCATTAACCACAGGCTATATATGATGTTACAGTGTAGTCATGGTCAGTACTGTATTATTATTGTTACGAATACTTAGATCAGGGATTTATGCCGACTATCCCGATTATCCATGAGTGACATCCAGCTGTAACGTCGTTAGTTTCGGCGGTAACTAGTTATCTAACGCGTTATTTTTTATATTCAGTAACTCAGTTACCGTTACTACATGATGCGTTACTGCTTTATTTTACGTTATTTTTTATGTAGTATCGGCTAGAAACAGAAGATCTGAGTATGTTTTATTGGAGCGCTGCGGTGTCGTCCTTCTGAATCTTCCTCTGGGAAGAGAAGAGGCACGCTCTGTATGTGTCTGGGTGTGAGTGTGGGGAGGGGAGAAGACGGGGGGGTGGGGGGGTGTCTGTGTTTACTAGTGGTGATCCGTTCGGATCAATATCTTCGGTTTGGCAGACACGTGATCCGCGGTTTGATATATGAAACAAAAAAAAAAGTTGTTCGCAAGTTCAGTCCACACACAGCGTGGTCATGGCGAGCGGAATAACGGAGGAGCCTGAACGCCCCGCGCCATTTAATCGGTGTGTTTATGGGTGCAGACTCGGTTGTGCAAAACGAGGGTTTTAAACACATGCTGAACGTGCTTGAGCCACGTTACGACATCCAGGCGTGCACCCACTGCAGCGATAAGTTTGTGCCAGCTCTTTATGAGCAGGAGAAGAAACAAGTTGTGAATGAACTATTCCGAGCATCATCTGATGCGCTCACGACAGACGGGTGGACGTCCAGGGGAACTATGTGACGATAAGCACTCACATAGTTCCCCTGGACTGGATCACTTCAGACTGGGAAATGAGAAGACACGCTCCCTCTACGAGAGTCACCTTGCGCAGGTACTGACACAAGCAGTGGAGGAATGGAAGATAAAGATATCCCAGTCACAAGTGATGATGCCAAAAATCAAATAATTGCAGTGAATGAGGCAGGACTGGGACCACAGATAGGTGCTTTGCACATGTAGTGAATTTGGCATCACAGAAGGGAATCTCAGTCAATAGGATGGAGCGCCTCCTTGGGAGGATCAGGAAGGAGGTTTCCTACTTCCACCCAAGCACAACAGCTGCTCATGTGCTTAAAACAAAGCAAGACATGCTAAAACTGCCTACTCATAAGCTCATACATGATGTCCCAACAAGGTGGAACTCCACTTATGATATGTTGGAGCAGCAGGCAGCTATATACTCTGCATTGACCCACAAGACCCTGAAGACAAATGTCAAAGACATCATCAACCTGTCTGATGATGATGTGAGAGTGGCAGAGGAGGTCCTCCAGGTGCTTAAACCCCTCAAAACTGTTACATCTCTGCTGAGCACTGAAACTTCACCATCTGTGTCAATGATCCTGCCACTGAAAACAATGATTCTACAATCCATGGCTCCAAGTGTGGAAGACAGCAGCATCACTCCAGATGTCAGGCTTTATTTCACTACCTATGTTTCAAGGAAGATGATGTGTCTTCTTATGTTGCACTTTAAGTTGTTTTTTTATTAATGGTCATTGGTCCAAGTTTAAAGAAAGGAGAAATGCATTTTTATGTTGCACTGTTTTTCATTAAGTATGTTAAAAGGAAGATAACAATGCATGTCAAGTTGATCAACAGATTGTATTATTCTCCAGTGCAATAACAGTACTGAAATGAAGGCTAAAAGGGCATTAATGGGAGCTTTAAAAGAAAAAAGAAAAAAATAAGTAACTAAATAGTTACTTTTCACAGTAACGCATTACTTTTTGGTGTAAGTAACTGAGTTAGTAACTGAGTTACTTTTGAAATAAAGTAACTAGTAACTGTAACTAGTTACTGGTTTTCAGTAACCAACCCAACACTGGTGACATCAACCGATACCAATACCAATCACATGTAAAAACTGTAAATTGTGAATGAATGGTGAGTACTAGCAACAGTTTAAAAATACCAGCACACTATTTAAACTAGTTCCTTACTCTCTTTTATTAAATACAATGGTTTGATCAAAGAAAGTCAATAGTACACAATATCTAAACCAGAGCAAAGACTACCATCAATTACTCATTTAAATTATTTGGTTTTTTTGCCCTCAAAGTCATCCTGTGTCCAAATAATTACACCCTGAATTTGCAAACATTTACAAAAACAACAACAACAAAAATATTTTAAGAAATTACAAATATTGAAAAAAAAATAAAAAATGACTCTTGTGTCGACCATATTCGGATATTACCCAGGTGTCGACACCACCAATTTATGGATCGGTCTGCCCTCCCTATTTGTTGTGCTGGCACGTCAACAGTTACCAGCTATTATATTATCCTCACTCCACCTCGTATTAATCCACTTGTTAATTTCCTGTCAATAACTTTGCTATCCGCTGTAAGGTGCTTCCATCTACACTTCTGTCTCCACACTATGTATGGAGACAGACAATTAGCTGCTAGCTAGTTGACCGGGGGACTCAAAATAGATAGTGTCAGCCAGAGGGGATCGGCATTTGTGATTGAAATTTAAAGGCATTAATCGCCAATTAGTTACTGTAGTTACTTTTTCAGGAAAATCGTCCAAAACTGATTGATGGCCTGTTGATATGCACATCCCTAAATATTATTGTTTATATAACAAATTTGTTATTGTAAATACTGATACCATATTTGTAGAAATTGGATCTGCTGATGTACAGCAGTTCTGTTGTTGTTGTCTGTCGCTGTCTCGTCCTCCCTTTTTCTCACAATTCTCCGCTCTGTTTTCTTTTGTCTTCTTTCAAACCCCTCCTGGTCCGGTTTCACCAAACACTAAACAATATTTCCAAATATTTCAAAAAGTTAAACACACAAAAAAAGATGTAAATCTGGTCAACAAATACATACCTAGATCAAAAATATTGTTTGCCCAAGTAGCTGGACATGTCAGGATTATTTATGTATGTACTGTGTATATGTATATACTGTATATGTTATATGTGTGTACATGTTTGTATATATGTATATGTATATATATATATATATATATATATATATATACAGTGAAGAAAATAAGTATTTGAACACCCTGCTATTTTGCAAGTTCTCCCACTTAGAAATCATGGAGGGGTCTGAAATGTTCATGGTAGGTGCATGTCCACTGTATGAGAGATAACCTAAAAAGAAAAATCCAGAAATCACAATCTATGATTTTTTAACAATTTATTTGTGTGATACAGGTGAAAATAAGTATTTGAACACCAACATTAATATTTGGTAGAGTAGCCTTTGTTTGCAATTACAGAGTTCAAACGTTTCCTGTAGTTCTTCACCAGGTTTGCACAGACTGCAGGAGGGATTTTGGCCCACTCCTCCACACAGATCTTCTCTAGATCAGTCAGGTTTCTGGGCTGTCGCTGAGTAACACAGACTTTCAGCTCCCTCTAAAGATTTTCAATTGGATTTAGGTCTGGAGACTGGCTAGGCCACTCCAGAACCTTGATATGGTTCTTACAAAGCCACTTCTTGGTTTTCCTGGCTGTGTGCTTTGGGTCATTGTCATGTTGGAAGATCCAGCCATGACTCATCTTCAATGATCTGACTGAGGGAAGGAGGTTTTTGGCCAAAATCTCACAATACATGGCTGCAGTCATCCTCTCCTTAATACAGTACAGTCGTCCTGTCCAATGAGCAGAAAAATACCCCCAAAGCACGATGCTACCACCCCCATGCTTCACAGTAGGGTTGGTGTTCTTGGGATGGTACGCATCATTCTTCTTCCTCCAAACAGGCATAGTGGAATTATGACCAAAAAGGTAAATTTTGGTCTAATCTGTCCACAAAACTTTCTCCCATGACTCCTCTGGATCATCCAAATGGTCATTGGCAAACTTAAGACGGGCCTTAACATGTGCTGGTTTAAGCAGGGGAACCTTCCTTGCCATGCATGATTTCAAAGCATGACGTCTTATTGTATTACCAACAGTGACCATGGAAACAGTGGTCCCAGCTCTTTTCAGGTCATTGACCAAGTCCTGCCGTGTAGTCCTAGGCTGATTCCTCACCTTTATTAGCATCATTGAGACCCCACGAGGTGATATCTTGCATGGGGCTCCACTCCGATTGAGATTGACCGTCATGTTTAGCTTCTTCCATTTTCTAATGATTGCTCCAACACTGGACCTTTTTTCACCAAGCTGCTTGGCAATTTCTCCGTAGCCCTTTCCATCCTTGTGGAGTTGTACAATTTTGTCTCTGGTGTCTTTGGACAGCTCTTTGCTCTTAGCCATGCTGAATGTTTGGGTCTTACTGATTGTATGGGGTGGACAGGTGTTTTTATGCAGGTAACGACCTCACACAGGTGCATCTGATTCAGGATAATACAGTGGAGTGGAGGAGGACTTTTAAAGGCGGACTAACAGGTCTTTGAGGGTCAGAATTCTAGCTGATAGACAGGTGTTCAAATACTTATTTTCAGCTGTACCACACGAATAAATTGTTAAAAAATCCTAGATTGTGATTTCTGGATTTTTCTTTTTAGGTTATCTCTCATACAGTGGACATGCACCTACCGTGAACATTTCAGACCCCTCCATGATTTCTAAGTGGGAGAACTTGCAAAATAGCAGGGTGTTCAAAAACTTATTTTCTTGACTGTATATATATATATATATATATATATATATATATATATATACAGTGTTTCCCACAGGACAGGCATCTATTTGCGGTGGTGTGGTCGAGGGGCGGGGGGTAGCGGCGGCAGCGGCGATGACCAAGAAGAACGCGGAGTTGGACTATAATTACAACACGTTATGTACATATTTATATACAGATTTGAACAATTAGTTATTCACTGAAATATATTTATTAATTGTGGTTCTTACAAAAAAATATATCTTATAAAATATAAAAGCTAAAATGTCTCTTAAAGCTCTGCCCCTTTAATTAGTGAATACTAAATAATTTAACTTTGGCCTACTACTACAACCATATTATTTACCAGCAACATAAAGTGAAACAGAGGCAGAGGTGTCCTGCCACAGTCAGTCAACCCCCTCCTCCTCCTCCTCCTCCTGCTGCTGCTGAACAGGTCGCACTTGTGGTCCGGACTGTAGGCCTACCTCCTCTCCAAGTCGAGCCCTTTTCGGCCGTTGAAAATATTTTTCTATACTCATCTGTGTGAAGGAGTGAACATCCAACATTAGAATTTATTACTAACGAGCAGAACCGCTCTATGTACAGTGCCGTCTAACCTTAAGCGGCAGCAGCTCAACACATGCAGGGTTCAACGTTAAGGTTTTTTTCTACTTGCCCGACTTCTCAAATCTACTTGCCCCAATATTTTTACTTGTCCTGCCTAGGTTTTTGTCTGGCTGTGTAGTGCTCATGGCTTATATCTTAATAAAATCCTTACCGTTGACTATTTACAACACTACACAGTATTTATTATTATTATTATTATCTATAATTACATTTAAATGGCATTGCATACATGTAAAATTAAATGATATTTCACATTATTTGACCAGTAGCAGTTACACCCATCTGAACAGGTCAGCCACCTGTTTAAAGCCCGATCACAGTTGAAATCTTGAAATGAAGGGCCTTTAATGGCCAAAACATTAACCTGGACAACATTTTAACAGCTGGTTGGCTCAGATTTTATTATTTTCATTGACAATTTAGCGTCAGTATTAATACAGTATCTGAAGCACCGTCTCCACGTGTGTTTATTGACAACAGAGTTATAACCTGGACACGTTAGCTCATCGGTATGAAAACAGGAGACTGTTACTACGTGCGTCTGCCCGGCCCCCGAGTCAAACAGCGGCGGTGTTAATGAAGCAGCGTCAGGCTGCTCACTGTCAGTGAAACGCTCGGTGAAATCGCGGATTAACGTTAAATATATGACGAGCCGCGAGCGATGCAGCTATAACCTATCTACTTATAACCTATATTACCCTCGTATTTTGATCCGGTTGGTCCGTTCTTTTACTTCGTCGTCTTCTTCTTCTTCTTGTTCTTGTTCTTCTTCTTCTTCTGGCCCACCAGGTGAATTAAGTGCTATTGGCGGAGTTACAATGCATAGTAGGCTACCGCCACCTACTGCACTGGAGTTGTAACTACAAGGTACATTCACAGACAGAGTCCCATTGCTTTTATGAGCGGTCGAGCGAGTCAAAAGCCGAAAAATCCATTTGTGGCGGACGTAATTCTTTCGTGGCGGGCCGCCACAAATAAATGAATGTGTGGGAAACACTGATATATATATATATATATATATGTATTTGTATATATATATATATATATATGTATATGTGTGTGTGTGTGTGTGTGTGTGTATATATAGATTGATAGTACTTTGTTGATTCCTTCAGGAGAGTTAAAATTTAAAAAAAAATATATATACAGTATATCTAATATATATATATATATATATATATATATATATATATATATATATATATATATATATATATAAAATATAAAAAATAAAATACATATATATACAGTATATATATATATATATATATATATATATATATATATATATATATATATACAGATAATGTGTGTGTATCTATACATATACATAACGTGTGTGTGTATATATACATATATATATATATATATATATATATATATATATATATATATATATATATATATATACAGGTAAAAGCCAGTAAATTAGATTATTTTGAAAAACTTGATTTATTTCAGTAATTGCATTCAAAAGGTGTAACTTGTACATTATATTTATTCATTGCACACAGACTGATGCATTCAAATGTTTATTTCATTTAATTTTGATGATTTGAAGTGGCAACAAATGAAAATCCAAAATTCTGTGTGTCACAAAATTAGAATATTGTGTAAGGGTTACATTTTGAAGACACCTGGTGCCACAAACTAATCAGCTGATTAACTCAAAACACCTGCAAAGGGCTTTAAATGGTCTCTCAGTCCAGTTCTGAAGCCTACACAAACATGGGGAAGACTTCAGATTTGACAGCTGTCCAAAAGGCAACCATCGACACATTGCACAAGGAGGGAAAGACACAAAAGGTTATTGCTGAAGAGGCTGGCTGTTCTCAGAGCTCTGTGTCCAAACACATTAATGGAGAGGCAAAGGGAAGGAAAAACTGTGGTCAGAAAAAGTGTACAAGCGATAGGGATCACCGGGCCCTGGTCAAGATTGTGAAAAAAAACCCATTCAAAAATGTGGGGGAGATTCAGAAGGAGTGGACAGCTGCTGGAGTCAGTGCTTCAAGATCCACCACCAAGAACGCTTGAAAGACATGGGTTTCAACTGCCGCATACCTCGTGTCAAGCCACTGTTGACCAAGAAACAGCGCGAAAAGCGTCTCACCTGGGCTAAGGAAAAAAAGAGCTGGACTGCTGCTGAGTGGTCCAAAGTCATGTTTTCTGACGAAAGCAAATTTTGCATTTCCTTTGGAAATCGAGGTCCCAGAGTCTGGAGGAAGACAGGAGAGGCACAGGATCCACGTTGCCTGAAGTCTAGTGTAAAGTTTCCACCATCAGTGATGGTTTGGGGTGCCATGTCATCTGCTGGTGTCGGTCCACTCTGTTTCCTGAGATCCAGGGTCAACGCAGCCGTCTACCAGCAAGTTTTAGAGCACTTCATGCTTCCTGCTGCTGACCTGCTCTATGGAGATGGAGATTTCAAGTTCCAACAGGACTTGGCGCCTGCACACAGCGCAAAATCTACCCGTGCCTGGTTTACGGACCATGGTATTTCTGTTCTAAATTGGCCCGCCAACTCCCCTGACCTTAGCCCCATAGAAAATCTGTGGGGTATTGTGAAAAGGAAGATGCAGAATGCCAGACCCAAAAACGCAGAAGAGTTGAAGGCCACTATCAGAGCAACCTGGGCTCTCATAACACCTGAGCAGTGCCAGAAACTCATCGACTCCATGCCACGCCGCATTAACACAGTAATTGAGGCAAAAGGAGCTCCAACCAAGTATTGAGTATTGTACATGCTCATATTTTTCATTTTCATACTTTTCAGTTGGCCAACATTTCTAAAAATCCCTTTTTTGTATTAGCCTTAAGTAATATTCTAATTTTGTGACACACGGAATTTTGGATTTTCATTTGTTGCCACTTCAAATCATCAAAATTAAATGAAATAAACATTTGAATGCATCAGTCTGTGTGCAATGAATAAATATAATGTACAAGTTACACCTTTTGAATGCAATTACTGAAATAAATCAAGTTTTTCAAAATATTCTAATTTACTGGCTTTTACCTGTGTATATATATACCAACAGTTTGGACACACCTTCTCATTCAATGTGTTTTCTTTATTTTCATGATTATTTACATTGTAGATTGTCACTAAAGGTATCAAAACTACTGATTACTGCTTTGCACACTCTTGGCATTCTCTCGATGAGCTTCAAGAGGTAGTCACCTGAAATGGTTTTCACTTCACAGGTGTGCTTGAAGCTCATCGAGAGAATGCCAAGAGTTTGTAAAGCAGTCATCAGAGCAAAGGGTGGCTCTTTTGAAGAAACTAGAATATAAAACATGTTTTCAGTTATTTCACCTTTTTTGTTAATTACATAACTCCACATGTGTTCATTCATAGTTTTGATGCCTTCAGTGACAATCTACAATGTAAATTGTCTGAAAATAAAGGAAACACACTGAATGAGGAGAAGGTGTGTCCAAACTTTTGGCCTGTACTATAGATATATATGTATATATACTGTATTGTATATGTGTATAAATAAATAAATTGTGTGATTAATCTGCATTCATACAAGATTAAGGTGATATTTTCTGCGATTATTCACACACGTTAACGCTTTACTTTGACAGCCCCTAACATTTTCGTTTTTTCTTTGAATTTTTGAAGATCCAAGAAGCATGGGACGATGTACGTCTTCAACTGCGCTGCCACTTACTGAAGCGTCTGTCCACTCACTGCCCAGGGAGTCATGGAGTTCCCACCTTGTCCATCATCGAACGGGTCCAATGCCTGCAACAGTTCTGCTTTCTGTACCCTGAATGTGAAGTACTCACACATTACCAGGTGCAGTATTATAGTGGCCCTTCTTTTCCTTGACAATAGCATTTTACAGTGTGGGTTCCCTCCGGGTACTCCGGCTTCCTCCCACTTCCAAAGACATGCACCTGGGGATAAGTTGATTGGCAACACTAAATTGGCCCTAGTGTGTGGATGTGAGTGTGAATGTTGTCTGTCTATCTGTGTTGGCCCTGCGATGAGGTGGCGACTTGTCCAGGGTGTACCCCGCCTTCCGCCCGATTGTAGCTGAGATAGGCTCCAGCGCCCCCCGCGACCCCGAAGGGAATAAGCGGTAGAAAATGGATGGATGGATGGAAAATGCAAAGCAGATTTCAAAGTATAAGTTGGCAGAAACTACACCGCCAATCGTTTGTGTGCGAGCACTGAAAACAGTCAGCAGCACGTGCAAGTACCTTTAAATTGATCACGCTTCTACTGCAAGGCGTACTTCTAGTGCATTGTAACTGTTGCCAGTGGTGATGCAGAAAAGAGGAAAAGGAAGATGAAAGCATCTCAAAGGTTAGTCCGTGTAGTGACCTGTACTGGTTAATACAACCAATAACACCATTTTCGTTCATGGGTTTGCACGTTGGACATATTGTGGAACCTCGATTTACGAACATAATTGGTTCTTAAACATGTATTGAAGCAATTCCCCCCCAAAAAACAGTATAAAACATAAATAATTGGCTCGAGCCTTGACAAAAGTCCCTATTTTTGTACAAAAAAAAAAAATCACACATTGAGGACACTATTGCTGGGTTGCATATGACGTCACGTCCGTTTTTCTTCTTTGCGGCTTAATTCACACGATGGTTAAGCAGCGTAACATTAAAACAAGTGAGTGTGAGTATAGAGGTTTAACAGAAAATGTCGTATTGCTGTTCTGTTCTTGGGTGTTCCAATCATCAAGTAGAGGCAGGGCTCGAATCGCTGATGTAAACAATGGAATGAAAATCGCGTGCCGTTTTATATATTCGTGTATACACATATTTACTAAAGTTTACTACAAGTTAGGTCATACACTATATAACAGTCTATTTCAATTTATTGACATTTGATTATTTGTATATCATATACTTGTATGTGTATATATACATGCTTTGGAGCCCTTGCCTCAAAAGAAAATAATATTTGCCGTGGTGCCCTTCCAACTTGCCTTGGTGCCCTAAAATATGAGCTCTTCTTAAAGGCAACACTTGCCTTGACCTTAAAAAGTTAAAATTCGAGGGTAGAGGGATAGGAAAGAAGTGGTTCATAAAGTCAGGGAAAAAACAAAAGTGTGTCGAAGGAAATTGCTCTTAAAAATATCACTTTCATAATCTTGTGGAATACAATCGAACCATGTTTGTGTCTGCAGTGATTACTTTGTAAAATGTTAGTTTGAACATTTGATTTGTTTGAGAAACTTTCTGTGATGCAACCGAGTTTATTCTCTATTATATTAGCAGTGTTTGACTGCCGAACTAAACGTAAAGAAAGGACGATAGATCACATTAGTTCGTGTTCTTTTGTGGTTGCTATGCCTAAATATAACTAGAAGACCTCCATCCATCCATCCATTTTCTACCGCTTATTCCCTTCGGGGTCGCAGGGGGTGCTGGAGCCTATCTCAGCTACAATCGGGCGGAAGGCGGCGTACACCCTGGACAAGTCGCAACCTCATTGCAGGGCCAACACAGATAGACAGACAACATTCACACTCACATTCACACACTCGGGCCAATTTTAATGTTGCCAATCAACCTATTCCCAGGTGCATGTCTTTGGAGGTGGGAGGAAGCCGGAGTACCCGGAGGGAACCCACGCAGTCACGGGGAGGACATGCAAACTCCACACAGAAAGATCCCGAGGCCGGGATTGAACTCACGACTATTCAGGACCTTCGTATTGTGAGGCAGACGCACTAACCCCTCTTCCACCGTGCTGCCCAACTAGAAGACCTGATTGTGAAAATAAACTAACATCATGTTAAGTCCTAGTATTAAATATCGTAATTATTGGTCCAACCTACCGTATTTTTGCTGTCCATCCATCCATCCATCTTCTTCCGTTTATCCAAGGTCGGATCGCGGAGGCAACAGCCTAAGCAGAGAAGCCCAGACTTCCCTCTCCACAGCCACTTCGTCCAGCTCCTCCCGGGGCATCTCGAGGCGTTCCTAGGCCAGCTGGGAGACATAGTCTTCCAATGTGTCCTGGGTCTTCCTCGTGGCCTCCTACCGGTCGGACGTGCCCTAAACACCTCCCCAGGGAGGCGTCCGGGTTGCATCCTGACCAGAACCACCTCATCTGGCTCCTCTTGATGTGAAGGAGCAGTGGCTTTACTTTGAGCTCCTCCTAAATGACAGATCTTCTCACCCTATCTCTAAGGGAGAGCCCCGCCACCCGACAGAAGAAACTCATTTCGCCCACTTATACCTGTGATCTTGTCCTTTCGGTCATAACCCAAAGCTCATGACCATAGGTGAGGATGGGAATGTAGATTGACCGCTAAATTGAGAGCTTTGCCTTACGACTCAGCTCCTTCTTCACCACGATGGTTCGATGCAGGGTCTGCATTACAGATCCGCCTGTCGATCTCACGATCCACTCTTCCCTCACTCTTGAAGAAGACTCTGAGGTACTTGAACTCTTCCACTTGGGGGAAGATCTCCTCCTCAGCCACGATTTTCATAACAGAAACTAAAAGCTTAGTGGAAAGCAAAGTGCTTTATTCGACACAGATGACCACAATATAGCATCTTTGGTGCTATTTGCAAGCATCAAGAAAATATCCTTAATAATATTAATACAGTAGATGAATAAATCTCTTGTGGGCTCAACAGCATATACCGAATCTTGATATCGCCAGCAAACATTCCTGAACAACAGGGACATCTATAGCTAAATAATGAGACAAAATATAAACTTCACACCATAAAACAACTGCAGACATGAATTGTAGATGAGACTAATATTTGTAGCAGGAAATCAACTGGAAGCAAACGTATCCTTTTTCTCATTAGCGTCACGATCACAGCAGCATGGCACTCGTTCTGTCAATCAAATACGTTACTCGCGATCGACGTAATGGACACCCCTGTGTTAAATATTGATAACCACCATCTTGCATGAATATAAATAAGTGGTATTGAGTCAAAGCCCACTGGGTGGTCACTTTACATACAATGATGCGTCATATCATTCATAGAATTGAACAAAACACTTCAAATGAGCAAGTCATGAAAGTCGTACAATAAATAATGACGAGTGTGAGTGTCCACCAGTGATTGGAGCACATACTTGTTGGTCACAAAAAACATTCATGAAGTTTGGTTCTTTTATGAATTTATTATGGATCAATCAATCAATGTTTATTTATATAGCCCTAAATCACAAGTGTCTCAAAGGGCTGCACAAGCCACAACGACATCCTCGGTACAGAGCTACTGAAAATGTGACCAAATCTGCTGGGTCCAAAGTATACATACAGCTATCTTAATATTTGGTTACATGTCCCTTGGCAAGTTTCACTGCAATAAAGCACATTTGGTAGCCATCCACAAGCTTCTGGCAAGCTTCTGCTTGAATTTTTGACCACTCTTTTTGACAAAATTGGTGCAGTTCAGCTAAATTTGTTAGTTTTCTGAAATGGACTTGTTTTTTCAGCATTGTCCACACGTTTAAGTCAGGACTTTGGGACCACAGAACTTTCCTCCAGAAGGTCTTATCTTTGTCCATGTCATGTCAGATGAAGCACAAATTGAGCTGTTTGGCCACAATACCCAGCAATATGTTTGGAGGAGAAAAGGTGAGGCCTTTAATCCCAGAAACACCATCCCTACCGTCAAGTATGGTGGTGGTAGTATTATGCTCTGGGCCTGTTTTGCTGCCAATGGAACTGGTGCTTTACAGAGAGTAAATGGGACAATGAAAAAGGAGGATTGCCTCCCAATTCTTCAGGACAACCTAAAATCATCAGCGGAGGTTGGGTCTTGGGCACAGTTGGGTGTTCCAACAGAACAATGACCCCAAACACACGTCAAAAGTGGGAAAGGAATGGCTAAATCAGGCTAGAATGAAGGTTTTAGAATGGCCTTCCCAAAGTCCTGACTTAAACGTGTGGACAATGCTGAAGAAACAAGTCCATGTCAGAAAACCAACAAATTTAGCTGAACTGCACCAATTTTGTCAAGAGGAGTGGTCAAAAATTCGACCAGAAGCTTGCCAGATGCTTGTGGACGGATACCAAAAGCGCCTTATTGCAGTGAACCGTGCAAAGGGGCATGTAACCAAATATTAACATTGCTGTATGTATACTTTTGATCGAGCAGATTTGGTCACATTTTCAGTAGACCCATAATAAATTCATAAAACAACTAAACTTCATGAATGTTTTTTGTGACCAACAAGTATCACAAAAAAATAAAGACAGCCATGAAATTATAGTCTTTACAAGTGTATGTAAACCTTTGACCACGACTGTAAGTCTGTCACGGTTCAAATGACCAAGTGTGAGTGTGGTCTACAAAAGTCAGGCAGCAGCATCTGACAAACTAACAGGTCGTGTACTAAATTACTTTTTTAAAATGTTTTGGATTACTCATCCAGGGCCAAAGAAGCAAGGCGATGCTGGCTCTTCTTCACTCAGCCATGCGCTCCAGTCCACCTGCTGTCACAGGCTTTGACAGAGTGACCGCAGCCTTCCGCTCAGTGACCCCCGTTCTCACTAGGACCCTCACCGAAGACCTCCACGTCCTTCCAAGAGTCGCAGAGCCACACGCCATCCTGGCCTTCCTAAATGCAGCCTACCTCCGCCCTGTCGCCGGCGAACTGGCGTTGCTGGTGACTAAAGAAAGCGAGAGTGCCCTGAGGGACAACACTATGCTCGGCAGCAAGACCAAGAAATACTCGACTAAGTCTCGAGCAACAGTTGGTGAGTCTTTTAGCACTGTTTGGTTAATTAACTTTTGTTTCTCTTTGTTTTGTTTGTCTGTGTCAACATGTTTTAAGGGGTTTATTTAAATGTGCCGCACTGCTTTTTATTGTCCTTTCATCATCATTGTTACCTATTAAAGGTGAAACATGTTCTCCTTCCATTTTCACTTTTCCATTACATTCCAGCTGCCGCGTTAGTGCCCTGAGCCAAGATCCTTGAAAGTGATTGTCAGTAACTATTCCCCCTGTAATTGCTTTCCTCCTTCCAATTTAGTCTCCTCTTCACTAAGAAACAAGATGGAGAAGTAACTTTGGGGTCAAGGCTTCTTCTTCTCAAAATACTTCTAAATGCTATTTACAGTAACCGGGATGAGCTCTTTCTAATTTATTGTATTAATTCAATTGAAATAAGAACAGGAGATGAACACAAACCCACGTTATATTTTTAACAGTCCTATTTTCTGAAGAAAACCATTTATTATTCACCTTACATTAGGGATCCAATATCACCTTGCATTTAAAATCTCCAATTTACAGTAAGCTCCAATACAAGCAGTACTTCAGCACGCTTACTAGTGCAAAGCTGTACAGCCAGTTAACATCTAAATGTCCCTCAATAAGCAGACAAGGTTGGTCTTTTCTTCCATTTTAGTGGTTATTTACAAAAGGTAAACATGATGGCCTACAGGCTACTAGGAGGTAGCAGCTACACAACAGCTAAGCACCAGAGGTGTGGACTCGAGTCACATGACTTGGACTCGAGTCAGACTCGAGTCATGAATTTGATGACTTTAGACTCGACTTGACAAAATGTAAAAAGACTTGCAACTCGACTTAGACTTTAACATCAATGACTTGTGACTTCACTTGGACTTGAGCCTTTTGAATTGACATGACTTGACATGACTTGCTACTTTCCCCAAAACCCAAAGATGAAAAAGTTATTCGGGAGCGCTCCGTATTTTTCATTGTGTACTTGTCTATCAGCGTTGCGTGTGTCAGCTGGTGTGGTCTCAGTACAACAGCCAATCAAATTAGATCTACCGGTACTTTGTTTTCATCACACAGCATTCATCCAATCAAATTGCAGGACAACCAACGAAGAAGACATGTCCAAACCACACGCCAGTGAACAAAAAATGATACCTAAAATAATTTTGTTTGGGTATAAAAATTACGAGGTGGTCAACACAAAACGGTTTGCAGTATGCAACACATGCGGTTCGAAAATTACTGATGGAGAGGCAACAACTTCCAACTTCGTCCGGCATTTGAAGTTGCACAAAGAACGGTAAGTTTTGAATGTAAGATAACGTTTATTGGCTAAGTAACGTGACTTTTATTTGCTGTGTAGTTAAATCAGTGAGGCTGTAAACTCACTGCTAACGTTATTGCAAACACGGGAATCTGTTGCAGTTCACTACCTTATTCATACTTTTTGTTCAGTGATTTTTTTTAAGCAGGGTTACGTTAGTCAATATATCACACGTAACGTTAGACGGCGGTCAGCAGCACCGCGTATTTTAGCCACCTAAAAAAAGACAAAAATAGTAAAATAAAGGTCAGTTAAAATGTATACTATATTATGAATATGACTACCGTTTCAGCTAGCTTTCTGAGATACTGTTGGTTGTTTACCTCAGTGGTCCCCAACCACCGGGCCGCGGCCCGGTACTGGTCCGTGGATCGATTGGTATCGGGCCGCACAAGAAATAATTTTTTTTTTTTTCTTTTTTTAATTAAATCAACATAAAAAACACAAGATACACTTACAAGTAGTGCACCAACCCAAAACAACTCTCTCCCCCCTTTTGTTCTGGGCATTGAACATGAAGACTCTTCCTTCACTGTTCCGAATGGCCATGAGAGTCTTGGCAGTGCCTGCCTCCAGTGCTCCAGTGGAGCGAGTTTTCAGCCATGGTGGCATCATACTACGCCCCCATCGTGCACAAATGACTGACAGACTCTTGGCTAATTTGGTCTTTTGCAAATGCAATGCAGCATAGGGCCCTGACATATAAAAAGTACAACTTTTTTGTTATGTTCACGTATATGTCATGTTTTTTCAATGTTAACACTTTTGTACAAATAAGTACATTTGCACTTTATTTTTCAATGTGTTTGTTCTGTAAAGGAATGAGTTAATGTTTAAAATGTGCTAAAAAGTGCTATTATAAAGTGCAATGTCAGCACAATTTTCTTTCTTGCAATTTAAAATGCACTTATTTTAATAAATAAATACAGCGTTTGAAAAGCATACACAATCTGTGTTAATATATTAGTCTGTGGTTAAAAGGACTTGAAAGGACTCGAAACTCAAAATGCAGGACTTAGGACTTGACTTGAGACTTTCCAGTCTTGACTTTGGACTTGACTCGGGGCTTGCCTGTCTTGACTCGGGACTTGACTCGGACTTGAGGGCAAAGACTTGAGACTTACTTGTGACTTGCAAAACAATGACTTGGTACCACCTCTGCTAAGCACACACTAGCACACAAGCTAGACATGCGTAACAAGTGTCCTTACTTCAACAATATTGTATTCTAAAGCATTTGTCAGTATAAAGTATCAACTAATTATTGTTGCATATTACTTACACATACAAAGTGTCCAAGGCAGACTCGTATAATAAATTATCCAGTAACAAAAGTGTCTGCATCATTCAATGTACTGTGTCATGAGCTAAAAGGGGATCTGCACTTTTTTGGGAATGTTGCCTATTGTTCACAATCATAATGAAAAACATGACGACGGATGTATTTTTTTTAATGCATTCTAACTTGTAAGTAAATGCGTCGTCTTACAATGGAGCCTGAGAGAGCCACTCTATTCTACCTATAAAGCCTTTAAAAACATCCAAATACCTCCGTAAAGGTTTCATATACATGATGTAAGTATATATGTAATGTAGTAACATTTATAACTAGATGAGGCAATTCCTGAAGGAATTGCGTGTGAATGCTCCAATGCTTAAGTTGAACTGAAATGCTGACTGGATGTAGTATGAATGTAAGAATAGTTTGAATGTTGGAATGGTTTGAATGTTGAAGAGTTTGAATTTCCAGGAGAAACAGAATAGGGTTTGGAACTTGGGAAAGTGTTAGTTGGATGAGTGGAACGTGTTGATGTTGGAATGGTTTGAATAGGTTAAAAAATGTGCGAATTGTGGAAATTTAAAAAATGGACAATTCATTTTGAATGGGGAAAATGTACCTGAAAACTGGGAATTTTTTAAAATTTTGAACAGGCTGAATATTTTGGAATTGGAACGGTTTGAATCGGATAAAAACGTGGGACTTTGAAGAATTTCCCATTGGTTTAAATGGGAATTTAACATGAACATTTTTTTTAATTTCGGTAAAAGGGGAATTTTTTTTTAAATGGTATAAAACTTGAATAATCTGTATGAGTTGAAATGGTTGGTGTTGAAATTTTCAAATCGGTCGAAAAATGTTACATGTTGAATTGAATTCCTGGAATTTTGGGGAAACTGGGAATTTTTCCAGTTCAAAAAACAACTTTGTTTTTTGTCCTAATTAAGAGGAATGTTTTGACGGTAGAACGGTTTAAATGCATTGAAAAATGTGGAAGGAGTAGTGGCCAGAAATAGGGCTTTGGAAAACCAGAAATTCTAGAAAATCCTGGAATTTTTTTTAACTTAGGAAAATGGATTTCCAGGATGGTGGAATGTGTTGAAGGTGGAATAGTTTGAATCGGTTGAAAAATGTGTAAATAGCGGAAGTTAGAAAAATGGCCAATTCATTTTGAATGGGAAAATTGTCCCAGAAAACCTGGAATTCTGGGAAATTTTTGGAATTTGTCAAGGGAAATCCTGCGATTCCCGAATAGGCTGAACAGTTTGAAGTTGGAACGGTTTGAATCGGGTGAACAATGTGGAAAGTAGAGCGCGCCAAGATCTGGAGAAGAAGAAGAACATTAATAAATAGATGCTTTTGGTGTAAAAAAAACACATGTGTGAATGTTTTGGAGCATTCGCACAATAACTTTTAATATTTACGTATTTTGCTCATTTTAAGCATTAATTTAAAAAACGCATCACAACTTTCGCTTTTTTTCAACTACATCGATGATTACTCACTGCAGACTTTATGAGCAGTTACAAAATATTTTCGGCGGTAACTAGTAGTCTAACGCGTTATTTTTTATACTACATGATGCCATACTGCGTTATTTTACGTTATTTTTTATGTAATATCGGCTAGAAACAGAAGATTTGAGTGTGTTTTATTGGAGAGCTGCAGTGTCGTCCTTCTGAATCTTCCTGCGTCACGTTATTTTACGTTATTTTTTATGTAATATCGGCTAGAAACAGAAGATCTGAGTGTGTTTTATTGAAGAGATGCAGTGTCGTCCTTCTGAATCTTCCTGCTTCACAAGGGAGAGAAGAGGCGCACTGTGTGTGGGTGGGGGGAGGGGGCGTGTCTGTGTTTACTAACAAGACATCATGGCGGAGCTGAAGTCGAGTTTCTTAAGATGGAGATATTCTCACTACTTTTCTTTTGTCGAGCACAAAGAAAATAACATTTTAGTTAAATGTAAGTTGTGTCTTGGATCAAAGATCCTATCTACTGCCCAAAACAGCAATTCAAATCTGTTGAAACAGCTACAAAAGCAACATGCTTCGACAAAGCTCGTAAAGAGAGACACAGACTCCGATGCCACTTCACCTCCACCTCCACCTCCACCTCCACCTGAGGATTTTAACGGAGGCACTGCTAGCCAGGACACCATTGATAGAGCCATTGCAGCGTATGTGTTAGAAGACATGCAGGCTATTTCTACAGTGAAGTCAACCGCTTTTAGGCAGCTAATTAGCATGATACCGGCGTCAAACAGCAAGAGGCACGGAAAACATTTTCCATGTACCTGGACAGTGAGTACATAAAAATGGAAAGCGAGCTAAAGAAAACTCTCCAAACTCTGCCTCTGTTCATCATTCAGCACTGAAGGTACACACTCTGTCAATTATCTTATATACTGTTGCTCTTTCATTCTAAACTTCTAGAGTGTTTGATTATCGCATCACTCTACATTTATAGACTATAAAGTTCACAAACATAAAGAAGGATCCTAGTGGGCCAGGCCAATCTTTCCTTTTCTCTAATCTAAAACTGGGGAAATGCGTAGAGTGTTCTGGGCTTCAGTACAGTGTTGATCTCCTGAAGACAGGATTTTATTTCCGAATTCCTTGAGAGAAAAAAATGCCTGGTTAGGATTTGTGTATGCCATGTGTGCCTTCCTTGGGTGAAGCCAGGTTTACAGCTATGTTGTGACATGTTGTTATTATGCTGTTTGTTACTTATGTATGTTATGTTGCAGCTATTTAAATTAGTTTTGTCAATTTGTTCTGGCCTGAAATAAATTGGCCCTTTGAAACATATCTTTGTCTTTGTGTGTTGTATGTAGACCACATGGTTTAGCAAAGTTCAGTGATGCAAATGCATGTCAAGTTGATCAACAGATTGTATTATTCTCCAGTGCAATAACTGTAGTGAAATGAAGGCTAAAAGGGCATTAATGGGAGCCTTAAAAAAAAGAAGAAAAAAAGAACTAAATAAATAGTTACTTTTCACAGTAACGCATTACTTTTTGGTGTAAGTAGCTGAGTTAGTAACTGAGTTACTTTTGAAATAAAGTAACTAGTAACTGTAACTAGTTACTGGTTTTCAGTAACTAACCCAACACTGTTTATGAGAGCCAACAAACATAATAAAACATCACTTACTGTACAATGTCTGCTGTTATTAGGATGCCGACTGCTGGAATGTTCATATATTCCCATTTAGATGTAGAATGACTCATAATCCTTGCGAACAAAAGGGGGGTGGAACCACAAGCGTCTTTTTGTGTCGTTCTCACCATTGCCGGGTCTAAATTGGCGGTCAGAATGTACCAACGCGTCAGATTTTATCCAGGTGAGAGGCATGATTTTGATCTACTATAAAGTTGATCATGTCAATATTGACACACAAGATCACGTCACCGCTATAAATAGTCTGTCTGCGTTAGGACTTATAATAACAATATCACTTATACTTGGTTAATATTCAAGTCACGAAATGTAAATTAAGTATTGTTGGCGCTTTCTTTAAATGTTTTTTTTATTGGGTCTTATGGGCGGACTTTTATTTACGTTTAGAATGCATAAAAAAAAAAATACATCCACAATGTCTTTCATAATGATTTTGAACAGTAGACAAAATCCCCCCCCTAAAAAAAAAAGTGCAGTTCCCCTTTAAAGGGGGTCCTATAATATTAAACCAACTTCTCTTACCTGTTGGTACCTGTTTTTGTGTGTTTGGGATCCCCATAAGTCCTGAAAATGTGTAGTCAAACCATGGAGGCATGGCGAAGATATTTATAAAACAATTTTGCCTTCTTCCGTTTGGCATTTGAGACTTATGTGACGTACTTTGCCCTCGTTACATCAGCGGCTGTCTCCATATCTCAGGCATAGAAGTTTACCCAAAGAACTTTGCAGGAGTCCACCATTTTTATTCAGCTGAAGTCCAAAGTTGTGGTCAATTAGTTCCTTTTTTTCCCTCTATCCTCTTGGTGGGTCAGACTGGCTCGCACATGCACATGCATGCTCAAATCCTCCGCTTTTGCCATTTCAAAATAAAAGTAGCGTTTAGTTCTAACTCTTATACGTCAGTAGACTCGATATGAATACGCTAAAAACTACAACATGGCTGACGGAGTGGAGACGCAGTCAAAAGGGGGCATAGCCTGGTCCTCCAGTCAATAAGACCACAAAAAGTCTCATTCTAAAGAGACAGTCTGTGAACATAACTTATGCAAAATGTTGACCAAAGAACCCCCTTTACATATTGTGTAGACCCCAAGGAAGTGTTTTAAATGTAGAAAAAAAATATGACCCTTTAACTAAATTGATTATTGCTACCACTAGGTGTCACTAAAAACACATTTCTACTTGACTTCAATTTAAAGATAGCATAATAAAGGGACAAGCGGTAGAAAATTGGATGGATGGATAATAAGCCCATCATAAGGTTAGTATTTTTCAGACCTTTCATTGTTCTCTGAGGAATTTTACTTGATCAAACTTTTTCAAACTCTCAACACAACAAAATGATAAAAGTCTGTTCTATAATTTGTGCTGATATCGTACCGGCTTAATATCGGTATCGGCCAATACTAAAGGCTTCAATATCAGTAATGTAGTGGACGTGAAAATATTGTATAAAGACACCCCTTACTTACAGCTCACACATATGTAGCTGACTTTAATAGTAAGCAAAGCTCCCAGCTTTGTTTTAAACTGTGCAGCGATGGTTTTATTTTGGTCTCATATTTTTGAACTGTAATAATATTATGCAGAAAAAAATATATATTTTGAGATTAAATTATTTAATTACTGTAAATTTCTGTCGCACCAACAAATCCAAGTGTACACGTAAGAACTTGAAATATTTGTACAGGCCCTTGTGTTCATTCACTACTGTATCAAAAGACAGTGCCTGTAACACGGCATACAGAAGCTTATCAGAGAGATCATTGAGTTCGGTCTTTGTCCTTCTCCTCCTACTCCGCGCCGGGGCCTCTGAGGCCATCTTCTTCGGTGTCAGAGTTGAGGGAACTTGCGGTTGCTTTGTCCAGCGTTTTCTCGGCCTCGTTTTCGCTTACACTTTTGTCTCGAGACGGGTCGCCTCTGGGCTCTTGCCGTCTTATTCGGCTCGCGGTGGTACGCTTTTCGGGGCTCGTTACTGTTGATGGACTTTCGGTAACAAACGGTAGTTGTTTTTTCTTTTTCGTCATGCAAATTTACAAGGAATACATTGGCGGTAAACTCCGTAGCTTGCTAGCTTGTGTGCGCTAGCTTTCTGCTTTCTGACCTTTACGTCGATCGCGAGCTACCGGTCGATGGCGGAGGGTGTGTCAGTCGATCGCCAGCCAGGCATTAAAAAATTGTTCATAAAATTAGCGATCATCAATTAGCGATCATAAATCTTCACCAAGACGTCACTTTCGTCACTTGATTGACATTCACGGCGCCCAAGGGTCTTGTGAGATGACGCTGGCTGCTGCCAGATCATTATTAAGAAAAAACGACCGACAGAAAGGCGAGAAACATTTTTTTTTTATTTCAACAGACTCTTGCGCCATACCTGCCGCCAAAACTCTAAAGACCGACTGCACAGTTCCTGTCTTCACAATAAAAGCCTTGCTCTATCTTGCCTGCGCTAACAAAGTAAGAGTCTCAGAAAGCTGGCGTGCACAAGCTAACAAACTACGGAGTTTTCCGCCAATGTATTTCTTGTAAAGTGTATAAAAAGGAGTATGGAAGCTGGACAAATAAGATGCCAAAAACCAACCACTTTCATATTAAAGTTAAAGTACCAATGATTGTCTCACACACACTAGATGTGGTGAAATGTGTCCTCTGCATTTGACCCGTCCCCTTGTTGGTATTGGACAGAAAGTAGGACTTTTTTTCTCCTCCATTTGAAAATGTGGACGTTATCGTCACTACTGTCTGATTCCAATCAATGCAAGTCATCAGAATCAGGTAATACACCAACTTATATTCTTGTCTTCATGAAAGAAAGTAAGTAAGTAAGTAAGTATATTTTATTTATAAATCGCTTTTCACAGATAAAATCACAAAGCGCTATACAAAACATAGGTGAAGTAAAACAACAATTCAATTAAAACAACAGGCGCAACATCATAAAAAGGATACAAAGTGGATTAAAAATGATAGTTAAAAGTTGCATTAACTAAAAGCTTTACTAAAAAGATACGTTTTCAAATGTTTCTTAAACATGTCAACACAGTCAAGCTCACGGGGGGACTGGTGCAAGTTGTTCCAGTCTTGGAGCTATAGCCTTGAATGCCAAGTCTCCACAGGTTTTAAAATGAGTTTTTGGGATCTTTAGAAGACTCTGGCCTGAAGACCGGAGGCTGCGCCCTGAAGAGTAGGGGCATAGCAAGTCAGTGATGTACTGAGGGGCCCCAACATAAAACACATTCCCGAGGGCTGTGCAAGATGGACATTGCTGTTAGTCGTTACTATCTCATAGCGGGCCAAATCATTGTCTACCAGGATATAGAAGCATCCACAAACCAGAAGGACATGCTCAGGTGTACATAGAAATGAACACACTTTCCTTGCCCATAATTACATGGCAGCATGTGGGTGCACGTCCCCCGCCCCCCGGCTGACAGTGTGTATAAACTCAGGCAGAGATATGCAACGGTGGTGATTTGGAATCTATATGTGTTAAACATGCTTGTATTATCATTAAACACCTTTAACTTGTTAACATAAACGTCTCTTTCATAAATAAATAAATATAAATTATATATATATGAATGAGGTCGATCCCCTCGACTTCGTCATTTAAAAAGTAGCTCGCCTGCAGAAAAAGTGTGGGCACACCTCCTGTACATGCTTTCCTGCTTCACATTCTTGCTAATTTTGTTCCAATATATACTGATTATCGCTCCAACAAAGCCAAGCGGTGTGCTAATAACACGTTGCAAGTTGCTCCACCATTCACACCCTGAGAACAAAGAGTTACCACAGGAGTTCACTCAAGTTATTCGAGAAGTAGAATATGCAGAATGTCAGTGAGACGCATTGACACTGACGCCATAGCCTCAGACTATAGAAGAGTATACTTTTGATACTTAATTCCCTCCGTATTCCCTTTGTTTGTTTTTTATTGACTTATTTAGGACTTGCTGACGGTGAGGCTACATCTCGGAAGAAAACAAAACAACCAAAAAAAATCTAAAGGGTGTGAGCTGTTGTTTACTTTTTCAAAAATTGTGCACATGTCAGTTTCCCTGTGGAACAGCGTCTTTACATCTGCCATTCTTGGATAAACACACCGGCAGCCTTGCCTCGCTTTCTCCCTCCGTCTCGCGCTCTGTCGTTTGGTTTTGCCTTTCCCCTTTTCTTAAATGTGAGATGAGAGGAGGCAGCCAAGATAATTGGCCATGCGTCAGTTGGCCTGTTTGATCACGTAACGCAGCGCAGCCTACACACCTACGTGCCGCGCAACAAACCGTCAAATGTAGCACCGGAGGCAGAACACGGCTCCAAAGGGAACGTGGGACCTGTGTTGTGCAGTTTTGCTTTCGCTCAGTTGAGGTGTTTGTGCGCGTGTGTATACTGTATGTGTGTGTGTTTGTGTGTGTGCGTGTGTGTGTGTATGTGTGTGTTTAACTATCAGCTGCAACACAGCTCTGAGGGCTACAGCTGAGATAACATTTTTGAGTAATCACCCCCCTCAAAAAGCTTGAGAACCCCCATATTCTCCACCCAAGGCCCCCGGCTCTTATTGAGCCACAGTTTGAACAGTAATCTGCTTTCACACTGTACTGTGTGCTCCTCCCATAATTGTCAAGACAATTATGACTGTGGTAACACAAAGTGATTCTATGTTCATAAGCATCCAATGACTCCTCTGATCTGGGCCTCTTCCCTGTTGTGTTATTGTTGGCTCCTGCAGTGGAGAGGCAGGCACTAGGTATATTTTGATAAGAGCCATGCCTGGGGAGACTCTGCAGGCTCTCAAGGGAGCATTGTTGTGTGCAGCATCAGCCACTGTCAAACCACTGAACCGTTTAACAGCGGCAATATCTGCCTCCTCTTTTGAACCCAACTGCCTTAAAGGCAGGCACTGACATTGTACCCAGACAGATGTGAAGGGTTGCCTCAACCATCTTTTTCTTCATCTTCTTTAGTTTCCTCCCACACGTGCTTCCTTCTCTGCGTTTATATTTGCCCATCTTCTCATGTTTAGTAGGGAATATGATAAATATTTTGAAATAACATCTACTGTAGTTAACGTGTCTAGGAATGCTCTCAATCATCAGGTCATTGTCATCTCAGGGCATTCAATCATCACAACTGGACTGTTTGGTTTGTGCTCATAGGGCAGATCTAGAATAGATCTAGACTAGTGGTTCTTAACATTGTTGGATACCAGTTTCATATGCGCATTCACCGAACCCTTCTTTTTTTCAAATTCAAGACCAAGTTATATGTTTTTGGTAACACTTTAGTATGGGGAACATATTCTAAGTAACAAAGACTTAATTTAGAGTTATTTGGTTAGGGTTAGGGTTAGAGGGTTAGGGCCAGGGTTAGAGGGTTAGGGTTATAATAAGGCCACGCCGTTTAAAGCATTAATAAGTACTTAATAATGACTAGTTAAGAGCCAATATGTTACTAATTTGCATGTTAATAAGCAACTAATTAATGGTAAATATATTCCCCATACTAAAGTGTTACCATGTTTTATTACTGGTGCACAAAATGAACCGTGCATGAATATCACCTAGTTCAAAGAACAAAACCAACACAGTGCATAAACTCACAACAAATTACATACCTGCAAATCAGTGTGACTTCTGCTGTTGCCGTATCCGTAGTACGCCCAATAGGGACAAGTTTTTATTTACACGATGAGTTGGGTGTGTCTTGACCTCCGCCGAACCCCTGAGCCCGAAACACCAAACCCCTAAGGTTCGATCGAACCCAGGTTAAGAACCACTGATCTAGACTAAATATGACCAATCTAAGGCCCTGGATAATTTAGAGTTATTTGGACATTAGGGGAACATATTCTAAGTAACAAAGACTTAATTTAGAGTTATCCAGGGTAAATCCCACCTAACCTTATACTTGTCCACACAATGGTTGTTTAAGACCCCCTCACCCCCTCCATCTCCATCCGCCGGCTCAACGCGACCTAGTACGCATGCACAGAAAATGCGCACGTCATAGTCACTTCCAGTGTTGCTTTGTGTGCAAGTTCTTAAATTAAATTTAACTTATCTATCAATATCCAGTGTTGTGGTATTTCAATTAACTGGAATCCAGTGTGCTGTGGTGCCCTATTGTAGTGAATCACACCTGAGCCATCATAAATTAATAAGATCTTTAATGGACACATGAAAGTAAACAATGTGATACAGAACATTTTACATCAATCAATCTAGGGATCTAGATATCTGGTTAGGACACTCCTCACTCTTTTGCCTTCACCTTCATTGTCCATTTGTCCATACATGGCGGACAATAACTGATACAGTCTGCTTTGCCAGTCCAAATGCATTTGATGTTTTCCGTAGTCTTCCCTCGTTGGCCAGGTAATACAAAGCACATGCTAGCTTTTTTTTTATCACATCCACGGGAGCCCACATTCTCGTTGTCTCTCCTTCGACAAATGGACAAAGTTTTTCGGTAAGTAGAATCACAGCTGACCTGAACATTCGAAAGTTCTCTTGCCGTCTGAGAAGTGTTGTATCCGAAATAGCTGCAATGGCTTTCTCTTAAGGTATTCATGTGTGATTTCCACAAGCGTCTGTACATGTAGAGGAAGGAGAAACACGGGCATGTCTGGGTGACTCGCCTCCATTTTTTTTAGTGTTTACCTCTGAGTGGAAACAGGTTGTTATGAAGCTGGCTGTGGCGCGTTCTTTCTGATGTCACTTCCTGTGTGGGGCGCGGTCTTTTTGGCATCATTTCCTCGCCGAACTCAGTTTGTAAAAGTTCAATGAGTCCATACAGAGCTTAGAGCTGGAGATTCAAGAAATACACGCCGCACTTACCCGTGTAAAAATATATCCAAGGAAGGAAACCTTAAACGATGGTTTCGTGTGGCTGACATGATGCTTAGGATAAATAATTATTCGTTTAAGGAGTTATCCGGCTTAATGTAGACAGGGCCTAAGTCATTATGTTTTGTGCCTTTTGTTTGCAACTGAATGGAATGCTTACGCGGGGGATTCCGACTATTTAGGACTGGTATTGGTCGATCCACAGCAATCGTTTTGTCACACAATACCTCAATGCTAACGAGGGGAAATTACGCTTCAGCGACCGTCGTTGGCTTTGACGGTGGGATTGCAGTTTGTTTTTATCACTACCATAGGGCGAAACCATCCTTGCCCAGAAACATCCTCCTGGTTTTTAGAGTATACATATTTGGGGTTTTGGCACCAGCCGTAAATCTGACCAATCTATGATTAGATCTGACCAATCTATGTCTAAGACTACATGTGACCAATCTGAGTCAAAGACGAGATCTTATCAATCTAAATCTAAGACTGGATGTGACCAGTCTAAATCTAAGACTAGATGTGACCAATCTAAGTCTAAGACTAGATCTGACCAATGTAAGTCTAGGACTAGATGTGAACCAGTGTAAGACTAGATGTGACCAATCTAAGTCTAAGACTAGATCTGACCAATGTAAGTCTAGGACTAGATTTGACCAGAGTAAGACAAGATGTGATCAATCTAAGTCTAAGACTAGATGCGACCAATCTAAGTCTCTAAGACTAGATGCGACCAATCTAAGTCAAAGACTAGATGTGACCAATCTAAGTATAAGACTAGATGTGACCAATCTAAGTTAAAGAGTAGATGTGACCAATCTAAGTTAAAGACTAGATGTGACCAATCTAAGTTAAAGACTAGATGTGACCAATCTAAGTCTAAGACTAGATGTGACCAATGTAAGTCTAAGACTAGTTGTGACCAATCTAAGTCTAAGACTAGATGCGACCAATCTAAGTCTCTAAGACTAGATGCGACCAATCTAAGTCAAAGACTAGATGTGACCAATCTAAGTATAAGACTAGATGTGACCAATCTAAGTTAAAGACTAGATGTGACCAATCTAAGTTAAAGACTAGATGTGACCAATCTAAGTTAAAGACTAGATGTGACCAATCTAAGTCTAAGACTAGATGTGACCAATGTAAGTCTAAGACTAGTTGTGACCAATCTAAGTCTAAGACTAGATGTGACCAATCTAAGTCTAAGACTATTTGTGACCAATATAGGTCTAAGACTAGATGTGACCAATCTAAATCTAAGACTAGACTAGATATTTTTCCATTTGTATTGCTTTTTTTTTAGTTGTATTTATTCAATGTGCTGTGGACCAACAAACAAACTGATCAACACAGTTTGTAGGCCATTAGCTTTTCAACTCCAAACGCCACATAAACACCTGAACTGTGCGACATACAACAACAACATAACAACACAACATATGTAACAACTTGGGTTATTTGGCCAAATATGCTTTGTTGCAAGAAGCCATATTTTTTCAATAATTCTGGGGGGCTATTCAGAGGGACATGCATGTATGCTGTCAATCACCTCCACACGTACGTGCACACGGTGGTAAAAAAAATGTGTGGTTGAAAAATGATTTCATACATCTTATTCGAAAAAAAAAAAATGCATCAATCAATTTCTATTTGGCCTTTCAGTATTCATGTCTGGTTATATGAAGACCAAACACTTTGACTTCAACTTCTCTACAAGCATATAATTTATTCTTCAACAATAGACCACAGGGGTGAAGTCGAACTTTTAAAATTCCCCTTCAAACACGCCGCAACCCCATTCTGATAGCGCTGATTTGAATTCCGCTTTCACTAATTTCCCTGTATGACGACGTCGGCAGCTCCCTATAGATAACCCCCAAAAAATGAATTGAGTTTGAACATGTACAGCGAGCACATTCACCTCCACCGCCTCGCTCTTTGAACTCTTTCTTGGAATAAGCCTATTCAGTGGGGAAAGAGGTTGTGTAGTGACGCGAAGAAGCGCGGCTGCGTCTTTGCATGGCGTCGGAGGTGCTTGTGGGGATTGGGGCTACTTGGGAATGGCGTCTGTTAATATTTAATAAGAGCAGCTCCTCACTAGATCATATCTCTGCCTGAGTTTATACACACTGTCAGCCGGGGGGCGGGGGACGTGCACCCACATGCTGCCATGTAATTATGGGCAAGGAAAGTGTGTTCATTTCTATGTACACCTCAGCATGTCCTTCTGGTTTGTGGATGCTTCTATATCCTGGTAGACAATGACTTGGCCCGCTATGAGATAGTAACGACTAACAGCAATGTCCATCTTGCACAGCCCTCGGGAATGTGTTTTATCTGATGCCATTTATAGCTTTTGTGCATTACATAAAGAATCAAAAATACACTATATTGCCAAAAGTATTTGGCCACCTGCCTTTACTCACATATTAATTTGAAGTGCCATCCCATGGAATTGTCCAAAATGTTTTGGTATCTTGGAGCATTCAAAGTTCCTTTCACTGGAACTAAGATGCCAAGCCCAACTCCTGAAAAACCAACCCCACACCATAATTCCTCCTCCACCAAATTTCACACTCAGCACAATGCAGTCCAAAATGTAGCGTTCTCCTGGCAACCTCCAAATCTAGACTGGTCCATCAGATTGCCAGATAGAAAAGCATGATTCATCAGTCCAGAGAAGGCGTCTCCACTCCTCTAGAGTCCAGTGGCGACGTGCTTTACACCACTGCATCCAACGCTTTGCATTGGATTTGGTGATGTATGGCTTAGATGCAGCTGCTCGGCCATAGAAACCCATTCCATGAAGCTCTCTGCGTACTGTACGTGGGCTAATTGGAAGGTCACATAAAGTTTGGAGCTCTGTAGCAACTCACTGTGCATAAAGTCTTTGCACTATGCGCTTCAGCATCCGCTGACCCCTCTCTGTCAGTTTACGTGGCCTACCACTTGGTGGCTGACTTGCTGTTGTTCCCAAACTCTTCACTTTTCTTATAATAAAGTTGACTTTGGAATATTTAGGAGCAAGGAAATTTCACGACTGGATTTGTTGCACAGGTGGCATCCTATGACAGTTCCACGCTGGAAATCACTGAGAGCGGCCCATTCTTTCACAAATGTTTGTAGAAACAGTCTCCATGCCTGAGTGCTTGATTTTATACACCGGGCCAAGTGATTAGGACGACTGATTTTCATCATTTGGATGGGTGGCCAAATACCTTTGGCAATATAGTGTATATTAACCCTTTCTTGGTTTCTTACATTAAGGCCCTGTCTACATTAAGCCGGATAACCACTTAAACGAATAATTATTTAGCCTAAGCACCGTGTCAGCCACACTAAACCATCGTTTAAGGTTCCCCTCCTCGGATAATTTTTTACATGGGTAAGTGCGCTGTGTATTTCTTGAATCTCCGGCTCTTAGCTTCGTATGGACTCATTGATCGTTTACAAACTGAGTTCGGAGAGGAAGTGACGCCAGAAAGACCACGCCCCACACAGGAAGTGACGTCAGAAAGAACGCGCCACAGCCAGCTTCATAACAATTGTTTTCGTAACTCGGAGGTAACCACTGAAAAGATGGAGGCGAGTCATCCGGACATACCCATGTTTCTCCTTCTTCTAAATGTACAGAGGCTTGTCGGAATCACACATGAATACCTTAAGAGAAGGAAACGGGCAATTGCAGCTATTTGGGATACAGCACATCTCAGACGGCAACATAGCAATGTTGAGCGACGGTTTTGAATAAGGCCTGGAAGAACGGCAGCCTGGTGGAATATGTTTGTCAACAAGTGTGTTGTGCCTAAGGAACGGCAAGAGAACTTTCGAATGTCCAGGTCAGCTGTGATTCTACTCAGCAAAAAAGTTTGTCCATTTGTCGAAGGGGAGACAACGAGAATGAATGCGGGCTCCCGTGGACGAGGGAAGACTACGGAAAACAGCAAATGCATTTGGACTGGCAAAGCAGACTTTTACTAGTTATTGTCTGCCATGTATGTCGAGCGATTACTCAACGTCTAGTTTTGTACTCCATAACTATTGTGAAGCCATGAAGTGGTTGCGGCCATCAAGTACGACCACCAATTCCAGCCTACAAGCACAGTGTCCCGACCAGTTATCTAGATCCCTAGATTGATTGTTGTAAAAATGTTCTTTATCACATTTACTTTCACACGTCCATTGAAGATATGATTCATGTATGATGGCTCAGGTGTGATTCACTACAATAGTCTAACAGCTGCTGATGGTGAGGCAAGCAAGCTTTACTATTAAAAGAAATGTGGCAATAGTCTACATTGAAACACAGGGTAAGAATACACTTCCAGGTCAGAGGTGACCATGACGCGCACATTTTTTTTCGCGCACGCGTACTAGGCCGCATTGCGCCGACGGAGGGGGGATGGGGTCTTAAAAGGTGGCATTGTGTGTGTGTGTGTGGACAAGGATAAGGTTAGGTGGGATATACCCTGGATAACTTTAGCCTGAGGGACTAAAATGTCTTGCTTATTCTTATAAATAGTCAATATGACTAACTGAACTCCTCGCTTTTGCCCCGGATGCAATAGCCTAAATAAATGTTAAAAGGTAATTAGGTGTGTTACTCACTTAGCCAGGGATCAGGCAGGTCTTACAGGGCCCAATTGGCCGGACCTAAAAAATTATGGTGCTGTGACCCGGATCAACTTTCTTTTTCTGACATATCATCTATGTAGACCACAATGAAATGTTTTAAATTGAGAAAAAAAAAAATCATAATATGGCACCCTTAAGTTTAATTATAAAGGCCAGATGTGCCCTTACTTTTTGCCTCTAAAGGGCTAAAGTGAAAATGTGCCATTAGGCCGTGGGCCAGACACAACGATTTAAATTGTACAGCAGCACCATATCGCCATATATAAGGTACAGGAGATGTTCTCATTAGATAGATAGTGATTTTGATTCTGATTCTGAACTGGTTTTGTGCATTAATTTAAGAATCTAAATGATATGAACACTTTTCTTGGTTCCTTACATTGAGACAGCAGGAACAAGTTGGGAGGGGGGGGTTGTGCACTACTTTAGTCGCCAGACTAAAATGTATTTTGTGGCAATTCCAACTTTGACCATCGCTTCAGTTAGTATGTAGAGTGGCACTTTCCATCATTTTCAGCAGACTGCATTAAGAAATAATCAACCGCCCCACCTTCCTCTCATTGTTGATCCACCCAGAAATGGAGCCAGAATCACTTCCTTACTGTACGTTGTGAAATGAGTTCTTTACACTGAAAGATTTTGTAAATGTTTATTCACATACCTTAATCGTTTCCAAACTGTGTTTGTAACACGGCAGTAAAACGGCTGATCAAACAAAACACAAGTCATCGTCATGAACCCACTAGCTGTGGAATCTAGCTCTCCAATCAGCTAAACAGACTCAGTTAGTCTAAGGTGATGTTTTGGTGAATTTACAAAATTGAAACAATGCAAAGAGAATGGCATTGTAAGTTATAATACTAACGTCGACAGTCAGAAACGTGTTAGCTTATTAGCTAATGCTAACGATGCCAGTTTCATTACATTGCGATAGCACATACAAATATGCATGAACATTTTCATCCATAACTATCCTACAGACATCACACATCGGACGGTTTAGTAAGTAAGAATTATTTTAGTTATACTGTAAAACTTAAAAACGTTGCTTGGAGGGATGGATGAAGGATCCTTATGAGTAGAAACGCTATGGACGACTAGAAGACGGGTTGAAAGTGCGATGTTCCATTACCCGGATTGTGTTTTGTTCAGTTTAGTATTTCTGTAGTTCTTGATTTAGTTCAGTTTCAGCACCCTGGTTTGTTTATTTGTTGCCATGGGTGCTGACTATTGTAACCTGCCTCTGATTAGTGGTCGGGACGCTCACCTTCTCCCGGTCACTAATCAGAGAGCTATTTATTCCTGCCTCGTGCCATACTCTGCCTGGTAGTTTTGTTTTGCAACACACAGCAAGTTATGTTAGTGATTCCTGCTTCTTGTTCTGGTTTTGGCTAGTCCTGTGCTGAGCTTACTATAACTTCCCGTGCCATCGGCACCACTTTTTGTATTTTGGCTCGATTTATTGGAATAAATCATTCTTCCGACCTGCACGCCGCTTCCTGACATCCATCTGCATCTTGGGGAAATGACCCTGCGACCCAAACATAACAGAGAGCTCAGTCTAAACAGAAGCCTGCTTTAGCCTGCTCATTTGTCTGTCTGAACTTTTTTGAAGCCTCTTTCTTTGCGCTGTCCTCAAATCTAAACATCAAACATGGATATGATCAGCTGAACTCTCGACGCAATTGACAAAGTCTTTTCGACAAGGAAAAGAGGTTCGGGGGAGCCTAGCTGCCCTGATGGAACCATTGCTGCGGGGTACGTGAGAGACTCCTGGGATAAATGGAGAATCATGTGCCTCTTAGTCCTTTCCATCGAGGACGTGGAAGACATCTACCTATTTGGTACCGTGATCGCGGGGCTCCTGCTGATTGGGCTAGGCATTGCTCTGGTGTATCGTCAAATTCGGAAGACGATGGCAGCCACTCAAGGGGCCCAAAGGCTTTTCGTCGCAATGGAAGGATTGGGTCGGGCTGTGGGAACACAGACTGCGGCGATTTCTGATCTGAATCGCAAGATGGATCACATCTTGGAGAAGTTTGCTGAGAAGGAGAATTGAATTGAATTTGAGAGAAAACCAGCATGGACAATAGGGCAGGCAAGTCATTGTTTTCTGTCTGCTCGAAGAAAAACAACATCCTAATCTACGATTTGACTCCCTCGAATGGCCTTGACGCTGTGTTATCAGGAACAGGCTGTTCTGAAAAACTCCCCCGAGGACTCCTCAACGATGGACGCTTTTGACCTCCCTTTTTCTCAACAAGCACCTGGTGTCGAACTTTGAGATCGGTCCCAGTCCACAAAAACACTTCAACATCACACCCAAGTTGATTGGGCATACACCAAACCACCGCCTTCACCACCGCTTGTTTGCTCCAACTCCCCCTCCCTCTGTTGCGACTAAATGTAACGTGTTTATGTTTGCATTGCAAATGAGGTTTTTTCCCTTGGACTCAGTCTGGACCCCCTCTTGCGTATCCAGCCTTTGACTGATATTTTTTTACTCTCCCCCCTTTCCCAATATCACATTTTTCTCACCTTTTTTTAAGGAGCGCCGTAAAAATGGCTGCGTCGTCGGCGGTCTTGTCTCGTCTCCCTGTAACGTATGTGTGCTCTTAGTGGGACTGTGCCGAAAATATACTTTTCAGTTCTTATGTGTCTTGTGCATGTTAAGAATTGACAATAAATCATCTTGAATCATCTTGAATAATTTGCCTTGTGGTTAGAGTGTCCGCCCTGAAATAGGTAGGTGGTAAGTTCAAACCCTGGCCAAGTCATACCAAAGACTAAAAAAATGGGACCCATTACCTCCCTGCTTGGCACTCAACATCAAGGGTTGGAATTGGAGGTTAAAACACCAATTTGATTCCCGAGCGCGGCCACCGCTGCTGCTCACTGCTCCCCTCACCTCCCAAGTGGTGTTAACAAGGGGATGGGTCAAATGCAGAGGGTAATTTCACCACACCTACTGTGTGTGATTGTCAGTGGTACTTTAACTTTAACTTTAAGAGCAATGCAGCACCTGCAGTGAGCAAACTCATCCAAAAGATGGCGCCATAACATAAGCAATAACACACCTATTCAGTGTCTTTGCCTGTTTTTTTTTCAACACTTCGCATTGTGTGAAAAAAAAGATGTCCATAAATTAGCTGCACTGTTTTATAAGCCGCAGGATTCAAAGCGTAGGAAAAAAGTAGCACCATATAGTCCGGAATGTATGTTAATTTAGTGCATGGAAATGTAGTCATTGAAGCCAGTGCGCGGAGTATGTAAAAAGCCAGTGGGCAGTGTGGCGAGAGACGTTTAGACCACAGTCCTGGCGGTCCGATTTACACCTCCAACAAGCAGAATGGGAGAAAGAATGAAAATAGGAGCCAGGGTGAGCCACTATGCTGGAGAGAAATTAAATCAGTGGCTGAATTATTGCATGATTGCCCGCTCCCCAAAGACTTGGGTATCATTTGGTAGAAAGTGTCTCATAATTGGTTTTCGGCCATGTCAGACACATGCAATTCCCTTCCTAATGGCTCTCTTAGGAAGAACCGGGCCTCCTGGGTCAGGGAAGGACAGAGAATAGCCAGACGGCAAAAAAGCCTGCCTTCCCCACCTCTGAGCGAGAGGAGAGGTGCCAAGAAGGAGAGAGTGTTGTGTGCTAAGAGGAAATGAAGTGGCAATAAGTGCAGCCAAAAGGGGAAATGCTCTTCATCAGTCTGGGGATTTGGCAACCCGCCACACAGCAATTGTTTACCTTTTTGTCACCGGTTGCATGTGTTCTGTTTTGTAAACGGCATTAAACTATTCGCCCGTAAACACCCGGAATCAATAACAACTGCTGAGGGAATTCCCTTTTTTTCCCCGCCTCGCTCCCTCCGATGTTTCCCTTTCACCGCCGTCTCTTCCACTCGCCTGTGTTCCCTGCCAGTCAAGAGCAGTGGAAATGTGCGCTGGAACCCGCGGGAGAGACCGACAGGATGGCTGGCCAAAAATACCTGCTCGGTTTTGTTTGTTTTGTTGCGTTTTGTGTTACATTGTAGTATTGTCCCGATACCAATGGGGAGGGGGTGGTCCCCTCCAAGGTTTCTCATTGTCAACCCATTTGGTTGAGTTTTTTCTTGCCCTGATGTGGGGTCTGAGCCGAGGATGTCGTTGTGGCTTGTGCAGCCCTTTGAGACACTCGTGATTTAGGGCTATATAAGTAAACTCTGATTGATTGATTGATTGATTGATTGATTGATTGAATATTTTTGTACCGGTACCAACATTTTTTCGATACTTTTCGGTACTTTTCTAAATAAAGGGAACCACAAAAAATGGCATTATTGGCTTTATTTTAACAAAAAATCTTTGGGTACATTAAACATATGTTTTTTTATTGCAAGTTTGTCCTTAAATAAAATAGTGAACATACAAGACAACTTGTCTTTTAGTAGTAAGTAAACAAACAAAGGCTCCTAATTAGTCTGCTGACATATGCAGTAACATATTGTGTCATTTATCTACCTATTATTTTGTCAACATTATCAAGGACAAGTGGTAGACAATGAATTATTAATCTACTTGTTCATTTACTGTTGATATCTGCGTACTTTCTCTCTTGACATGTTCTATCTGTGGGGCGGTATAGCTCGGTTGGTAGAGTGCCAGCAACTTGAGGGTTCCAGGTTTAATCCCCGCTTCCGCCATCCTCGTCACTGCCGTTGTGTCCTTGGGCAAGACACTTTACCCACCTGCTCCCAGTGCCACCCACACTGGTTTAAATATAACTTAGATATTGGGTTTCACTATGTAAAAGCGCTTTGAGTCACTAGAGAAAAGCGCTATATAAATATAATTCACTTCACTTCACTATCTACACTTCCGTAGTAATAATCACTTATTCTTCTGTTGTTTGATACTTTACAGTTTTAGATGATACCACAAATTTGGGTAACAATCCGATACCAAGTAGTTACAGGATCATACATTGGTCATATTCAAAGTCCTCATGTGTCCAGGGACATATTTCCTGACTTTATAAGCATAATATACATTTTTTTTAAACGAAAAAAGATGTGATGCCAAAAAATATCGACGTAATCATAGTAGTATCGACTAGATATGTACCTGTAACTGATGTTAGGTGTAGATCCACCAATGGCGTTTGTTTACATTTTGACGCCGGTGAGCTACGGTGTGTAGTGAAGCATGTTTAGCTGTCCTGCAGTGATAATGGTACTTGTAAGAAACTTACTTTATTTGTCGCCATGGAGGCAAGGATTAGTGATTTAGAAGTAGCTAAAACACTGCCGACTGCGGATCGACTTTAGCCGCCAGCGAGCTAGCCATGTCTTAAAGCACCTCCTCCTGAGGGCGTTTCAGTGTTATGACTTCAGCTTTATCTTTAGTTTTTAAGCCAAAATGCGTCCATTTTCCCTTTTCTGTCGACACACTGTGTCTGCTTGTAAGTACTGCGTAATTGTGCGCTGCCTAACATGCTCCTCTGTTTGTAAACCAGCAATGACACGACGTGACGTGGGGTTGGCAGACCGGTACTTTTAAGAGGCGGTATATATGAAAATGATTCATTAGTATTGCGGTACTATACTAATATTAGAGAAGGTTGTCTACAGTCAGTTGCTGCCCTTCTTAGAGGATAATGGTATCACTGAGCTGTTCCAGTCCGGTTTTAAAGCCCTCCACAGCACAGAGTCAGCGCTTCTAAAAGTTTTTAACGATATCCTCCTGTCCACTGATTCTGGTAAATATGTTGTCCTGGTGCTTTTAGATCTGTCTGCTGCGTTCGACACCGTCGACCACGCCACCTTAATCACTCGTCTTGAGAACTGTGTGGGCATTAAGGGCGCCGCCCTCAACTGGTTCCGGTCGTACCTAACCGACAGGAGTTTTTGTGTAAAAGTAGACAGTTTTATGTCGTCCACAGCTCCTTTACCACATGGGGTCCCCCAGGGCTCAATCCTTGCCCCAATTTTATTTGCGCTTTACCTTCTCCCCCTTGGTTCTATTTTTAGGAAGTACAGTATTGCATTTCATTTTTATGCCGATGATTGCCAGATTTATTTTCCCATGGCACAAAATAACACGGTTCAACGTCTTATTGACTGCCTGCACGACATCAAAGTCTGGCTTTCAGCTAACTTCCTGAGCCTAAATGAAGATAAAACAGAAGTTATGTTGTTCGGTCCAAGTCGCTCTCCCTCCCCCAACGTTGACCTCGGCACTCTGACCCCGTATCTCAGCGACTCTGTCACAAACCTGGGGGTAAAGTTTGACTGAGATTTTAAATTCGAAAAACAAATCAGCAGCGTCGTTCAAAAAAGTTTTTATCAATTACGCCAAATAGCGAAAGTGAAACCGCTTCTATCAAGACATGATCTTGAGAAATTAATCCACGCCTTTATCTCGACTCGTCTTGATTACTGTAATGCCTTGTATGTTGGCATTAGCCAGGCCTCCCTCGCCTGCCTGCAGCTCGTGCAGAACTCTGCTGCTCGTCTGCTAACACAGACCCGCAGACGTGAGCACATCACCCCTATTTTAGCGTCCCTTCACTGGCTCCCTGTGCGTTACCGAATACATTTTAAACTCCTTTTATTTGTTTTTAAATGTCTAAACAACCTCGCGCCAACCTATCTCTCCGACCTCCTTCAGCCTTACTGCCCCACCCGATCCTTAAGATCAGCCGATCAGCTGCTGTTGACGGTCCCTGACACAAGGCTGAAGCTTAGAGGTGACAGAGCTTTCGCCGTTGCTGCTCCCAAGCTCTGGAACGACCTACCCCTGAGTGTTAGACAAGCCTCCTCTCTTCCTGTTTTTAAATCTCTCTTAAAAACATACTTTTATTCCATGGCTTTTAACACTGAGTGATATCCATCCTGCAATGGCGCCCCATAATACACCTGCTGTGATCCTGTTTTTATGTTTTTATGTTTTTATTAATTCTATTCTAATTATTTATTTTTTGTCGTGTTCTGTTTGTGTTGTGTTGTGTTTGCTTGGTACTCGTTTTATCTTTTAACCTGCTCATTGTACAGCACTTTGGCTACCCCTGTGGTAAATTTTAAATGTGCTCTATAAATAAAGTTGATTTGATTTGATTTGATAATACCGGTATACCGTACAACCCTGTTACATTGTTTTCGTCGTTTCAAGCTCCAAACACGCACACACACTCTCCTGCGCATACTAAGCTATTACGTGTCAGCTTCTGTGGTGATGTATAGGATAATATAAGAAAACATCGATTTTTGTCTGCAAGAACATCATCCCACCGTATGGAGGATCTCTCCTATTTAAACATATATTTAGCCTGCTTTCAGCCTTCCCCTCATTGATTCTCACTACACTGACCTTTGCTCGAACCCTTCCCTGACTCATTCTGCTCCACGGGACGATGCCGTATGACACACCTGGGTGCTTTTAAGCACACCCTCTCCATCAAGCTGCTATGAGAGCTTCCATTTGCCCTCAGTGTTGTGACAAAGGTTTAATGAGGTTTAGATGGCAGTGTACTAGACAGCTATAGCCATAGGGCTATTTGGCCGGGAAGAAGAACATAAATACCCATATAGCCCGCGCACCTGGATGAAAGTGCCCTGCTAAACATCAAGGTCATGGCCAAGTGGATTATTTAGTGTGCAGGCTCGGGTAGGACGGTAAATGGACTCGAATGCCGGGGAAGGAGAGATGATACTCTTAGCAAAGGTGATGACCAGGATCGGAGGAAGTGGTAGTTAAAAGGCGCTACGCTCTCATTAGTGGTCGGGGTTGGGAAGTAATTCCAGCCACTCCGTCTGCAACGTGTCCCTGCCTCATCCATTTTGGATCGCCGTAGCAGCCAGTCCATGCGCCGGTGTCTCCACAAATAGACATGATTGGTGTTTGCGTGTGCGGACGTGTGGGCCGCCGAGGCAAAGGCAAGCACGCGGGTGTCAGCCGGGTCATGCGTGTGCACATGCACCCAGAGCGCATTCTCCCACCGGGCCCCATTATGGAGGAGGTTTTTTTTTTCCCCGCGTGCAGTTTAATTGCACACACACACACACACACACAGACACACACACACCGATGTGGCCGCGCGGCAAATAATCCTTCCCGTATTCACACGCGATGTTTGCACATGCCTGCACACACTCGAGCATGCACATAAATAGATGTTTACAAACACCAGGAAAACTTGAGGTCGGGCGGTCTGGTTCCCGCGTGGCAATTATGCTTGTGGCTGTCCATCGATTACGATGATGACGTTGCTCCAGTAATGGGTTATTGAGGGGGGTTTCGTATATGCCATTGCATGTGGCTGTGCAGGCCAATGCGTGACCCGCATGGTTTGCCACATGTGGGGCAGATGTAGTCCACGCTTGAGAGGGGGGCCCCTGCAGCGCGTTGATGTCGCTGTAAACGTTGTTGTTTTCTCCTCTCAGTGGTCTGCTCCTGGAGATGAGCAATGCCGGCGTGACTGCAGTTGCGCCAGGTGTGGCGATCAGCAGCCAAGACTTCCAGTGCGGAAGGCTGGATAGCACAGCGCTTCAGGAGGGTTTTTATGTGGTCCTTGTAGCGTTTCCGCTGACCCCCAGGAGACCTACAGCCTTCCTGGAGTTGGCCGTAGAGGATCTGTCGGGGGAGCCTCTGGGTGGGCATGCGGATTACATGCCCCACCCAGCGCAGATGTCTTAGCGCAAGGAACACTTGGATGCTGGGTGTTTGGGTCCGATCATAAATATCCACATGTGGGACTCTGTCCTGCCAGGTCAGACCCAGGATCCGTTGCAGGCAGCGGATGTGGTATCTCTCCAGGATTCTGACGTGCCTTTGGTAAGGGGTCCAGGCTTCCGAGCCGTATAGCAGTGTGGACAGACAAACTGCTTTGTAAACAGCTGCTTTGGTGGAAACGGTCAGGTTTCTGTTCAGGAAGACCCTGGTTTTGAGCCTACCGAAGGCAGAAGACGCTAACCCAACACGAACCTGGATGTCATTATCGATGTTACAGGTGGGGGACAGGACGCTTCCGAGGTAGGTGAAATGTGGAACGATGGTGAGCTGCTGGCCATCAATGTTGAAGACAGGCACTTCTGACTGGTGGGTAGAGTGTTGCGCAATGATCTTTGAATCCTTCCCGTATTCACACGCGATGTTTGCACATGCCTGCACACACTCGAGCATGCACATAAATAGATGTTTACAAACACCAGGAAAACTTGAGGTCGGGCGGTCTGGTTCCCGCGTGGCAATTATAAGGAAAGACTGACATGTGCAAATGCCAAAAGTGTCCCCTCTAAATGAAGTTGTTCAAAATGACCACTTCACAAACATAATCATATAAACAGCATGAGCGGTTAAACATGATTACGGCTCAAGGGACAGTGTGTTGTGTCAGATTTGAACAATATGGCTAAATTACATTAGGATCCAGGGGTAATGATTACAATTATTGGCTTTTTCTCAATCATCACCACGCTTTCAGAGTGCTGCGCTAATACGGAGCTCATCCATTCCCGGGTGCATTTGCGACGGAGCTCATTTAGGCCAACGCACAAAGTATTTGTGTATGTGTCTGGGAGTATGGCAACGCATCTCCGCGCCACCCATTCTCTGGCTTAATGCGGAACATCCCCCGGGTGATGTCTTTGGCAGACTCCAAAATGGGAAATCCATATTTGCCGAGGGGGTCATTGGCGGGTTAGTGGGAAAAAAAAAAGTTATTCACCAAGAGAGATGGATGTGCATGTATGACTTGTAGGGGGTGCAAAGTTTTGCATATTCTCTCACTGTCTCTTTGTTTATGCGGTGTATTGGGAAAACATGAATGGGTCGATATTTATAAGAGGTGTCGCGCTCGGCGAGACTGGGTGTTTTCTGATGAGTGCATGTCAGAAACCTACTTTCATTATTCTTCGCTGAACTGTAAACTTTACTGCAACTTCTCTGTATCTGTGTCAGTTAACACTTTGTTTGTCTCCCCACAAAGCACCGATGGAGCTTCCTGTGAAAAGCAGAAGCTTCAGTTTGACCTCCCACCAGTTGCGGGTGTTGACCCAGCTGGCACGCACACTGCTGGCGTTGGAGAGCGGCATCAAGGAACTGGTCACCGACATGATCTTCATTAATTGCACAGGAGAGGTGCCCTGTGTAAAAGGTAACGCTCCATCCATTCAACATACAAACATGTGGCACACAGCATGTAAACAAACCCCAACAAGTGTTTTCATCCTCAAAAATTATTGATATAAAATACATAGAAATACAAACCGTAAATAAAAACAGAATGCAATGATTTGCAAATCCTTTTCAACCTTTATTCAATCGAATACACTGCAAAGACAAGATACTCAACGTTCGAACAGGAAAACTACATTTTTTGCAAATATTAGCACATTCGGAATTTGATGACTGCAATATGTTTCAAAAAAGCTGTCACAAGTGGCCAAAAAGACTGAGAAAGTTGAGGAATGCTTATCAAACACTTATTTAGAACGTCCCACAGGTGAACAGGCTATTTGGGAACAGGTGGGTGCCATGATTGGGTATAAAAGCAGCTTCCATGAAATGCTCAGTCATTCACAAACAAGGATGGGGCGAAGGTCACCACTTTGTGAACAAATGTGTGAGCAAATTGCCCAACAATTTAATTTTTAGATCAACATTTCTTAACGAAAAAGGGATTTAGGGATTTCACCATCTAAGGTCTGTAATATCATCAAAAGGTTCAGATAATTTGGAGAAATCCCCGCACGTAACATTGAATGACCCCGTGACCTTGGATCCCTCAGGCGGTACTGCATCAAAAACCGACATCAGTGTGTAAAGGACATCACCACATGGGCTCAGGAACACTTCAGAAAACCACTGTCAGTAACTACAGTTGGTCGCGACATCTGTAAGTGCAAGATAAAACTCTACTTATGCAAAGCCATTTATCAACTACACCCAGAAACGCCGCCGGCTTCGCTGGGCCCGAGCTCATCTAAGATGGACTGATGCAAAGTGGAAAAGTGTTGTGTGGTCTGACAAGTCCACATTCTAAATTGTTTTTGGAAACTGTGGACGTTGTGTCCTCCTGAACAAAGAGGAAAAGAACCATCCGGATTGTTCTAGGCGCAAAGTTCAAAAGCCATCATCTGTGATGGTATGAGGGTGTATTAGTGCCCAAGGCATGGTTAACTTACACATCTGTGAAGGCACCATTAATGCTGAAAGGTACATACAGGTTTTGGAGCAACATATGTTGCCATCCAAGCAACGTTATCGTGGACGCCCCTGCTTATTTTAGCAAGACAATTCCAAGCCACGTGTTACAACAGCGTGGCTTCGTAGTAAAAGAGTGCGGGTACTAGACTGGCCTGCCTGTAGTCCAGACCTGTCTCCCATTGAAAATGTGTGGCGCATTATGAAGCCTAAAATACCACAACGGAGATCCCGGACTGTTGAACAACTTAAGCTGTACATCAAGCAAGAATGGGAAATAATTTCACCTGAAAAGCTTCAAAAATTGGTCTCCTCAGTTCCCAAATGTTTACTGAGTCTTGTTAAAAGGAAAGGCTATGTAACACAGTGGTACAAATGCCCCTGTGACAACTGTTTTGCAAAGTGTTGCTACCAGTAAATTCTAAGTTAATGATTATTTAAAAAAAACAAAACATTTCTCAGTTCGAACATTAAATATCTTGTCTTTGCAGTCTATTCAATTGAATAAACTGTAAGTTGAAAAGGATTTGCAAATCCTTGCATTCTGTTTTTTTTTAACGAATTACACAACATGCCAACTTCACTGGTTTTGGGTTTTGTATAATATGTTTCGTTAACTGACCAGTCTTTCCAAGAATTCATGCAAATTCAACCAATCCCTGCAAATATTGCGTGGCCTGGCAACTTTATCCAATACTCGCAATTTCCTCGCACACTTTTCTTAATCGGTGTCATTTTCACCAATTACTACATTAGTCAACTGTCGTATTAAAACTGATATTTGTCTTTTGTGTGGACCAGTGGTGTCCAAACAACAGCCTGTGGGCCAAATGCGGCCCACCAGGGTCTTTAATTTGGCCCGCGAGACGTTGTAAGTTTATCAATGCCTCACAACGCAGAGTGCTTTCAAATTAATCTTAAATACTAGGCGGTCTCTGAATGCTACAAACTTGCTGCCATTGTGCGGACAATGTGAAAAAATAACATCAATGACCATTAAAAGTATGTTTAAATAATACCACAGCATTTACTTGTATGACACAATCCAAACAACCTTCCCTAGTCATGGTGCAATTTTTTTTTTAAAAGCAACTTTTTTCCAACAGGTCACACTTAACAACCTGCTCACTGAACATTGTGGATATTATGAAAAAGGTCCAAACACCATAACACATTTCTAAGTTACACCCACTTAAATCCAATAGAGTGCATGATAGAAACACTGTAAAACACGCTCTGTAAACATATCCATGTTTGGCGTGTTTGATATTGATATTTCTGATTGATTAAAAAAACGTTAAGAAGCTTGTCGCAAAAGTAAACTCTTAATATTCAATTATATTAATTATATATCCACTATATTAGTTATATATCCAACATATTAATATATGTTCACACACACACACACACACACACACACATTATATATATATATATATATATATACATATATATATATATATATATATATATTAGGGGTGTGGGAAAAAATTTATTCGAATTCGAATCGCGATTCTCACGTTGTGTGATTCAGAATCGATTCTCTTTTTGTTTTGTTTTTTTTGTTTTTTTTTAATTAATCAATCCCACAAAACAATAGACAGCAATACCATAACAATGCAATCCAATTCCAAAACCAAACCCGACCCAGCAACACTGCAATAAACAGAGCAATTGAGAGGAGACACAAACACGACACAGAACAAACCAAAAGTATCCATCCATCCATCCATCCATCTTCTTCCGCTTATCCGAGGTCGGGTCGCGGGGGCAGCAGCTTAAGCAGGGAAGCCCAGACTTCCCTCTCCCCAGCCACTTCGTCCAGCTCCTCCCGGGGGATCCCGAGGCGTTCCCAGGCCAGCCGGGAGATATAGTCTTCCCAGCGTGTCCTGGGTCTTCCCCGTGGCCTCCTACCGGTCGGACGTGCCCGAAACACCTTCCTAGGGAGGCGTTCGGGTGGCATCCTGACCAGATGCCCGAACCACCTCATCTGGCTCCTCTCGATGTGGAGGAGCAGCGGCTTTACTTTGAGCTCCCCCCGAATGACAGAGCTTCTCACCCTATCTCTAAGGGAGAGCCCCGCCACCCGGCGGAGGAAACTCATTTCGGCCGCTTGTACCCGTGATCTTGTCCTTTCGGTCATGACCCAAAGCTCATGACCATAGGTGAGGATGGGAACGTAGATCGACTGGTAAATCGAGAGCTTTGCCTTCCGGCTCAGCTCCTTCTTCACCACAACGGATCGATACAGCGTCCGCATTACTGAAGACGCCGCACCGATCCGTCTGTCGATCTCACGATCCACTCTTCCCCCACTCGTGAACAAGACTCCGAGGTACTTGAACTCCTCCACTTGGGGCAAGATCTCCTCCCCAACCCGGAGATGGCACTCCACCCTTTTCCGGGAGAGAACCATGGACTCGGACTTGGAGGTGCTGATTCCCATCCCAGTCGCTTCACACTCGGCTGCGAACCGATCCAGTGAGAGCTGAAGATCTTGGCCGGAGGAAGCCATCAGGACCACATCATCTGCAAAAAGCAGAGACCTAATCCTGCAGCCACCAAACCAGATCCCCTCAACGCCCTGACTGCGCCTAGAAATTCTGTCCATAAAGGTTATGAACAGAATCGGTGACAAAGGGCAGCCTTGGCGGAGTCCAACCCTCACTGGACATGTGTCCGACTTACTGCCGATACTGTTGATACTGTTGATAATATTCATTTTTTGTTTCAAACCAAAAGTAGTGAAACAAAAATGAATATTATCAACAGTATCAATATTAGTTACAATTTCAACATAGCAGTGATTAAAAATCCTTCATTGACATTATCATTAGACATTTATAAAAAAAAAAAAACTTGCATCGCATCTCATAAGCTTGACAACACACTGTGTCCAATATTTTCACAAAGATAAAATAAGTCATATTTTTGGTTCATTTAATAGTTAAAATACATTTAAATTATTGCAATCAGTTGATAAAACATTGTCCTTTACAACTATAAAAGCTTTTTACAAAAATCTACTACTCTGCTTGCATGTCAGCAGACTGGGGTAGATCCTGCTGAAATCCTATGTATTGAATGAATAGAGAATCGTTTTGAATCGGGAAAAAATAGTTTTTGAATAGAGAATCGTGTTGAATTGAAAAATTTTTTTTTTATTTTGAATCGAATCGTGACCCCAAGAACCGATATTGAATCGAATCGTGGGACACCCAAAGATTCACAGCCCTAATATATATATATATATATATATATATATATATATATGTATGCATACATTTGTATACAGATATACAGTATATATATATGTGTGTGTATACATATGTATTAATGTATATATATATATATATATATATATATATATATATATATATATATATATATATATATATATATATATATATATATATAAATATATATATATATATAAAGGCTATCGATGCTGTCATCTAGCAAAGCTGAATTTGACCAAGCAACCCCCCCGTACCAAAAAGCCCTTGATGAAAGCGGATATAATTTCACCCTCACCTATGAACCCACGCCAGGAAACCAGCCAAAAAAGAACAGAAAACGAAACGACATCATCTAGTACAAACCCCCATACAGCAAAAACGTCTCAACGAACATTGGACACAAATTCCTCAATCTGATTGACAAACACTTTCCCAAAGACAACACCCTAAGAAAAGTATTCAACAAGAACAACATTAAATTGAGCTACAGCTGCATGAACAATATACGACAAATCATCTCAAACCACAACAAAACAATTGCAAATGAGCCGTCGACCCCCAGACAGAGCGACTCCAAAACCAACAAAGGATGTAACTGTCGAAAGAAACCTGATTGCCCTCTCAACGGGGGGTGCTTACAAACATCAGTTGTCTACCAATCTAAGGTAATACGCAAGGACATTAACACATCCAACACATATGTAGGATTAACCGAGGGAGAATTCAAAACCAGATGGAACAATCACAAGGCTTCTTTCAGGAACAAAAACCTGCGAAATACCACAGAACTCAGCAAACACATTTGGGACCTCAAAGACAATAATGTTGAATATTCAATAACATGGCAAATTCTTGCATCCAGCACACCTTACAATAGTGGTAATAAAAGATGCAACCTATGCTTGAAAGAGAAACGGTTTATTATTTACCGTCCAGACCTGTCATCCCTCAACAAGCGCAGCGAAATTGTAACAACATGCCGCCATAGACGGAAACACCTCCTAGATAACACATGAGCCAATCACCACGCCCCTAGGCCAGCCTGTACCCACCCACTCTGTGCCCTATATAAACCATGGTATGCGAATGCTCCCATTAAAATCTCCTGATGATTGAGGGTACCCCCCCCATGAAACAGGCCTGTAGAGATGAAATAGTCTTGTGATTTTTTTCCCCACACATACATATATATATATATATATATATATATATACATAAATACATATACATAAATACATATATATATATATATATATACAGTCGCGGTCAAAAGTTTACATACACTTGTGAAGAACATAATGTCATAGCTGTCTTGATTTTCCAATAATTTCTACAACTCTTATTTTTGTTGTGATAGAGTGATTGGAGCACATACTTGTTGGTCACAAAAAACATTTATGAAGTTTAGTTCTTTTATGAATTTATTATGGGTCTACTGAAAATGTGACCAAATGTGCTGGGTCAAAAGTATACATACAGCAATGTTAATATTTGGTTACATGTCCCTTGGCAAGTTTCACTGCAATAAGACGCTTATGGTAGCCATCCACAAGCTTCTGGCAAGACAAAATTGGTACAATTCAGCTAAATTTGTTGGTTTTCTGACATGGACTTGTTTCTTCAGCATTGTCCACATATTTAGGTCAGGACTTTGGGAAGGCCATTCTAAAACCTTCATTCTAGCCTGATTTAGCTATTCCTTTAACACTTTTGACGTGTTTGGGGTCCTTGTCTTGTTGGAACACCCAACTGCGCCCAAGACCCAACCTCCAGGCTGATGATTTTAGGTTGTCCTGAAGAATTTGGAGGTAATCCTCCTTTTACATTGTCCCATTTACTCTCTGTAAAGCACCAGTTCCATTGGCAGCAAAACAGGCCCAGAGCATAATACTAACACCACCATGCTTGACGGTAGGATTGGTGTTCCTGGGATTAAAGGCCTCACCTTTTTTCATACAAACATGTTGCTGGGTATTGTGGCCAAACAGCTTAATTTTTGTTTCATATGACCACAGAACTTTCCTCCATAAGGTCTTATCTTTGTCCATGTGATGTCTAATTCATCCCAAAGATGTTCTATCGGGTTCAGGTCAGGACATCAATGTTTTTATGGACCTTGCTTTGTGCATTGGTGCACAGTCATGTTGGAAGAGGAAGGTGCCCGCTCCAAACTGTTCCCACAAGGTTGGGAGCATGGAATTGTCCAAAATGTTTTGGTATCCTGGAGAATTCAAAGTTCCTTTCACTGGAACTAAGGGGGCAAGCCCAACTCCTGAAAAACAACCCCACACCATAATTCCTCCTCCACCAAATTTCACACTCGGCACAATGCAGTCCGAAATGTAGCGTTCTCCTGGCAACCTCCAAACCCAGACTGGTCCATCAGATTGCCAGATGGAAAAGCGTGATTCATCACTCCAGAGAACGCGTCTCCACTGCTCTAGAGTCCAGTGGCAACGTGCTTTACACCACTGCATCTGACGCTTTGCATTGGACTTGCTGATGTATGGCTTAGATGCAGCTGCTCGGTCATGGAAACCCATTCTATGACGCTCTCTGCGTACTGTACGTGGGCTAATTGGAAGGTCACATGAAGTTTGGAGCTCTGTAGCAACTGACTGTGCAGAAAGTCGGCGACCTCTTTGCACTATGCGCTTCAGCATCCGCTGACCCCTCTCTGTCAGTTTACGTGGCCTACCACTTGGTGGCTGAGTTGCTGTTGTTCCCAAACTCTTCCATTTTCTTATACTAAAGCCGACAGTTGACTTTGGAATATTTAGGAGCGAGGACATTTCACGACTGGATTTGTTGCACAGGCGGCATCCTATGACAGTTCCACGCTGGAATCACTGAGCTCCTGAGAGCGGCCCATTCTTTCACAAATGTTTGTAGAAACAGTCTCTACACCTGTGGCCGGGCCAAGTGATTAGGACACCTGATTCTGATCATTTGGATGGGTGGCCAAATACTTTTGGCAGTATAGTGTATGTATTTAACTTGTATCTATCCAAGGTAACCCTTTTGAACAGATTTGCATTTGCAAAGCTGGCCTACAGTAGTGTTGTGGAAAGGCAGCATTTACATCAGGAGTGTCAAACTCATTTTAGCTGAGGAGCCACATGGAGGAACATCTATTTCCCAAGTGGACCAGACTGGTAAAATCATGGCATGATAACTTAAAAATAAAGACAACTTTAAATGGTTTTCCTTGTTTAAAAATAAACCAAGCATATTCTGAAAATCTACAAATCATAATGGAATTTTTTTACACTTACATGTTGCCATCATTTGTCGTTATTTATACTTTCTGAATAAATCGTGTGATAATGTTCATCAGTCAAATAGGTGGTGTTGAATCTGTCAGTTTTAAAATGCTCCCATTGGTGTTAATTTTTAATCTATTAGAAGATTAAATGAATAACAATATCAAAATGAAATTACAGGATGTTATTAGTGCAATTTATTCTTTTACCTCAACTGATGTACTAACATAATGTGGTTTATTCTGTACATATATTGCATCATCTACAACAAAACTTGTGAATTTGAACTAATTTCAGTAATAACACATGAAGTTAGGAAGGAATGTGTATTATTTCAGCATATTTATGTGCGCCCATAAATAGTGTCCCTATGCAGTCACAATTACAACATGAAGTGTACCATTTAGAGGGATACAAATGTCACAGTTTTTTTTTACCAACAACATAGTTGACAAGGCATGAAGGTAATAATCCACATGTTGTATATTATCACTAATAAGCAGCGTAAGTTACGTAGTGTCCAAACACGGAAGTGTTGCCTGTATGTTCCACCCCCTCTGAAGTCAAAATGTTAAGCTAATTTTTATACTTGGCAAACAGCAGCTGAGGTAGGCTCCAGCACCCCACGTGACCCCGAAAGGGACAAGCGGTAGAAAATGGATGGATAGAAACTCATAAAGAGAAGGCCCGCGGGCCGTACGTTTGACACCCCTGATATACGTGTCAGAGATGAAAAATTACGATAATTTGTCATCGTAAAAATTACCGCTATAGATGTGCTCAAAACAGTTCACAAACGTTCTTAACCTGCAGGGTCAACGTGTTGGAACACAAATTAATGTTTAAGATGGACAAACACGTCTCAAGCGTAAAACAAACACAGAGAATGTCTGCAACTTGTGGACGACAGAGCTGACAGCGGACATTCTGTAATTATAATAACTATGATTAGTTGCAATGAACTGAAACAGTACAGTACTTTGACAATGAACTACTTTTGAGTCTGTGTCGTAATAATAAAAGGAGTAAAACAACTCTACAATGCTTGTTGAAATTCTGTGCTTTTGGAGGTTAAGGTTACAAGGAACACTTAAAACATTTATAACAATTTCTAAAAATCACAAGCTGAGTCAGTGTTATTAAAAAAAATTAGCTTCGAAGCATCGCAACTTTTGCCGCAACTTTCTGAAAATGCTGCCGCGAATTTAGGCATCTTAGACCGCAACAATCACACAAAAATTCCGAAGAGGCTGATTGACAACACAGCATTTTTTGGTCTTGTGTCGCGTAGCTTGGTTATATTACTACACATTAGTGTTGTCCTGATACCAATATTTTTGGTACCGGTACCAGTACCAAAATTATTTTGATACTTCTCTAAATAAAGGGGACCACAAAAAAATGGCATTATTGGCTTTATTTTAACAAAAAATCTTACGGTACATTAAACATATGTTTCTGATTGCAAGTTTGTCCTTAAATAAAATAGTGAACATGCAAGACAACATTTCTTTTATTAGTAAGTAAACAAACAAAGGCTCCTAATTTAGTCTGCTGACGTATGCAGTAACATATTGTGTCATTTATCATTCTATTATTTTGTCAAAATTATTAAGGACAAGTGGTAGAAAATGAATTCTTAATCTACTTGTTCATTTACTGTTAATATCTGCTTATTTTCTGTTGTAACATGTTCTATCTACACTTCTGTTAAAATGTAATAATCACTTATTCTTCTGTTGTTTGGATGCTTTACATTAGTGTTGGATGATACCACACATTTGGGTATCAATCCGATACCAAGTAGTTACAGGATCATACATTGGTCATATTCAAAGTCCTCATGTGTCCAGGGACGTATTTCCTGAGTTTCTAAACATAATATACGTTTAAACAAAACGAAAGAAGATGTTGTGATGCCAAAAAATATCGACGTAATCATAATAGCATCGACTAGATACGCTCCTGTACTTGGTATCATTACAGTGGATGTCAGGTGTAGATCCACCAATGGCGTTTGTTTACATTTTGACGCCGGTGATCTACGGTGTGTAGCAGAGGTGGGTAGAGTAGCCAGAAATTGTACTCAAGTAAGAGTACTGTTACTTTAGAGATTTATTACTCAAGTAAAAGTAAGGAGTAGTCACCCAAATATTTACTTGAGTAAAAGTAAAAAGTATGTTGTGAAAAAGCTACTCAAGTACTGAGTAACTGATGAGTAACATATACACACATATACATATATATATATATATATATATATATATATATATATATATATATATATATATATATATATATATATATATATATATATATATATATATGTATACACACACACACATATATATATATATATATATATATATATATATATATATATATACACATATATATATATATATATACATACATTAATATATACAGTATATAATTTATATTTATTTATTTTGCCGTTTTTGTTTACATGTTAAAGGTGTTTTAATGAATATACATGCATGTTTAACACATATAGATTCCTTTCTTTCATGAAAACAAGAATATAAGTTGGTGTATTACCTGTATCTGATGACTTGCATTGATTGTAATCAGACAGTAGTGATGATAATGATCGTCCACGTTTTCAAATGGAGGAGAAAAAAAGTTCCTCCTTTCTGTCTAATACCACATGAAAGTGGTTGGTTTTTGGCTTCTTATTTGTCCAGCTTCCATATTCGTTTTTATACACTTTACAAGAAATACATTGGCGGCAAACTCCGTAGCTTGCTAGCTTGTTTGTGCTGGCTTTCGGAGACTCTTATTTTGAAAGCGCAGGCGCGATGGAGCGGCACTTTTATTGTGAAGACAGGACGGGATGAACGGTTGAAATAAAAAAAGGTATTTTTTCCTTCACACTTTTGATTGATTGATTGGAACTTTTATTAGTAGATTGCACAGTACAGTACATATTTCGTACGATTGACCACTAAATGGTAACACCCGAATACGTTTTTCAACTTGTTTAAGTCAGGTCATGTGACCCCTGGCTCTGTTTGATTGGTCCAACGTCACCAGTGACTGCATCTGATTGGTGGAACGGAGTGAACGTCATCAGTGACTGTATTTGTTGAAACGCAGGCACTATGAAGGTCTGTCTGACAGACCAAAACAAACAAAGCGTGCATTAACAGATCGATAAAAATTAGTAGCGAGTAGCGAGCTGAATGTAGATAAAAGTAGTGGAGTAAAAGTAGCGTTTCTTCTCTATAAATATACTCAAGTAAAAGTAAAAGTACGTTGCATTAAAACTACTCTTAGAAGTACAATTTATCCCAAAAGTTACTCAAGTAGATGTAACGGAGTAAATGTAGCGCGTTACTACCCACCTCTGGTGTGTAGTGAAGCATGTTTAGCTATTCCCCATCATGCAGTGATAATGATACTTGTAAGAAACATACTTTATTTGTCGCCATGGAGGCCAGGATTAGTGATTTAGAAGTAGCCAAAACACTGCCGACTGAGGCTGGAGTTTAGCCGCAAGCTAGTTAGCCATCTCTTAAAGCACCTCTTCCTGAGGGCGTTTCAGTGTTATAACTTCACCCTTATCTTTAGTTTTTAAGCCAAAATGCGTCCATTTTCCCTTTTCTGTCTACACACTGTGTCTGCTTGTAAGTACTCCGTGTGTGTGCGCTACCGAACATGCTCCTCTGCTCGTAAACCAGCAATGACACGACGTGACGACGGCGGTGTACCGGTACTTTTCAGAGGCGGTATAGTATCGAATAAGATTCATTAGTATCACTGTACTTTACTAATACCGGTATACCGTACAACTCTACTACACACTATGTCATATTATATCTACAATGCTGTATACTATTTTATTCCATTTCGATGTGGGCAAACATCCTGATTGTTGTTGAACAAGATTTTTTTTTTAAATATAAATCTGGAAACTCGGATTCCACGGAACATCGCCACGCTGGCTTCTTCTTCATTTGCATTACACTTTATAATGCAAGTTACTGCCCCCTACAGGACAGGATGAAATATTTGTTGACATGAATTTAAGTTTCATCTAAAGAAGAATAGTTTAGAAATGTCTTCTTCTGGTACAATATTACATCAGCCACTAGAGGTAAGAAGGGAGTAATCTACCAGGCATTACAGTTCAGCCTTGGCAGAGGTCAGTGCTCTGCCGAGTGTCGTTCTGGCTGTCGAAAGAATCAACTTCTTTCAATTTTACTTTTTTTATCCTTCTGGTCTCCCAGCTGAACTCTCACGGCATAAAAATAACAGAGCTTTTGGCGCATGCCGTAATTTCCATAAAGGTTACATTTATAAAAACAAGACTTGCAGAAAAGCTCAATTTACTCAGAGGTAAACAGCCTTTAAAGGCCAGTTATCCAAGTCATTAATTCCCAGCAATCAAATGGCTTAATTACCAGAAATTCATTAAACGGGCTTAAAGGTCAAAAAGTGATGTGCTGGCTGCTTCCTCCTTCTTCCATTCCATGCACTCGTGTTCGCCTAAATTGCCTCGCCTGGGGTCTCACTCTTCGCCTACTGATTAGGATACTCTGGCCTTGATGTTCATGCTTTTTAATTGCAACCCAGCCCAACATCTTGTACGCTTGTCACCCCTCCACACACACATCCACTTAATATCCCCTCCTGGAATTATCCCATACAGGCTGAAGTTTATGCCATCTGGGTTAAATTGGATTCCAAACCCTGAAAATGAGACTTATAACGGCGTCGCCATTTGCATCTACCACCTGTTCCTCACCGCTTCCTTTGAGCCATGCACTGCTATTCTCTGGTTACCACCTCTCGCTTTGGCTCCTGGATGAGAAAAAAAAAATCAGTCTAAGCCTGGGCCCCTGGAGGCCAAGGAAAAAAACAACTCATAGCCATAGCACACATAAGCATGTGTGTAAGAGGGAAATATCAAACATAAAAGAACACAAAGGACATTAAATACATTAAAAGAGCAGAGCTGATGCAACCAGCCATTTCTACATACAGCTACAAAAGTAAAACAACAACAAAAAAACATACAATGTGGTTGCCTCTGCGATGTTCCACACCATCGTCTGCTGGGGTGGGGTGAGCATGGCCAGAGACAGGAGCAGACCCAACAAAGCAACCAAGAGAGCCGACTCCACCTTCGGTGGTGGAATGATTTACTAAAGGATCTGAGGCTACCTGAACCGTTGTAAGTAATTTGTGCTTTTAAATACAGAGCGTGACTGCAACTGTTTGTTGTTGTACTATGTGTTGATGAAACCTGTTTTTTGCTGCCAGGTCACTCTTTTAAAATACACTTTAATCTCAATTGGTTTTTACCTGGTTAAAAATAAAGGTACATAAAATATATTCATTCTTTCCATTTTGACAGAAAAAAAAAATACATTTATTTCATGCGATTGCATATCTTTTGAACGTTATCCATCCATCCATCTTTTTCCGCTTATCCGAGGTCGGGTCGCGGGGGCAGCAGCCTAAGCAGGGAAGCCCAGACTTCCCTTTCCCCAGCCACTTCGTCCAGCTCTTCCCGGGGGATCCCGAGGCGTTCCCAGGCCTCGGGATTAATATTAAACTTTAATATTATCTAATAATGCAAAAAAATATCTTATTGTCCTACATTCCAAACATTTATTGTTGAAATAAAAATAAATAATTACATTTCTGCTTGACTTATGATTTCAAAGCAAATTATCAATCAAACTGAAAATGACAATAATTTGTATGGTTAAAAAAAAACTGGCAGCTCAGTCCTTAGAATTTTACTGTAAAAAAACAACTGTGAAAGTTCATTTGCAGTAATACATTATATTTTATGGTAAAACAGTTTTTTTTAAATATTTATTTTTATAACTGTTAGGTTTTTTTACACATTTACATTAAGATGCTGTAAAAAAAAACAAAAAAAAACAATAGTGTAATTTTGATGGTACTTGACTGAGTTTCCAGTTTTTTTACTGTAAAAAAAACTGTGGAACTATTTTTCCATTTGTAGTAATACATTATATTTTGTGGTAACACAATTTTTTTATATTTATTTTTAAAACTGTGTTAGCTTTTTTCCCATTTACATGAATATGCTGTAAAAAAAAACCACTGTAATTTTAATAGCACTGGACTGAGTTTCCAGTTTTTTACTGTAAAATCTATATATTATTTTTCATGTACATAACACATATATAATAATCAAATAAATAGGCAATTATGTAAAAGCATTAATATTCATATACTGTTAAAAATGATCCTCTGAGGGCAGCCATAACTGCAATGTGGCCCTCATTGAGAACCAGTTTGACACAAGTGGACTGGAGTTTGACTGTTTTGTCTCTGACCACTTTAGAATCATTCATGGATATTTCTTTAGTTATATAGAAGGCTGCTATCACCCAGCCTGTAGTCTTTAAGTGACATTTGAAACCCTGCTCCTTTGACATATTTGTCTAATAGGGTTGTACGGTATACCGGTACTAGTATAGTTTTGCGGTACGAATAAATCAAAAACGGTTCGATACTCTGTTTGAAAAGTACCAATTTTTTGGGTTTTTTTTAACAGACATGGTGGCGCGCCGTCGTCACGTCATGACATTGCTAGGTTTACGAGCAGAGGAGCGTGTTCGGCAGCGCACACACAGAGTACTTACAAGCAGACACAGGGTGTAGACAGAAAAAGGAGAATAGATGCATTTTGGTGTAAAAAGTAAAGATAAAGGTGAAGTTATAACACTGAAACGTCCTCAGGAAGAGGTGCTTTAAGACATGGCTAGCTTGCTAGCAGCTAACATTCATCTGCAGTCGGCAGTGTTTTAGCTACTTCTAAATCACTAATCCTCGCCTCCATGGCGACAAATAAAGTAGGTTTCTTACAGGTATCATTATCACTGCAGGACGAGGAATAGCTAAACATGCTTCACTACACACCGTAGGAGGATACAATAGCTCACCGGCATCACCACTAACAAAAACTAGCGCGCCTGAATGTAAACAAATGCCATGGGTGGATCTACACCTAACATCCATTGTAATGATACCAAGTACAGCAGCGTATCTAGTCTACTATGATTACATCAATATTTTTTATCGTCACAAAATCTTTTTTCCTTTTTTAAAAATTCATATTATGTTTATAAACTCAGGAAATACGTCCCTGGACATATGAGGACTTTGAATATGGCCAATGTATGATCCTGTAACCAGAGGTGTGGACTCGAGTCACATGACTTGGACTCGAGTCAGACTCAAGTCATGAATTTGATGACTTTAGACTCGACTTGACAAAATGTAAAAAGACTTGCAACTCGACTTAGACTTTAACATCAATGACTTGTGACTTCACTTGGACTTGAGCCTTTTGAATTGACATGACTTGACATGACTTGCTACTTTCCCCAAAACCCAAAGATGAAAAAGTTATTCGGGAGCGCTCCGTATTTTTCATTGTGTACTTGTCTATCAGCGTTGCGTGTGTCAGCTGGTGTGGTCTCAGTACAACAGCCAATCAAATTAGATCTACTTTGTTTTCATCACACAGCATTCATCCAATCAAATTGCAGGACAACCAACGAAGAAGACATGTCCAAACCACACGCCAGTGAACAAAAAATGATACCTAAAATAATTTCGTTTGGGTATAACAATTACGAGGTGGTCAACACAAAACGGTTTGCAGCATGCAACACATGTGGTTCGAAAATTACTGATGGAGAGGCAACAACTTCCAACTTCGTCCGGCATTTGAAGTTGCACAAAGAACGGTAAGTTTTGAATGTAAGATAACGTTTATTGGCTAAGTAACGTGACTTTTATTTGCTGTGTAGTTAAATCAGTGAGGCTGTAAACTCACTGCTAACGTTATAACGTTATTGCAAACACGGGAATCTGTTGCAGTTCACTACCTTATTCATACTTTTTGTTCAGTGATTTTTTTAAGCAGGGTTACGTTAGTCAATATATCACACGTAACGTTAGACGGCGGTCAGCAGCACCGCGTATTTTAGCCACCTAAAAAAAAGACAAAAATAGTAAAATAAAGGTCAGTTAAAATGTATACTATATTATGAATATGTGTACCGTTTTAGCTAGCTTTCTGACATACTGTTGGTTGTTTACCTCAGTGGTCCCCAACCACCGGGCCGCGGCCCGGTACTGGTCCGTGGATCGATTGGTATCGGGCCGCACAAGAAATATATATATATATATATATTTTTTTTTTAAATTAAATCAACATAAAAAACACAAGATACACTTACAAGTAGTGCACCAACCCAAAAAAACTCTCTCCCCCTTTTGTTCTGGGCATTGAACATGAAGACTCTTCCTTCACTGTTCCGAGTGGCCATGAGAGTCTTGGCAGTGCCTGCCTCCAGTGCTCCAGTGGAGCGAGTTTTCAGCCATGGTGGCATCATACTACGCCCCCATCGTGCACAAATGACTGACAGACTCTTGGCTAATTTGGTCTTTTGCAAATGCAATGCAGCATAGGGCCCTGACATATAAAAAGTACAACTTTTTTGTTATGTTCACGTATATGTCATGTTCTTTCAATGTTAACACTTTTGTACAAATAAGTACATTTGCACTTTATTTTTCAATGTGTTTGTTCTGTAAAGGAATGAGTTAATGTTTAAAATGACTGGTTAATAGTGCTATTATAAAGTGCAATGTCAGCACAATTGTCTTTCCTGCAATTTAAAATGCACTTGTTTTAATAAATAAATACAGCATTTGAAAAGCATACACAATCTGTGTTAATATATTAGTCTGTGGTTAAAAGGACTTGAAAGGACTCGAAACTCAAAATGCAGGACTTAGGACTTGACTTGAGACTTTCCAGTCTTGACTTTGGACTTGACTCGGGGCTTGCCTGTCTTGACTCGGGACTTGACTCGGACTTGAGGGCAAAGACTTGAGACTTACTTGTGACTTGCAAAACAATGACTTGGTCCCACCTCTGCCTGTAACTACTTGGTATTGGATCGATACTTAAATTTGTGGTATCATCCAAAACTAATGTAAAGTATCAAACAACAGAAGAATAAGTGATTATTACATTTGAACAGAAGTGTAGATAGAACATCTTAAAACAGAAAATAAGCAGATATTAACAGTAAATGACAAGTAGATTAATAATATGTTTTTACAGTTTGTCCCTCATAATGTTGACAAAATAATAGAATGATAAATGACACAATATGTTACTGCATACGTCAGCAGATTAATTAGGAGCCTTTGTTTGTTTACTTACTACTAAAAGAAAAGTTGTTTGGTATGTTCACTTTTTTATTTAAGGACAAACTGTCAATAATTAATGTACCGTAAGATTTGTTGTTAAAATAAAGCCAATAATGCAATTTGTGTGGTGCCCTTTATTTAAAAAAGTATCGAAATACATTTTGGTACCTGTACTGGCACCAAAATATTGGTATCGGGACAACCCGAGTGTCTAATATATATTAGATAATACAGACTGTTTCATCATGTAGGCATCCTGAAAAAGGCTAAGGCGGACATGGCAGCAGATAACACGAAATCCGCAATGCAAACTGAGGTGAGTTATTTCTTTCTTTAAAGTGACTTACATTAGCAGAACTATTTGTTGTCAGCCATTGATTTGTCTCTCTTTTGCTTTTTTGCAGTCACTGGAATTTGACTGGAGGTCAGCCTTTAGTGGTTTGGCCCCTCACATGTCCCACTGTGTCAAAGTGGTGCTGGATGATGTTTGCACCAAGAGTTTTCAGCGGGAAGAAACGATGCATTCCTCAGGGCACTACTCAGTCTTGCTGGAAAATATAAGTGGACACACGAGCGTCAAGAGCAGTGACATAAATGTCAGAGAAGACAACTTCTACGGCTACTCTGAGAGAGATACTCCTAAGATGATAGCCAAGGTACGCCTGAATACAGAATACACTTGCTCAATGCCTGCATTGCACCAGAGAGGTGCGGTGCGGTTCCTGGCTGGAGAACTGTCTCTTCACTTATGACTTTTTTTGCAGTTTATTGTCCGATCAGCAGGAATAATCCTGTCACACACATAGTCTACTAATGGTTTGTGTGTACTAAAACATGAGCTGATTTACTATTTATTTATTGTTTGTATAGTTGAATTACTTTATTTGTACTACCTTTACATATACATACACACATACAATATTTATCTACAATCTATTTATGTACTGTCATCTTTATCAATGATTATATTACAGAAATCTCCTGGATGTAACAATTTTATCGGCAAATTTATAGTCTGTGTCATGGATATGTAAATGGTAAAGCTGCAAGGCCATAACCACGACTCATCAGGAGCAAGGGTGAAGTGTCTTGCTCAAGGACACAATGGACGTGACTAGGATGGTAGAAGCCAGGGGTCGAACCAGTAACCCTCAGTTTGCTGGCACGACCACTCTACTAACCGAGCCACACCACTTACCGGTATATGTATGTATATATAACCCTAACCCTATGTATGTGTGTAAGTTTGTATGTATGTATGTATGTGTGTGTGTATGTATGTATGTATGTATCAGTGACGTGCGGTGAGGTTCATGACTGGTGAGGCACTGACTTCATCACAGTCAGATTTACAAACATATGAACCCTAAAGAGTATCTTATTCACCATTCGATTGGCAGCAGTTAACGGGTTATGTTTAAAAGCTCATACCAGCATTCTTCCCTGCTTGGCACTCAGCATCAAGGGTTGGAATTGGGGGTTAAATCACCAAAAATGATTCCCGGGCGCGGCGCCGCTGCTGCCCACTGCTCCCCTCACCTCCCAGGGGGTGATCAAGGGGATGGGTCAAATGCAGAGGACAAATTTCACCACACCTAGTGTGTGTGTGTGACTATCATTGGTACTTTAACTTAACTTTAACTTTATACATACAAACTGTAGCACACAAAAAAGCACATTTAATAAAAAACAACGTTATTATGGTCTTACCTTTACTTATAAATGACGTCCATGCGCAGCTCCTTTTGAACAAAAGCATCGATAACTTGTTCATAGAAGTCTTCCTTATCTTACTTCAGTTTTAAAAGTCTCTCTGTCTCGATGGAGATCTTCCTTTAAGTATTACCTCCTGCTTCGATTGAAAGTCCAGTTTAGAAAACTGTTTTATTTTAGATATGTAATCCTCCATGTTAATAGTCCAGGCAAGAGGAAAAAATAAACGATCACTGCTAACTGTTGCTGCTTGTTGTCACTTCTTCTGCAGCCGAGTAGTCGCAGAAATGCTCCCTGGGATCACTACCGCCCTCTACCACCAGGAGGCGGGATTACTGCGAGCCTCACACAGTGCGTCTTCGCAGCAGTTTTATGATTGCTCAGCACAAGAAATACGTTACACACATACAGTTGTTGACAAAATACACTGTACATTATATACCTCAGCTAACTAAACTATGGAAATGTATAATATAATTCATATAGCAATACGGTCTCACTGCACAGCAGGCCAGCAGTTAGCCGAGTCATTGCGCAATCCATGGTGAGGCTCAACTCAGTGATGTGCCTCAACTGGCTGGTGACTCACCGCAAGTCTCTTCTCAGTATTTGAACGGCAAATGTGAAAATTCAGCGATTTTGAATAAAAAATAATCTAAAACCGGTGAAGTTAAATGGAAAATAACTTTATAGTATAATCACTG